>NC_081375.1:22797770-23106207 GCF_030684315.1 Stegostoma tigrinum
GGTAAGGGGGCCAAAGGACGGCTTATAAAGGAAATTAGAGAGAGTATCTGATCCAAGGAAGAAGCTTACAGATTGGCCCAGAAAAATGTCTGAGGATTGGGAGCAGTTTAGAATTCAGCAAAGAAGGACCAAGGGGAAAACACAGCATGAAAGTAAACTTGCAGGGAACATGAAGACTGACACTACGGGTTTCTGTAGGTATGTGAAGAGAAAGATTGATAAGACAAATATAGGTCCCCTATAGACAAATGCAGGAATGTATCATATGGGACAAAGAAATGGCTGAGTAACTGAATACATTGGTTGTGCCCTCATATGAGGACACAAATCAGATACCAAAATGTTGGAAACACAATATCTAGTGAGAGGCAAGAATTGAGGGAGATCAATATTGGTAAAGAAATGGTGCTGTGAAAATTGAGATTGAAGGTGGATAAACCCCCCAGGGCCAAATAATCTACATCCTAGAGTACTTAAGGAAGTTGTTCTAGAAATAATGGATGTATTGGTGGTTATCTTCCAAGGTGCTGTAGATTCTGGAACCGTCCCTGCAGATTGGAGGGTAACTCATGTCACTCCAATATTCAAAAAGGGAGGTAGAGAGAAAATAGGTAATTATAGATCAGGTAAGCCTAACATCAGTAGTGCGGAAAATACTCAAATCCATTATCAAGGACTTTATATCAGAAAATTTAGAAAGCAGTGGCAGGGTCAGACAGTCAGCATGGATTTTTGAAGGGGGAAATCACACTTGACAAATCTGTTTCAATTCTATGAAGATGTATCTAGTAGGGATCACTAGGGGAGGCCAGTTGATATAATTTATTTGGATTTACAGAAAGTGTTTGACAAAGTCCTGCATAAGGGATTATTGTGCAAGATTAAAGCGCCTGGGATTGGATGGAAGTGTATTGAAATAGATAAAAAACTGGTTGGCAGAGAGGAAACAAAAAGTAGGAATTAATGGGTCCTTTTCAAATTGGCAGGCAGTAGTTTGTTGAGTGTCAATGGGATCATTGCTGGGAGCCCAGCTATTCACAATATATATTAATGATTTAGATGAGGGATCAAAATGTAACATCTCAATGTTTGCAGATGATACCAAGTTGGGTGGGTGGATGGACTTCGAGGATGCAAAGATCCTTCAGCGTGATCTGGACAAGTTGGGTGGGTGGGGAAATCCAATGGCAAAATGCAATATAATTTGGATAAATGAGGTTATTCACTTGGGAAACAAAAAGTAGTCAGATTACTACCTGAATGGTTGTATATTGGGAGAGGGGAATGTGCAGTGGGACCTGGGTGACCTTGTGCACCAATTGCTGAAGTTTAGCATGCAGGTGTGGCAGGCGGTAAAGAAGGAAAATGGTATGTTGGTCTTCATTGCAAGAGGTTTACAGTGCAGGAGCAGGGATGTGGTGTTGGAGTCATACAGCATCTTGGTGAGATCAGACCTAGAATATTATGTGCACTTCCGGTTTCCTTTTCTGAGAAAGGATGCTTTTGCTCTTGAGGGAGTGCAGTGAAAATTTACCAGGCTGATCCTGGGGTTGCCGGGACCGATTGACTAGTTTAGGATTGTTTTCACTGCTGTTCAGACAAATGAAGCGGGTTATCGTGGAGACTTTTAAAATTCTAACAGGACGACACAGGGTAGATGCACGGAGGATGTTCTCATCGGTGGGTTTGTCCAGAACCAGGAGTCACAGTTTGAGGATTCAGGGTGGACCATTTTGGATGGAGATGAGACATTTCTTCACCCAAAGACTGGTGAGCCTGTGAAAGAAAAATAACTGGCCAAGGGTTTGGTACAAGCTGTGATTTTTTGTTTGGAATACTTGTTCTATAGTTACAGAATGGCACCCACTGTGCTGGGAGAAGTCATTCAGCCTGTAATGCCTCTGATTTCAAGTCAAGATAACATTTTTTTGTTTTTTTTTTGTTGGCAAAAAGGACGAAGCAAAACAAATGCACAATCAACAGAAATCAGGTTCTCGATCTGACTCACGTGAGGATGAAATTTCTCCACCTCCGCCCATGAACCCAGTGGTGAAGGGCCGACGGCGGCGCGGGGCAATTAGTGCTGAGGTTTACACTGAAGAAGATGCTGCGTCCTATGTGAGAAAGGTAGAAACATGCTCCTCAGATATAGGATATTTAATATAATTTTTTTTGTTTTTACAGATAATTCACTTGTATTGTGTAGGCACCTTTTTGGTGCACAGTTACTTCAGGTTATATACTGGCTAATTAAATTATACGTGGGTTTCACAGGCCACATAGTAAAACTCATTCTCAGTTATACCATTTGAGTGCAAGACAAAAGTACAGTGTGTGTATTTTTCTGTTTTTTTTTAGAATTTAGTTTGATCAACAACAAAACTATCTACGCAAGTTGCTGAAATTGCAAGAGTTGACTCATTCAGGAAAATTTCAAATTGTTGTGTAATCATTTTCTCTGCATTAGAATGCACATTTAAAAAGCTTTTGTTTAAAAAGCTCTTTGCTGAGAAATTAACTAGTGTCTACTAGTTTTGCCAACAAATGGTTGTGTAGTTTTTCAGTATCATGCTCAGCGTTTAATTTTTTTTTGATAAATGGATGCTTATTTAGCATTCTTATTTTCAATTGGAAGAGGAAAAACTAACAGATGTGCTCTTTTAATGTTTGATTGCATGGATTATTTGAAGACTTTAAATTTGTTAAAGTGCACTGCCATAATACGGGAAACTTGAACTATTATGTACCCAGTGTAATTTTCCAAAATGGGAACTCTCAGTTATCTATTAAAAGCTTTTTTTAAATCACTGCATAGGTAATTCCTAAGGATTACAAGACTATGGCAGCTCTGGCCAAGGCCATTGAAAAGAATGTGCTGTTCTCGCATTTGGATGACAATGAAAGAAGGTAAGGTGGTTTGGATTTGAGGTTCTAACAAATTGCAAAAAAAATTTGCTTTTTTTTGCAGTGCAACTGAGCTTTGTTTGATCAACTTTGGTTGATTTGGTTAAACTCATTACGGAATTATAAGTCTGTGTATTCGCGTTCCACTTTAGATCTCACTGTATAATTAGTCCATCAGTGCAATACACAATTGAGTAATGTCTGTGATGTTAAACTAAAGCCCCTTCTGCCTGGTTGGGTTGATGTACAAGATTTGAAAACCTTATTTGAAGTAGGATAGGTGGTCTTGTCAAGTTTCTTTTTTCCACTAAATCTTGCAACTCTGATTCAGTTGAATCGATGTTCAATTAACCTTTATAGAATCTACTTGTAAGTTGATTTCTGAATCCACCCATCATAGTGCTTTAGAAATAATTCCTTGTAAAATGTTTTGCAATGGGCTTGGGGAGAAAAGGAAAGGTTCTATATAAGTGCAGCCTTGTATTTAGGGAGATTTTTGAATTTTGACAATGAGGGAAAGAAATTGAAGTCAAGAATATGTTCAATAGTTTCCTACCCTCAGGCATATCAGGATAAGTTGACTCCTGACCAGGAACAACTGTAGTAATTTGTTTTGCTTGATCTTTGAAGACCCACAATTTTGAATACTATTTGGCAAATTGGTTAGTTTAGTTGGCTGAGGTTCCTCACTTATACGTAGTCTTTTTGATATCTAGGTACCTGAATTGCATATTTGATCATCACAAAATTCTCTCCTCTCTGTCCTATCTCATTAGCATTTAGGGCAGACGGACTGCTTCAGAATCATGAGAAAACACAGATATATGGTTTATGTGGATACTAAGCAATGTTTGTTTTGTTTCTCACAATATACTTTTAAAGTACATACTAGCCTTTAATATTTTGTCACAGCTTTGGGAACACATCATCTTAGAGGGTGGCTTTTGAATGGTCTGAGAGAATATCTGGGCTGCTGCCAGCTTTGTGACCAGTTTAGAGGAAACAGTGCTTCAAAGCTTAATATACTATATTGTTCTGGTAGGAATGAATGCCAATGGAATGCGAATGTGGTGAGTTTTATTTTGACAGAGCTTTACCTAGCAGTTCGTAAGGAATTTCGCCTGCCAGCTACCTCTGCCCGTGCTATGTTTATTAAAATAATTCAGTTAAGCAGATTTTCACTTGAATTTTTATTTCTTATAGTGATATTTTTGATGCAATGTTTCCAGTCACTTACATTGCTGGTGAAACTGTCATTCAACAAGGTAAATATCTACTTCCTTTTACTACTCAAGTAGATTATGTCTGCATTTAAAGGTTAGTCATTAACAGTGTAGTTCATCCTTTGCATTTGCTTTTACTTCAAGTAGCGTGAATGCAGAGACGGATGGAGTCAAAATAAATATCATGATTTTTAGGTTTATGCCAAAGACACCTGCTATGTTAAAGGCAATTTTTTTCATTTACCTTTTTACTATGTTTTCTCTGTCCCAAGTTCTGTAGATTGATACAATAGCTCAGTTTTGCTTCCGGGTCTGTCCTGTCTTGGGGCCATAATGATTATCTGCAGTGCTTTGTCTTGTATATGTTTATTCAAAATACAACATTTTTGATAAAGTGCAATATAGCAGTTGTATCATGGGGGAAAAATGCATTTGATGGAAAATAACATTATTCTACTTGGTCACCGTAACCAGCAAGTGTGAACTGGATTGAATCATGGAAATTTACAGGGAGGCCATTTGACCCTCTGATAAGCAGTCTTTGTACTCACCCCAGTTGTAAATTATAACACTTGCAAATATATTCAACAGCTTGATTTTTGAAGATTTATCCTACTGCTTTTTTTCTGGCAAAATGTCTGACATTCTGCCACCTATATGGTGATGAGGCTTTCGCCCCGAGTCTTCTCTAAATCTCCTACCTCTTAAACAGGTGACAAAGCTTTAGAGGTGGATCCCTCAACTAAGGGAAATAGCACCTTTCTATCTACTCTACCTCAGCCCTTTGCATTTAATGTACTTCAATTCAATGTCTCCGTCTTCTGCTCCAAAAAAAACCCCACTTATTCAGTCTTTTCTCCTAAATAAAATTCTTCAGTCTAAGCACCTGTGCGCCTCTAAAGTAGTTGCAGTGATCACAATTGCATGAAGTACACTGGCTGTGGTCTAATATTTTAAACAGTTTCAACATAACTTTCCTGTTAAATTGTGTAACAAACAATGAGAGCAAGTATTTTGGCTTTTTTGACAGTCCTATCTACCTGCCCATTCACCATTAGGAATTTGTGGAAATGCATAGCAAAGTCCTAGTGTTCCTCAACCTATCTCTATCTGACAGTTATTGTGTTTTCGTTTACCTTGTCAGTCTTTTTCAAATGCATTATCTCTTCTTTGTTAAACTTGCTTTACCAATGTTCTACCTGCTGGACTAGGTCCATTGATATTTTCCTGTAGGTTACAGCTTTCTTCCTCATCTGCTATGTGGCCAATTTTTGTCTTCTCTGCAAGCATTGTAGTAATCTAATGCCCTTCGATCATGCCACCTACCATCAAAAATCCTCCTCTGCCTGTAGGTGTGTCTAGCATGCAGTTCTACTTTGAAGTCCAAATCATTGATGTATGCCATGAACATCAAAAGGTTTAGAAATGCACTATGCAGAACTGCATTGGAAACGTCCATGCAAAGACGCTAATGCTTTTGTTCTTCTGAGCCAATTTTGGATCCACCTTGCACAAAGGAAGGTGCAAAAGATTATTTTGGTATGCAACACACAACCATTGGGAAGGAGAAATATAGCTATTTTTGGAGGTAATTTGTCAAATGAATTAAGTTAAGGTAGAACTGCACGTTAGATGCACCAAAAGGCAGGGGAGGATTTTGACATTAGGTAACATAGTTGAAGGGGTCGCTAAAGGTTCTAAGAGATGGTGGCGAAGAGGTGTATTAGAATGGTAATAAGGATGAAATATTTCATAAGTGGAGTAATGCATTGTTCTCCCTGGAGCAAGAAAGGATAAAGGGAAGTGTGATAGAGATGTTTAAACCTTACAATGGATATAGTAGAGTAACTAATGAGCTGTTTCCAGTGGAGAGTGTTGGAAACAAATTTAGTTGGTTGAAAGAAAATACAGAATGAATTGCTAAACTCTAGGATGCACTGGCTGGAAGCAGCAAATGCAGTAAACACCTTTCAAACTTAAATTTTCAGAGCTTGCGAAAAGAGCATGAGTGTTGGATTGTCCGATAGCCCTTTCAAAGAGCTGGAACAAGCGTAGATTATATGGCCTTCACTGTTTCACACTAGTTTGCTTAGAAACAAGTGAGCATCTTGAGAGACGAGATGCGTATGTAGAGGAAATGAAGATATTTAAGTTCTTTCTCACTGAATGAAATGAGTTGAGAGCTAGGAATCCACCAGAATGTTGGTTTTTGGAGTTTGCAATCAAACCTTTATTTAATGAAGCAGATTTTGAACGTCTTTAAATTAGATTAGTTCTTGGGGAGGGGATGGTGAGATGGGGACAGTGAGTGTAAGTATTGCTTTTCGGGGCAGAAAGGAAGCGTTTTTAAAAATACTTGCACACCTCTAGATTTTCATTGGACTGTTGTACTGTGCAGAAATTTTGATTTATATTCTTGTTCCCATAGGTGATGAAGGCGATAACTTCTATGTCATTGATCAAGGAGAGATGGATGTAAGTTTGGCTGCTGAATGAATTAGTATAAAACAGCAGAACTTTTTTTATTCTGGCACTGTATTATTTCAAAATAAGTATGCAGAAGTTCATCTATTTTGTTTCTTGACTGGAGCATCTTGCTTTCTGTTAATATTTGAAACTTGGGCCAAGCTGGAATTCTTAATTTTTGATACAGGTTTTATGGCAATGTATGCATGTCCTTGTATGGTAAACCTAATATGAAGCCGTACATCTATATCAAACTGATGGTATATAAATGCAGAAATCTGGAAGTTGTTTTCTTGTATTGTCAATACACAGAATTTGAGACATTTGGTAACAACTCCAGTGTAACACTGATAGCAACACAGCACTCAAAGGACCAACTGTGTCAGACAAGTTAACATGAGAGTTTGGAATTTTCCTTCCCTATTGGTAAATGGACTTCTTTCTGGCTGAGTAAAATATAAGAGATTAGGAAACAAGATAGACACGGTAACACTGTGCAAGTTCAAAAATTTAGCACTTACCTTCCTGGTGGAATTGCAGTAATTACTGAATCACTCATCAATTGAACTGAAGTGTGATACAAGTAGGAAGGCTGTGTATGTTCAATATTTTACTAAAGTACTATTTCTATTGCTTTAGTAAATTATTGCTTCTGGGATACCAGTAGTAGTCTCAAATTTAGTACCATGCTATTATCGAAGAAAATCAATTTCTTACTGTGAAGGAAACACCATTTACTGCCTTTCCAGTTTTATAAGAATGCAGACTGTAATATTTTTCAACTAACTGTTAAGTTGTATGTTCAATTTTTTAATGAAATTTGTCATTTTTCTCAGAATTGATTGAAGTGAGTTGACTTACTAAGTGTGGTGTTTCCAGGATAGTACTTCAAAAATATTTCCATATTCCTGATAGATCTTAACAGTTTAATTTTCATCTGTCATTTGCTGTGTTCTCAATGCACCATAACTAAATAAATGAGAAGTTGACTGACAGTTGAAACCGGTATTGATTTCTGATTTTTGTTGAATCCGTTTGCTTTAGGTTTACGTTAACAACGAATGGGTAACCAGTATTGGGGAAGGTGGCAGTTTTGGAGAACTTGCATTGATTTATGGAACCCCAAGAGCAGCAACTGTCAGAGCAAAGACCAATGTGAAATTGTGGGGTATTGACCGGGACAGTTATAGAAGAATCTTAATGGTAAGATGGTGATTAGTACAGGCAATGTTGCTTTCCTTAATGCAAATCAGTGTTTTTGAATTTAATTTCTTTTTACTGAGATTTTTTAGTCAACATATGCTTTTCACTGGAGTTTAAAAGTTGCAACAGAATTGGTGACAAATAACTACACTTAGAGATATTTTAGCAGCTTTTTTTATGGTCTGGATCTATTCCAGATTGAAAATATCATTGAAGAAATAAACTTTATTTATTTTTATTCTTTAGAGTGGGCTTCACTGGTTGGACTAGAATTAGTTGAAGATCTCTAAATACTCTTGAGAGGCTGGTGGTGAGCCCCTGGCTTGAGCTGCTGCAGTATATCTGGTTATGGGAGTGTGTTCCAGTATTTTGACCCAGCAAAATTGAAATAACATTGATGTACTTACAAGTCTGGATGGCAAATGGCTTGGAGTGGAACTGGCAGCTGATGGTGTTTCCATGTGTTTATTACCCCTGTTTTTCTAGATGGAAGTGGTTGCGGGTTTGGAAGTTTCAGTCAAAGCAGCTTTGGTGAATTTCTGCAGTGCACCTTGTATGTGTTACACTTCTCCTACTGAGATTTGTGATGCAGGGAGTGAATCTTCTGTGAATGGCATGCCAATCAAGCAGATTGCTTCATCCTGGATGGCTATACTCAACTAGACACATCAATGGTATTGATAGAAGTCAGGAGTTTTCCATCACACTCCTGATCTGGGCCTTGTACGTCACATTGCGGAATCAGGAAGTGATTCACTTGCTGCAGGATTCCTTGTCTTTGACTTGTTCTTGTAGCCACAGTATTTAAATGACAGATCCAGTACAGTTCCTTGTCAATGGTTGTGTCCAGGTCGTTGTTAGTGATTCATTACTGGTATTGCCGTTGAATGTCAGACAGTGATGGTTAAATAAAAACCAAAAGAACTGCAGATGCTGTAAATCAGGAACAAAAACAAATTTGCTGGAAAAGCTCAGCAGGTCTGGCATCATCTGTGGAGGAGAAAACAGTTAACGTTTCAGGTCCAGTGACCCTTCCTCAGAACTGATGGTGGCTGGGAAAATGTCAGTTTATTTGCAGAAAATAGGGAGGTGGGTGGGGTAGGAAGTAAAAGATGGGTTAGATCCCAAAGAGAGAGAGAGAGACACAGTTGGACAGACAAATCAGGTTGGGAGGGTGAATAGTTGTTAATGGTGTAATGCTATTCACCCTCTCAGCCTGATTGTTAGCAGCTCCTTTGTCCAACTGTCTTTCTCTCTCTTTGGGCTCTATCCTATCGTTTACTCTCTACCCCACCCACCTCCCTATTTTCTGCAAATAAACTGATGTTTTCCCAGCCACCATCAGTTCTGAGGAAGGGTTACTGGACCTGAAATGTTAACTCTGTTTTCTCCTCCACAGATGCTACCAGTGATGGTTAGATTCTGTCTCTTTTGGGGATGTTCATAACCTAGCACCTGTGTGGTGTGAATGTTACTTGAAACTTTCAGCCCAAATCTAAATATTGTTTGGGCCTTGGTGCATTTGGACATACTCTGTAATACTGAACCAGTTTCATGAATAGTGCTGAGCACTGAAATCATAAGCCAATATCCCCACTTTAAGATTTATGATGGAGAGAAGGTCATTGAAGCAGCTAAAAGTGATTGGCCCTAGGACACTATCCTGGGAAAGTAATGCAGAGATGACGGACCTCCAACAGGCACAACCGTCTTTCTTTGTGTTAATTTTGCGTTCAACTTGGAAAGAGCTTTCTTCCTGATTCCCTTGACTATGGTTTTGTCAAATGTGTTTTTGATCTCACGAATAGTCACTCTCTTCAACCCACCCCTACACTTATGGAGTTCACCACTTTGTTTCTCTCCATACTTGAACTAAGGCTGTAATGAGTTCAGGAACTCAGTGGCCTTGGTGTAATCCAGATCAGAATCATTGAGTGAGTTATTGCTAAGCTTGTGCTGTTTGCTAGCACTGATGACCCCATCCATCACTTCACCCTGAGAAAACGGGTGGTAATTGGCTAAATTTGATTTGTCATGCTTTTTGTGGACAGGACATATCTGGGCAATTTTCCACACTAGGTAGATGCCAATGTTGCAGATGTAATGGAACAGCTTGGCTAGAGGTATGACAGTTCTGGAGTACAATTTTTCAGTACTACTGGAATATTTTCAGGGCCCAGTACCTTTGCAGAATCCAGTGCTGCCTTTATCTCACGGAGTGAATATTTTGGCTGAAGACCTGCAGCTGTTATGCTGGGGAACTCCAGTGGAAGCCAAGATTGATTATCTCTTGGGCGCCTCTGGCTGAAGATTGTTGCAAATACGTCAGCTTTATTTTTTTTTGCACCGAGGATTGGTTACTTGTGAAGCTACCAACTCCCAATAAGTTGATGAATTGTCTACCACTGTCCATGACTGGATGTGGCAGGACTGCAGGGTTTTGATCTGAGTTGTAGGTTGTGGTATCACCTAGCCTTGTTTATCACTTGCTGCTTATGCTGTTTTCCACATAAGTGGTGCTGATTTGCAGCTTTGCCAGGGTTGACATCTCATGTTTAGGTATGCCTCGAGCTGTTCCTGGTTTGCCTTTTTTCTGTTCTTATAGAATCAAGGTTGGTACAATCCAACCTCATGTCATATAAACCAGATTGAGATCAAGTAGAGCTGAGCTGCTGGTGGCCCAAAGCCTTTTGTGATTGCTGTGTACTGAATTGCTAGATCTGTTCAAAATCTATTCCATGTAGAGTATGCCAGTGGTAACTGGTATTCTGCCGGAAGTTTCCATAATCCCTGATGCCATGAGACTTCATGGAGTGCTAGGTCAATCCTGAGGATTCTCAGGGCAACTCCATGACTACATACATAGGACATAGAACATTACAGCACAGTACAGGCCCTTCGGCCCTCGATGTTGTGCCGACCTGCCATACCAATCTGAAGCCCATCTAACCTACACTATTCCATGTACGTCCATATACTTGTCCAGTGACGACTTAAATATACTTAAAGTTGGCGAATCTACTTCCGTTGCAGGCAAAGTGTTCCATATCCTCACTACTGAGTAAAGAAACTACCGCTGACATCTTCCCTATATCTTTCACCCCTCAATTTAAAGCTATGCCCCTTCATGCTTGCCGTCACCATCCTACGAAAAAGACTCTCCCTATCCACCCTAGCTAACCCTCTGATTATCTTATGTCTCAATTAAGTCACCTCTCAACCACCTTCTCTAACAAAAACAGCCTCAAGTCCCTCAGCCTTTCCTTGTAAGACCTTCCGTCCATACCAGGCAACATCCTAGTAAATCTCCTCTGTACCCTTTCCTAAGCTTCCACATCCTTATAATAATGCGGTGAAAAGAAATGTATGCAATACTCCAAGTGCGGCCGCACCAGAGTTTTGTACAGCTGCAGCATAACCTCTTGGCTCTGGAACTCGATCCCTTTATTAATAAAAGCTAAAACTCTGTATGCCTTCTTAACAGCCCTGTCAACCTGGGTGGCAACTTTCAAGCACCTGTGTACATGGACACCGAGATCTCTCTGCTCTCTACACTATCAAGAATCTTATCATTAGCCCAGTACTTTGCATTCCGGTTACTCCAACCAAAGTGCATCACCTCACACTTGTTTGCATTAAACTCCATTTGCCACCTTTCAGCCCAGCTCTGCAGCTTATCTATGTCTCTCTGTAACCTACAACGTCCTTCATTACTATCCACAACTCCACCGACCTTAGTGTTGTCTGCAAATTTACTAACCCATCCTTCTACGCCCTCATCCAGGTCGTTTAGGAAAATGTCGAACAGCAGTGGACCCAACACTGACCCTTGCGGTACACCACTAGTAACTGGACTCCAGGATGAACGTTTCCCATCGACCGTCACCCTCTGTCTTTCAGCAAGCCAATTTCTGATCCAAACTGATATATCTCCCACAATCCCATTCCTCCGCATTTTGTACAATAGCGTACTGTGGGGAACCTTTTCGAACGCCTTGCTGAAATCCATATACACCACATCAACCGGTTTACACTCATCTACCTGTTTGGCCACCCTCTGAAAGAACTCAATAAGGTTTGTGAGGCACGACCTACCCTTCACAAAACCGTGCTGACTATTCCTAATCAAATTATTCTTTTCTAGATGATGATAAATCCTATCCCTTATAACCTTTTCCAACACTTTATCAACAACTGAAGTAAGTCTCACTGGTCTATAATTACCAGGGTTGTCTCTTCTCCCCTTCTTGAACAGGAGATCCACATTTGCTATCCTCCAGTCTTCTGGCACTATTCCTGTAGACAATGACGAGTTAAAGATCAATGCCAAAGGCTTGGCAATCTCCTCCCTGGCTTCCCAGAGGATCCTAGAATAAGTCCCATCTGGCCCAGGGGACTGATCTATTTTCACACTCTGTAGGATTTCTAATACCTCTTCCTTGTGAACCTCAATCCCACCTGGTCTAGTAGCCTATAGCTCAGTATTCTCCTCAACAAGATTGTCGTTTTCTGGAGGGAATACTGTCGAAAAATATTCATTTAGTGCTCCCCTATCTTCTCTGACTCCATACACAACTTCCCACTACTATCCTTGATTGGCCCTAATCTTACTCTCGTCATTCTTTTATTCCTTTAAATACCTATAGAAGCCTTAGGGTTTACCCTGATCCTATTCGCCAACAACTTCTCATGTCTCCTTCTGAGCTCTCTCTTTAGGTCTTTCCTGGCTACCTTGTAACCCTCAAGCGCCCTAATTGAGCCTTCACATCTCATCATAACATAAGCCGCCTTCTTCCTCTTGACCAGAGATTCAACTTTCTTTGTAAACCACGGATCCCGCGCTCTACAGCTTCCTCCCTGCCTGACACGTACATACTTATCTAGGACCCACAGGAGCTTTTCCCTGAATAAACTCCACGTTTCCAATGTGCCCATCCCCTGCAGTTTCCTTCCCCATCGTATACCACCATCATGACACCTCTTTTTGGCCTGTCCTGGTGGGACATTGTGTGCACAGCAAGATTCCTTGAGTATGACTTGGACAGACTGTTGCTAGACCATTCTGTGAGATAGCTCTCCTAACTTTGCTACTAGCCCCCAGATATCGGTCAAGATGATGATGAAAGTCAACGTGCTGAGTTTCTGTTGTCAGCGTTGTCTAGCCAATGCCAGGTGGTCTATCCTCTTTCATTCCTTTTTGAATCTTTTTGGTATGCCTAGAAGACTTACTTCCTGTTCACAGACTAGTTGAGAGTCCATCACATTGGCTGTAGTAGTAGAGTCCCCTGTGAGCCAAATGAGGTAAGGCCTTCAGTTTTCCCCCCTTGCAGGATGTTAATAAACTGGGCTTTTACAGCAATCAGCAATGGTTGTCATGAGAATTGATAATTCTAGATGGCTTTTAATTAACAAAGCTGGGAGCTGGATGAACACAGCAGGCCAAGCAGCATCTTAGGAGCTGTGTTCATCCAGCTTCACACTTTGTTACCTTGAATTCTCCAGCTTCTGCAGCTCCCATTATCTCTGGCTTTTAATTAAGTTCAGATTCCACTGTTTTGCTGTAGTGTGATTCAAACCCAGGTCCCCAAAACATTACTGGTCCAATGGCAATGCCACTACATCGTCACCTCCCCACCAAGCTGGAGCAAACCAAAATTAATTGTACAATCTTGTCTTTCCAAGGTCTTGTATCTTCCTCTGCGTTAAATGTTTACCTCCCCTTTCTTATAAGATTAAATGTTTTTGATCAAGCTGCTCTTTATTGCAAGCATGGCATCATGGGAACGTACAGGCCTGAGTTTGTACTTGGGAAATAATATTTGCTGTAAGTGCCATCTCTCAGAATTTAACCATCTCCCCTTGACATGCAATGGCATTGCCATTGTTGGCTCCTATCAAAATCCTAGAGTGTTACCGTTGACAAACTGAGCTGGATCAGCCATACAAATTGTACTACCAAGACATTGCAGCAATTTCAAAATCTGTGACCTGTACCATCCAGGACAGCAGGTATGTGGGAATACCACTACCTGCAAGTTTCTTTCCAAATCGCGTTTTGTCCCATCCCTAGTTGCCCTTGAGATGGTGATGCTGAGCTGCCTTTTTGACCCGCTGCAGGTCCACCTGCTGTGAGTTGACCAGCAGTGACAGTTAAGGAATGGCACCAAATTTCCAAGTTCGGAGGATGAGTGGCTTGGAGGGGAACTTGAAGGTGGTCGTGTTCCCATGTGTCTGCTGACCTTGTCCTTTTAGATGGAAGTGTTTGCGGGTTTGGAAGTGCTGCCTGAGGATCTTTGAATTTCTACAGTGCATCTTGTAGATCGTACACACTGAAGCTCCTGAGCATCTGTGGTGGAGGGAGTGAGTGCTTGTTGCAGTGCAATCAAGTGGGCAGTTTTCCACATTGTTGGGTAGATGCCAGTGTTATAACTCTTTACTGGAACAGTTTGGCTAGGGGAGCAGCAAGTTCCGGAGCTCAAGTCTTCAGGAATGTTATTGGAATGTTGTAAGGACCCATGGCCTTTGCAGTATTCAGTGCTTCCAACCATTTCCTGATGCCACGTGGAGTGAATTGAATTTGCTGGAGACTGGTGTCTGTAATGCTGAGGACCACTGGAGGAAGCCAAAATGGATCATCCACTCAGCACTTGTGGCTGAAGCTTTCACAGTATTTTGCACTGATGTGCTGGGCTCTTCTGCCATTTAAGGATGGGGATATTCATGGAGCCACCTCCCCGGTGAGTTGTTTAATCATCTATCACCAATCACAACTGGATGTGACAGGACTACAGAACTTAGATCTGATCAGTTGGTTGTGGGATTGCTTAACTTTGTCCTTGCTGCTTGAGTTGTTTGGCATGTAAGAAGTCTTGCTTGGTGGCTTCAGGTTGACATCTCATTTTCACCTATGCCTGGTGCTGCTCCTGGCATGCCCTCCTGTACTCTCCATTGAACCAGAGTTGATCTGGCATGATGATAATGGTTGAGTAGGGGATATGCCAGGCCATGAGGTTACATATTCTGCTGAGTACAATACTGCTGTTGATGGCCTACAGCGCGTCACGGATGCCCAGTCCTGAGTTGCTAGATCTGCGTGAAGTCTGTCCCATTTAGCATGGTAATAGTGTCACACAACATGATTGAAGTTATTTTCAACATGAAGACAGGATGTCATCTCCACAAGGACTGTGCAGTGGTCACTCTCCCTGATACTGTCATGGACAGATGCATCTGCAGCTGGCAGACTGGTAAGGATGAGGTCACTTATATTTTCCCCCTCTTTGTTGTTCCCCTCACCATCTGCTGCAGACCCAGTCTAGCAAAGTCTTTTAGGATCCGGCCAGCTCGAACAATAGTACTGCACCCTTGGTGGTGGACATTGAAATCCCCCACCCAGAGCGTGTTTTGTACACAGTTGCAAATGCTTAAGCTTTGTCTTTCACACTGATGTGCTGGGCTCCCTTATTATTGACAGAATATTAGCAGTTATATTTAGGGAAATGGAATTGAAGAGCAAAAAAGTTAGCTATTAACTTGGTATTAACTTGGTTTAATCTTGGCTAGGCCACATTTTGAAAAAATGTGTGGAGTTCTGGTCTCTCCATGGAATGGGTACAAAGAAAAATCACAACAATGATAACAAAGCATCGGGTAGACTAAGCAATCTGTCCTTCTCACTGGAAAGAGGAAGTCTTTTGGCTGACCTGATGAAAGCCTTAAAGCTAATGAAACGTGTTGAAAGGTTGGATGTAGAGAAAATGTTTTCTCTTGAAGGCAGTCCAAGATTAGAAGTCTTAATTAAAAGATGTCATTGTAATTTATTTTTTTAAAAAGAAAGACTGGTATGTTCAGGAGAAACCTCCTTACCTAGAATGATAAAATTGTGGAATGAGCTTCCAAATAGCACAGACAAATATCAAAGGAAGATGGACAAGCATGCATTGTGGTACAGGAATAGAAGTGGGCTTGGGGAGGTGGGGGTGCGTACTTGTGGAGCTTGCCTGTATGAACCAATTGAACTGAATGTTGTTTCTTTTTTTTTCCAAAAAGTATTTTCAGCTGTGGTATAAGATTCAAACTTTTCATTTGCAACTGGTGGTTTCCAGTTTTCACACCCTGCTATTCAGGAAATGCTACTTTTTAAA
This sequence comes from Stegostoma tigrinum, assembly GCF_030684315.1. Taxonomy (NCBI): domain Eukaryota; kingdom Metazoa; phylum Chordata; class Chondrichthyes; order Orectolobiformes; family Stegostomatidae; genus Stegostoma; species Stegostoma tigrinum. Next base: position 22,813,711 of record NC_081375.1, read on the forward strand.
CTTTGACTATCTTTTCTACTACCTTTTGCTGAGATCCAAACTGTTGACTTGCATGTCTGTTGCATTTACTGTCTATAGAGGTAATCATATTCACATATGCCAAGTTACTTTTAAATCCCTGTGACCTTGTTAATTATAATATTTGCCAATGTAGACTTAAAATAGAATTCTACCTTTCTAACTTTGGTATTTGACAATATGTTTTGAAGCTCTCAACTGCTTAGCCTGGATAAAGGCAAGTTTGTTGTTGCAAACAACTTTTTCTGTTTTCTATATTACTGCAACTTTAGCTATTGAAGTCTAAGTTTGGAATTAAATTATGATCTCACCATGACAACTGACCACTCTTGTAACTGGCTTTGACTGCATTTGTGCAACACAACAGGAAGTTACCTATGAAAAATGTTGAATTCAGTACTAAATCCTATAGCATGCAAATACTTGTTGCACAATAACCTTACTTACAGAAAGGACAGTCACTAATTTAGAATGCAAATTAATAAGATTTATGAAGATTGTTATTTAGCATTTGTTAGGTAGCGCATTGCTGGTCTGTTCTTCAAGTGGGTCTCAGAACTTCTGGGGCTCTTTTCTTGATTCATGAGCATGGTCTTTGATTCATGATGCCTTTGGAAATTTTAGCCTAATCAATGCAGTTCTAACGTACAAATCCTTTTGCAGCTTAAGCTGTGCTGAATCTTGAATGCTTTTTCAACCCCCAACTTTCCAGACTGCCTAGACTACAGTATCTGCACGCACCCTACTACTGAGTATCAAACAAAGACATTTTACTCTCTCTTGTTATTTGAGTCCCAATGTTTGGATTCTAATACTCATCTCTGTTTTTGAACTTTGTCATAATTGTCAACTTGTGACATTTCTTTTAGTCACGATTGAATTTTTATAGCAACCCCTCAGCCAGGGACAAATCCCTATCAACAGGTAATGCCACACACACGTGCTAATCTCCTGGCGAGTGCTCTCTCCTAACTTTTGCTGAGACAAATTTACTGAAAGTTAGTGTCCTGTGACAAACACTATTTCTTGGCTTGTGCATAGTCCTAAGTGATGCACCACTATTTTTATACCTGCTTTGCAGGTAACCTTTATAACATTTAGCCCATGTGTGTGCACCTGTGTCAACACTTCTAGCCAAATATTTGCAACTTCCAATCAGTGGGAAAAGTGCTAAGAGCTTTTCCTATAATTTAGCCTTTAATTTGCATATCTGATTGTAAATCCTGGGCTGGCAAAATGATCTCAGCACATCAGCATTGAAGCCTTAACTTCTGTTTACCCTTAATGCTAGACTCAAGGCCACGTGTATTCTAGCTATAACTCCATTTGCTCTAAAAGCTACGTGTCAATATTTGGCACATAAATACCAGTGATAAGAGTCTTTAGCAACATATCACAAATTTATCCCAACAATGCATATTAATTAAAACTTCATGACTGAGCTTTCATCCAGTATTATTTGATAACTTGAGCGTTATTTATATTAATGTGTCAGAGGTGTTTGTGGTTACCTTTTTAAAATGATGTTCTTTGAAGAATATTTTCTGTATATCAATTCTGATTTTTGTGAAAAATTGCAACTTCAAATGTTTTAACTGAGTAAAATTTCTGTAAGTTTAGAGTTTTGTTAACATGTTGGATTACGAAATGTTTCCTTTCATAGGGAAGTACATTAAGAAAGAGAAAGATGTATGAAGAGTTCCTTAGTAAGGTCTCCATTTTGGGTAAGCAGGAAATATATTTTTTTTGTACAAAATTCTTGACCAACACACAATTTTAAAGCAGCTTGAAGAAATAAGTTGTTTAAAGTGCATTGGCAATATTCAAGAAACCCTAAAGTGCTTCACAGCCGATAGTGTAGCTAGAGATAACAAGAACTGCAGATGCTGGAGTCAGAAATAACACCGTGTGGAGCTGGAGGAACAGAGCACATCAGGCAGCATAAGAGAAACAAGAAAGCCGACGTTTTGGGCTGAGACCGAGTTAAGGGTCTAACAAAGCCCACTTGTGTTCAGGTTAAATGTGGAACCAATGTGTGTGTTAATACTCGCACAACACAATAGGACAAAGGTATGATTTTGGTTGAATTCTTGGCATCTACACTGAAAATGTTAGTTCAAAAAGGTGCCACAATCGATTTTTCAACTGCTTTTAAGACAAATGGGCACTCACTTCTAACTGGATTACATATCTTGCTACTTCTGTCATAGAATGTGAGACTTCTGTTTTATGCCTGTTTTGGACAGTTCAAACTCTAAAATGAAGCATTCTGCTAACTATAAGTGACAGAAAATTAGCAATATTTTCCAGGGCATACAGCTACATTCTAATTATAAAGTGGAGCAATAATTCCAGAAAGTTTTAATTGTTCTATTGGGCACATTATAATGTTAGAAATTTCAGTTCTGAATCCAAAATTTATTTTGAAAAATTGTGATCCTGATGAGAGACAAGGCTTTCAAATCAATGTCCAGAAAGTAAAGGGAAGTTTCTCCTTGTAGAATCTCTGGATAAATGGGAGCGTTTGACTGTGGCTGATGCACTGGAACCAGTACAGTTTGAAGATGGACAGAAGATTGTCGTGCAAGGAGAACCGGGCGATGAATTTTTCATTATTTTAGAGGTATGAATAATTAAAATTTAGAAAATAACCAATTTGAGCCTGAGTTATTGAATGACTAGTCGTTTATTATGCTCCTGTACTTGACCCTTCGACTGCAGGGAATAGCTGTTTTCTTCCCATGCCCCTCATAATTTTCTACACCTCTGTCAGGCTTCCCTCAACCTTCTCTGCTCTAATGAAAACAACCTAAGTTTATCTAGTCTGTCTTCATTGCTGAATCCTGGCGAAGTTCCTTTCCACTCCTTCCTATAGTGTGATGACTGAAACTGCAAGTTCTGCAAGATGGTTTCACGTAACATTACGATAAGACGTAAGGGTAGCGTGGTGGTTTTGTGATTGGCACTGCTGTCTCAGCGCTAGAGACCTGAGTTCACTTCCAGCCTCAGATGACTGTCTGTGTGGAGTTTGCACATTCTCCGTGTCTGAGTAGGTTTCTTCTGGGTACTCCAATTGCCTCCCATAGAGTCCAAAGATGTGCAGGTTAGGTGGATTGGCCTGCTAAATTGCCTATAGTATCCAAGGTTACAGGGTAGCCGAGGGGTGGGATGATCTTCAGAGTATGAGTGTGGACTCCTTTTCTGCCTGGGAACCATGCAGCCCAATGGTTTCAGTGTGGACTTTACAAGCATCAAAATTGTCCCAAACCCGACCTCATCCCAAGACCAGCCCATCTCGTCTCCGCCTCCTTGACCTGTCTATCTTTTCTCCCACCAATCTGCTCCTCCCACCTCACTGACCAACCCCCCCACCCCCACTTCCTAACTACCAGTCTCATCCCTGCCTCCTTGACCTGTCCATCTTCCCTTCCACCTATCGACCCATCCTAGTTCCCTGCTGGCACTCACCTGTACTGGCTTCATACCCGCCTCTTTGACCTGTCCGTTTTCTCCCCACCTATCTGCTCCCTTATCCAACTTCATCATTGCCTCCCCATCTCTCTATTTATTTCAGAACCCCCTTCCCCTCCCCCATTTCTGAAGAGGGGTCCAGACCCAAAATGTCAACTTTCCTGCTCCTCTGATACATGACCTGCTGTGTTCATCCCGCTCCAAATCTTATCTCAAATTCCAGCATCGGCACTTCCTACTATCTCTATATCATGAGTGCAGACTTGTTGGGCTGAATGGCTTTCCACACCATAGGGATTGTACTTCTCTTCATAGGTTGTTCAGCCAGCAAGTCTTCCCTGCCATTCAGTGAGATCATGGCTGTTTTGATAATCCTCAACTCCAGTTCTGTCCTTTCCTCATAATAATTGATTCCCTTGTTGTGGTTGATTGGCTTGCTGACCTGGTTCATTGTTCTGCAGATGTTTCATTACCCTGCTGGGTAACATCAGTGAAGCATCTGATGAAACTCTGTTTTCCTGCCTGTTATTTGAACTCTGGTGTCCGTTGGGCTGGATTACCTCACTGTCGGTTTTCCTTCACAGTGGACTGTATATGGGGTTGAGCTCTGTGTTTATTGACTGCTTTCTTAGCGGACTACCGGGCTTCTAGGAATTTCCTTGCTTGTCTCTGCTTTACTTGTCTCAGGATCCTGATGTTGTCCCAATCGAATTGGTGGTTCTCCTTATCCATGTGGATAGAGATGAGTGAGTTTTGGTAATTGTTTTGTTGCAGATTGATGCTTGTGTACTCGTTAATTTCCTTCCTGTTTGTCCAATGTAGTGTTTGTCACAGTCTCTGCAGGGTATCTTGTATACGACATTGGCCCTATCCATATTGGGTAGTGTGTCTTTGGTTCGGGTGAGCTGTTGGCAAAGGGTTGATGTGGGTTTGTGCTACTCTGATGCCCAGTGGTCGTAGGAACCTTTTTGGCCGGTTCGGATGTGTTCCTGATGTAAGGTAGTATGATGGGTGTGTAGTATCTTCCTGGCGTTGGTCATGTGATGGTATCTTCTGACCCAGTTGTTTTTCTTTTGGGTATCCATTATCTTTGAATACCTGGAAGTGGTACTCCTCTTCTTGGTGTAGGTCTGTGCTGTTGCCCTTTTAAATAATGTTCTCACGCAACTTTTGTGTATGTTTGGGTGGTTGCTGTCGGAATTCAGTGCTTGATCTGTGTGTGTGGCTTTCCTGTGTACCTTTGTCAGGAATTCCCCATTTATCCTGCATTTCACCATGATGACCAGGAATGCGAGCTGTTTGTTCTTCTCTGAATCTGATTCCGGTGAGGATGATGTTTATTAGTTTGTGTGTCTCCTCTAGATACCCAAAAAATTGGGTCAGAAGATGCCTATCACATGAATGACCCCAGAAAGATACTACAAACCCCAACACTCTCATCGCGCTACCTTAAATCAGGAACACGTTGAACTGACCACAAGGCTCCTATGACCACTGGGCGTCAGTAGCACACAAATCCACATCAACCTTTCGCCAACTGCTCACCCAAACCAAAGACCCACTACCCAGTATGGACAGGACCAATGCCCGATACAAGATTCCCTGCAGAGACTGTGACAAACACTACATCGACTGACAGGAATGAAATTAGGGCACATGAGCATCAATTGGCAACAAAAAACATGACCAATACTCACTCCTCTCTATCCATGTGGATAGAGTTGACCACCGATTTGATTGGGACAACACCAGGATCCTGGGACAAGTAAAGCAGAGACAAGCAAGGGAATTCCTAGAAGCCTTGTACTCCACTAAGAAAGCCATCAATAAACACAGATCTCAACACCATATGTACTCCACTAACAGGCAGGAAAACACAACAGCGCTTCATCTGAGGCTGCACTGATGCTGTTACCCAGCAGGGTAATCCAACATCTTCAGAACAACAAGCCAACCAACCACAACATCCACAACTTGAGCTACAAATCTATTCTAAAACCTTAAATTGATTCCCTTGATTAAAAATGTCTGAATAGACTTAATCACCTAGCCTGAACAACCCTCTGTAATAAAAAAACTCAATAGATTAATTGGAACAGGACTTGAACCCAGGAGCTTGAGGATAAAAGGCAAAAGTGTGACCAACTGAGCCACTGAGTATGATCATTGTCACTTGTTAGTAACTCTCATTACAATGAGAGTACAATGCACTTGTTAGACGCTTTGAACAAATCTTTAGGGGTTGTTCTAGTTCACAAAATCAAAGTTCAGTATTTGAGATGCAAGAATATGCGGAACCTTTAGTCATAGAAATGTACAGCATGGAAACAGGTCCTTTGGTCCAACTTGTGTATGCTGACCAGATATCCTAAATTTAGTCCCATTTGCCAGCATTTGGCCCATATCTCTCTAAAACTTTCCTATTTATATACCCATCTAGATGCCTTTTAAATGTTGCAATTGTACCTGCCTCTTCCATTTTCTTTGGCAGCTCATTCCATACCCACACCACCCTTTTTATATGAATAAGTTCCCCTCAGGTCCCTTTTAAATCTGCCCCCTCTCATCTTAAATCATGCTGTCTAGTTTTGGACTCCCCCACTCTGGAGAAAAGCCCTTGTCTATTCACCCAATCCGTGCCCCCTCATAATTTTAAAAACCTCTAAGGTTACCCCTCAGCCTGTGACACCAAGGAAAATAGTTCTGGTCTATTCAGCTTCTCACTATAGCTCAAATCCAACCTGCAACATCCTTGTCAATCTTTTCTGAACCCTTTCAAGTTTCACAACATGCTTCCTGTAGCAAGGAGACCAGAATTGTATGCGGTATTCCAGTAGTGGCCTACCCGTTGTCTTGTATAGCTGCAACATGACCTCCCAACCCCTATACTCAATGCGCTGACCAATAATGGCAAGCATACCAATTGCTGCCCTCACTATCCTGTCTATCTGTAACTCTGCTTTCAAGGAGCCCTGAACCTGCACTTCAAGGTATCTTTGCTCAGCAACACTCCCTAGGATCTTACCATTTAACTGTATAAGTCCTGCCCTGATTTGCCTTCCCAAAATGCAGCACCTCACATTTATCTAAATTAAACTCCATCTGCCACTCATTTGACCCGTATGATTAGGGTCCCGTTGTACTGAGTTAACCTGCTTTGCTTCTGCTGCACTGCCAATTTTGGTGTAATTTGCAATGGTGTAGTTACCATACCTCCTGTGTTCACATCTAGATCATTTATATAAATGATAAAAAGCAGTGGACCCAGACCAATCCTTGTGGCGCATTGCTGGGTTACAGGCCTCTAGTCTGAAAAGCAGACCTCCACCACCACTTCTTGTCTTTTATGTACGAGTCAGTTTTGTATCCAAGTGGCTAGTTCTCCCTGTGGTCCATGTGACCTAACAGTGCTGGTCAGTCTACCATGCAAAACCTTGTCGAGCACCTTACTGAAGTCTGTATAGATCATGTGCACTCATCGATCCTCTCTGTTGCTAATGAGAAAACTCAAGTTAGTGAGACATGATTTCCCCCACACACAGCCATGTTGACTATTCGTAATCAGTCCATGCCTTTCTAAATAAATTTAAACTTGTCCCTCCAGGATTTCCTCCAACAACTTGCCTGTTACCAGTGTCAGGCTTACTGGTCTATAGCACCCTGGCTTGTCCTTACTCCCACTTTTCCTAAATAGTGGCACCACATTAACCAATTCCAGTCTTCTGGCACTTCAACTTTGGCTGTTGATGATATAAGTATCTCACCTAGGGTCCCAGCATTCAATTCTGAGCTTCGTAGAATTCTCGGGTATGCTTGATCAGGTCCCAGGGATTTAACCACTTTAATGCATTTTTAAGACATCCAGCGCCACCACATGTGTAATATGGTCGTTTTTCAAGATATCGCTATTTATTTCCCCACATTGTCTATCTTCCATATCCGTCTCCACAGTGAGCACTGATACAAAAATACTCATTTCGTTACCCACCCACCCACCCCCCCCCCCCCCCCCCCCCCCCCCCCCCACCAATCTATCTCCTGCAATTCCACAGATAGGTAGCATTGCTGATCTTTTATGGGCCCAATTATCTCCTAGTTAACCTTTTGTCCTTAAATTTATAGGATCACTTTGGAATCTTCTTAACCCTAATTGCCAAAGCTATTTCGTATCCTGTTCTTTCCCCTCCTGATTTCTTAAGTATACTCCTACTGTCTTTATTCACGTATTGAGATTCACTCTGTCTCTGCTACCTGTACCTGACACATGCTTTCTACTTATTCTTGACCAAAACTTTGACTTCTCTAGTCATCCAACATTCCTTGCAGCTACCAGCCTTACTTCCCCCTAACATACTGTCTTTGGATTCTCATTGTTCCATTTTTTTTGAAGACTTCCCTTTTCCAGCTGCCCCTTTTATCTACAAACATCTGCCCCTATCAGCTTTCGAATGTTTTTGTCAGATATCATCAAAATTGGCCTTCCTCTAATTTAGAACTTCAACTTTTAGATCCGGTCTGTCCTTTTCCATTACTATTTTAAAACTAATAGAATTATGATTACTGGCCCGAAAGTGCTCCCCCTTGATACCTCAGTCACCTGTCCTGCCTTATTTCCCAAGAGTCGGTCGAGTTTCGCGCCACCTCTAGGTACGACCACATTCTGAATCTCAAAATTTTCTTGTACACACTTAACAAAGTCCTCTGTATCCAAGCCCTTAACGCTGGCAATTCTAGTCTGTTTGCAAAGTTTAAAATCCCCTACTGTAATCACCCTGTTATTCTTTACAGGTAGCTGAGATCTCCTCAAATTTGTTTCTCAGTTTGGTACTGACTGGTGTCTATAGTACAATCCAATAAGGTGATCATTCCTTTGTCAGTTCTACCCAAATAACTTACCTGGATGTATTCCTGGGAATATCTTCCCTTAGTACAGCTGTAATGTTATCTCAAATTTAAAACCTCCACAGGAGACCCCTGCACCACCTGCCTTCCTCTCATGTTTCCTGGACGTTTACCTGACTGTATCTGCAGATTTTCTTCCTTCCTGCAACTGAAATCCATCCCACCCCTAACTCCTGTAAATTCCTCATTGCTTCCAACTGATCCATGTGATCTGATGAGACTTGCAACCAAACATGTTTCCTGCAGACATAAGTACCAATAACATTGAAATTCTCCCTAATCTCCCACATCTGACAAGAAGAGTACATCACTCTACTAAAGGCCACCTTTGCACCTTAACAATGCACAGACTCAGAAAATATCACAGTCCTCCTCTTTTACTACTCTTAAAAAGTGTTCCAAACTAACTTTAGTACCAGAGACAGTAGGAACTGCAAATGCTGGAGAATCTGAGATAACAAGGTGTAGAGCTGGATGAACGCAGCAGGCCAAGCACTTTAGTGTACTTTAGTACCGTTGCTTTATATTTTTAAAGTTTAATTGAGAGAGATCTCAATAAAAACCAACAAGAATGCACTCTACTTACTTGTAAATTTAAAAAAAACAGTAAGGTTACGTCTTTTAAAGACTGGCCACTTAGTTGTGCCCTTGTTGTGATCTCCTCCACACAGGTTTCTGTAAGGTCTGCTGTGAATTTTGCTGTTTGTTTATTTTTCTTAGACAAACCGATATCCAGTGATACTTTGAAAGCAAACAGAAGCAGCAGCCAGCTGTGCAGGTTTATTTCTCCATTTGATTCACTTCCATGTGGTCATTGACTTTTGTGTCTCTACTTTTCTAAAGTGCTGTTGTTTTGATCTTTCTTTTTCCTTAGTTCCAAACAGTGCAACACCTTAAAACAGCAATTACTGTTCCTAGAATTTAAGGAAATCAGCTCCAACAATGAAAATACCTAATTTTGAAAAGCAACTCTTACAGCCACGTTTTTTTCCCCCTGTTCCTCCAATATTAATGCTTCAAATGTACTTTACATTGAAATTTGTGTTTTAGGGTACAGCAGCTGTGTTACAGCGCAGGTCAGAAAACGAAGAGTTTGTAGAAGTTGGAAGATTGGGGCCATCAGATTATTTTGGTGAGTTTGAAAAAGCTTATAATTTTTAAGGTTTAATACTGTAAACATTTTAAATGTTTGAAGTTGTTAGGAAGTTTGGATTTTTGCTTGCAATAAAGCTGCTTAGAACACGAAAGAGAGCATTGCTGTTAGATAGGATTCTAACAATAGGATACCGAGTGGTTGTAGTTTGACTTCTTCAGCTTAGATTTTGAAATGACTAACAATTAGAATCAAACTTAATCTAAAAAGCTGTATCTTAAAGCATGGTAAATTCACCCCAGGTCATCAAGACCATGAACTTCATTTTGGTTTGTGGTTTCAGTTCTTCAAGATGGATTTGATATCATCTTTTTCTTGATCTCTCAGGTGAGATTGCTCTTCTGATGAATCGTCCCCGCGCTGCCACTGTGGTGGCACGTGGTCCATTGAAGTGTGTGAAACTGGACAGACCTCGGTTTGAACGTGTCCTGGGTCCTTGTTCCGACATACTCAAACGAAACATCCAGCAGTACAACAGCTTTGTATCGCTGTCTGTCTGAAATCTTCTCCTCCACTGCTGCAGCATCTGCCAGAGCGAACTGCCTCACTTGTCTAAAATGCCGCTTCCTGTGGCAAGACCACCACCAGTCCCACAGCTTCCTAATCGTCAGAGAAAGCATTCCCTTTGTAGCATTCAATGTCACATTTGCTTTGCGTGTTTCTCACATTGCATCAGCTTTCTACACAGTCAAAACAGCTTCATCTAAGATTTTTTTTTTGTTTGGTGCTTGTATGTAGAACTCCTCCCATTGGTTCTTATTTATAAAAATTAAAACTTTGCTGTTTTAACTGAACAGTGTGATTGATACCCAGAAAATAAAGCTTTAGGTTGGTGATATGAGCAGAGGATTTTGAACCCTTTAACTTGCTCTGTTTCAAGGTATGTTGTAGTGCATTCATGAGCCTTGAATCTCTAAAAATTGTACACCTGGAAAATCTTGGGTTTTAGGCTGGACAGTTTCAAAATTATTTTTGGGACATCTCAAGTTAACGTGTTTTTCATTTGGCCAAGGCAAAATGCTAAAATATGAATATACTCTAAAATATTTCTATGTAGCATTTGCACTTGACAATACAGTGCTGGGGGAGGTGGGGGGGGTGGACGGTGAAAACATCTAAAGTGAGATGTTAGATTTTTCTTCACGTCTTAGTTTTAAGAAAAAAATTACATTTTAACTTTTTTCTTGGAAGCAATTTTAAAAGCATTCGAAATTGTGTTTCTTTTTAAAAGTAGCTTCAGATCTTGCTTTGAGGGTTCTATTGGCCTGTGATTTTTGTCAAATTTATTCGCATCACTCCATTTGCACACCGTTTCATTCAGATCTTCTTATCAAAAGCATAAGGTAAAAGCTTGTTTTTTTTTTTGGTCACTAATTTCTGACATAATTTAGTAGTCTCCCAAATATTTAATGGTACCTGCTTCTCTCTGTGCAGCAGTTGTAGCAAAATCTTTGCTTGCCAAAAGGTTAATGTACATTTATATTCACTTATATACAGTTCAAATTTCTAAAAAAGCAACATTATTATAACTCAGTCTCAGTAGGTAATAGGATCTCATTTGTTTTGGCAATCAGATGCTTTTGATACTGTATTCTTATGGATGCTGGCCTTGGAAGTAGTGAAGATTTGTATATATTACAGAAATCTTGCAATAATAGACATACCAGGCTCTCAGCCCATATCATTGTACACTTTTAACAACTGAGAACTACTCCTTTCTCATTAGCCTCCCTTCCTGACAGCAGAAGCTAAATTCTCTAATACTCTTGGGTGTATTTGACATGCAGTTAGAAAGTCACCAGTTCTCAGTCTGACTTGTTTGCTTTTCTTGTGTGTTTTGCCAGTAGCGAAGGAGCACTGCATAGAGGTACACTCTGCCATTCCATCTCCAATGGGGAAATTAAAATAGTCTTGCTAAACTTGAAATGTGCTTCCTGCTGCACAGTGATGGAGTTTTATTGCTGTAAGCTGTAGAAACTTGTGCAGCCTAAATTGAGATTAATACGCAGTGTTGAATTCTGCAGGGATGGATTAACAAAGCTAGATATGTTGACCTGCTCTATACCGGGTAAGACATAACTGATTTAGTTGAAAGGCTTTGCATGCTTCAGATAATTTTACATTTACTGGCATAAAGTAGAAGTACAGATTTTGCTGATCACTTGTTTTTGAGATTAAGTGTATTGCCTTTCCTGAAGTAGGGCAGCAAACATGGTCAGTAGTTGCTATTTGCCAGGGCAATAATTTGAAACATTGACTGCAGACAATCTCAATCATACATTGATAAAGTTGGAAAATTTTTTTGGGAATATGTCTGTAATATATTGACACTCCCATATTTGATAAGTAACTTTTTTAATCTGTATTTTTTTAAGTGATCCTGCTAGTGACCATGATAACTATTTAATTCAGAATACATAATTTACAGATTGATTTTTCTCCCTAATTTTATGTACAATTGGCTTTCAATTTGTTGAGACAGAGCCAGTGAAATGGTTACAAAATTAACCTTTTATGTATTAACCAGATGTAATTTCATTCCAAGAGCAAAAAAGTAAACATTCCTTTTTGGTAACACACCAGTACCATTCTCACAGGTACTGGTGCAGGTACTGTGTGCATTTGTACTTGACCAGCCCTGGCAGCGCAATGTTGGGTGATGGCATCCTAAGTCTTCTGCAGTCCTGACCCAGCCTATAAACTATCTACTGCTACTTGGTTCTTATTAATAGCACTGGACATGTTTGGATGTTAAGTCGTTGTCCTGTGCTAGACTGGGATGGTGCGATGTGGTTTCTATTTAAATGAAGATTAATGGCTGACATTTAAGTTGGTGCAATGCTTTCGTACCCATGTATTTTGTGTTTAATTATAGTTGCACTTCTTTGCTGTTCACAGTAGCTGGCACTGTTGTTCCATTATTGGCAAACACCAGAGCTCAGCTGACATTTATACAAGTGTACACCCGGACACACTAGTAAAATGCAGAAACCAAAAACTGGATGTTTGATCCCTAACTAGCTGACAGACTGGCATCCTGAAATGTACTACAACAGCTTTTTAGCATGGCATGACATGCAATTTTATTTCAAGAAGGCTAAAACTCATTGCTGAGTCTTAATGACATTTCAGTATCTCTTAGCTTTGTATTACATGTGCTCATTTCACACACATTTTACAAATTCCACACAGCTGTAATTAGATGAAATTATATCCATTATTCTATATACAATGATTTAGACTAGAATAATTGTTTTAGATTGTACAGCAAGCTGAAACTAAATTGCTTGGAGTTGGGTTGGACATAGGGTATTCATAGATTTTCCTCTGCTGGCATTGTATTTCCTCATGTAATTATACCAAATTTATTAGGCACCAATATTGCTGTTAGTGAGAACCTGATGAAAAGTTGGTCATTTCAGCTATCTGTGCAATGTGCACAGTACAAATAATTAGATGTAACTTGCATGTTTTTAGCAGCTTATCCATGCACTTTTCAAGATGCTGTGTTGTGTGAATAAGGTGCATAAAAATCTGTGTATAAACAAAGACTAGTTGTGTGTTGAGGGCCTCATGACTTTCACTTGAGTAGATGTTGGCAGGGGCCAGTTCCATTTTACTGCAATTGAAGTAATAGTTTTTGCAGGGTGGGAGTGGTGGTGATTTTTGTTTGGTATCGGAGTAATGCCTCGAGTAATCATGCTCTAGCAATTATGAATGTCATGTCCAATTCTTCTGGTTGTGGCAGTGAGTCACATTTATTGAGCTTTTGTTAAATAGAAAACTGCAAATTGGACTTTTGAGTAACTTTTAATGCCTGATGTTAATTAGAATTCCTCTTCTAATGAGTTAATTCCTGTTTCATCAACTTAAACTTGCTTGGGAATTAAGAGTTGAGAGTACGGCTGAAATGTATTAACCTAATTTGGTTTGATAATCTGAGCATGGACAAAATTAAGTCAGCTGCTTATTGGAGGTGTCCTTCCAAATATACTGCTATGTTGCATGGATGAAATCTATTACTTTATATTTAATTTTTTCTTTTATCTTGATAATTGAAAAAATTAGCAAAGTAGATGAATGTTATCCCAGGATTGAGTTTACCATTACTTTTGATTACCAGTAAGAGTGACATTAACACCGTATTCCAGTAATTTTGAAACTTAGTGTCCAACTGCAACAACCAAATCACCCAGCGGATTATCTTTGGCTTGCTGCACATTCTTAAGGTTTTTATTTACCTAAATAATTTTATTATAAAGCAGCTGATAAATTTATTGAATAATCTGATGCAGTTGAAGCTTTATCTATCGTGTGCAATCAGAACTGTACGTACCAACGACCACGGTTTAATGTAGTTTGCCTTAGCTATCTTATGTGGGGATCAGAGACATCCTCAGCTAGCTTACCTACAAAGAAATTACAAAGTGAGAATACAGTGTGATAATATGTAGATTATCCAAGGACCATTTTTTGTATTGTTCCCAATGACTGTATAAGATCAGATGTATGTGCTAAAATAATCCTTTTGTTATAGAGTGTCCTAATGACGACAGGTCAAGCAATAAAAGTTAATTCTTAAAAAGAAAACTGTTTTCCTATTTATTGATTTTTGAATGAATGAAGCAGATACACAAATCACAAATCTTGTTACTTGTAAATATATCAAGATTTATTTTGTTCAAATAAAATGTAAATAGTGGTTGTCATAATAGCATGTCGGTCTCAAGGATTGGACTTTGAACTTTGCGCAAAGTTGTTATATTGAATCAGGTCGTTTGGGTGACATCCTACCTTTCACAAATTAATAAATAATGTTGCCCTCCTTGACATATGGCTGCTTTTTCCTTGTGGCCAATTCGACTTTGTATGAACTTGTGCTTTTTAAAAAAATTTCTGTATTTACACTTCATTTCAAGTGTGTGTATTAACAGCCAGGTTAAAACATTCCTAGCATTTCTCATGTATTATCTCAATATGATATGGAACAATGCCCCATTTACTTTAATGTGTTTCTCTTGCTGCTGCACATAGAGAATTGATCCTTCATGGCCACAATACAGTTCAGTTAATGCCAGAAAAGTTTGGAAGTCAAGAGTGACGCTTGGCTGTACTTCACCAGCACACATCAGGATTTCTTTGGATGTGATGCAGGTTGAAGTTAATGGGAGGAGTTAATGATTTTTTTTTTAGGGGGAGCTGGTGATTCACTGATCATTACTGGCTGCACAGGGGCAATTCACATTTCCAAATTTGTGATACCAGTGTATGTGGTACAATGTGTACATGTCAGTATGATTTATGTTTCTCCTAGGTTAGCTAGATTGTATGCATTCTAACTCTTCAATTTTCTTCAATGTATTCCAAATGATCTGTCTATATCTACCAAGATTTTTTTTATTGTTCTAATTTTGTTTCTATGTATTTTCACTTAAATTTTCCTTAGCGCACTTCAGTAATGAAAAATTAGTGAAATAGTAACATTATAAATTGTAAATCAACTCATCAAACAATGCTGGAGCCCTATTTCTTCTATACTGCAAAACATTTTTTTGCTGCAACCAAGTCAGATCATTGTTCTTCTATTTATTGTGATTTTAATTCAAGGGATTTAATAAAAATTGTCTAATTTTAGACCAGGCATTGACAAAGTAATTTGGTATCTATTTCAAATTATTTCCAGTTGTAACCTCACTTTATTTGGAACATTCAATGGCTTTGACTTACCTGGACATGATACCGTTAGAACGTAAATGATATGTTGAGACATTGAGATGTCTGTCAGAGCCATTAATGGTAATTTTTAAAACCTTTGTTCTGGATAGGCAACAAGTTTACATTTGATATTACATTTGTTTACCGCTTAGCAACTTGAGCTGAATTTCTAATTATATTTTGCTGGAAATCTGAAATAAAAACATTTATACAGATTTACCATAATGTCCTTTCTTTCATATTGTATGCATCTATTTATAAAGCTAAAGTTTCAGTTTACACAACCTAGTCAACTTATACTACCGTAACCCTGCAAAGAGTTGTATTTATGACCAACTTTTCCTGCACCCATTTAGATATGTACCATAATCATATGCTGCTTTATTTAAGTGTGTAAAACAGCAAGATCTATTTCTGATCTTTAATGGGATGAGAGCAGTGCTGTCATGGTCATCTGTACTTTGCTTTGAAGGTGATGGTGAGCCACTGGCTTGAACTGCTGAAACATTTGTGCATCTGTTTTATACATTTGCTAGAAAATGTCCAGAATTTGATCCAAAATAGTGCAGAAATGGCAATTGACGTTCTGAAACATGTATAATTAGTGGGGGTGAAATATACAAATTGAAATAGGTTCTATCTTTGTCTTGGTGGGAGAGATCATTGGTTTACTATGACACCATGGCATATTGCTGCAGTGCTTTTTATATGCATTACATGTTATGTAGGTGTTCAGGGAATGTGTGCCTAATGGGGCGCCAATCAAGTGAGTCTTTAATCTGGCATGTTGCTGGAGCTGCACTTATTCAAGCAAATGGAGAGTATTTTCTTCATTCACTCGTGGGATGTGGGCGTTGCTGGCTGAACAGCATTTATTACCTGTTCCTAGTTGCCCTTGAGAAGGTGGTGATCATGAGGTGCCTTGAACCACTATAGTTCCTGTGCTTTGATAGACCCATAGTGAATGCCTTTTGGGCAGGGAATTTCAGGATTTTGACTGTGACAGTGAAGGAAATGTTATGTTTGTAAGGCAAGATGGTGAGTGTCTTGAAGGGGAGCTAGTAAGAGGTGGCGTGTCTGCTGCCCTTGCCCTTCCAATTGGAAGTTTTGAAGTGCTGTTTTAAGAATTTTTGAATATCTGCAGTGCATCTTGTCTATATAGCTGCAACTGAGCATTGGTGGTGGAGAGAATGGATGCTTGTGGATGTAGTGACAATCAAATGGGCTACTTTTCCTTGGATCATGTCAAACTTCTCAAGTGTTGTTGGAGCTGACCCAGTTGAGGCAAGTGGTGAGTATTTCATCTCCAAACTTTTAAGCCTTGTAGATGATGGACAGGCTTTAGGGAATCAGGCCATGGGTCATTCAACCCAGTATTCTTAGTGTCTGACCTGTCCTTATAGCCTCTATTCACATGGTGAGTCTAGTTTTTGGTCAGTGGTACCCCCAGGGGTGGTTAATGGGCAAATCAGCAATGATAACACCATTGAATGTCAAGGGCCAGTGGTTAGACTGTCTGTTATGGAGATGATCATTGCCAGCTATTTGTGTGGTGGAAAACCAAGTCTGGATATTGTCAGATCTTGCTGCATTTGAACAAGGACTGTTTCAGTATCTGAGGAGTTGTTTGCTGAATGTTGTGCAATAATCGATGAACATTCCTACTTTTGGTCTTTTGACGGAGGGAAGGCCATTGAAGCAGCTGAAGATGTTTGTGCCTAGGATGGTACCTAAGGAGCTCCTGAAGAGATGTCCTGGAGCGCATATGACTGACCTCCAACAACCATAACGATCTTTCTATGTGCCAGGTATGATCCCATCCAGAGGAGAGTTTGTCCCCAGTTACTATTGATTTCAGTCTTATGGCTCCTTGATGCCACACTCTTTCAAATACTTCCTTGATGTCAGTGCTGTCACACTCCCCTCAAATTCAACTCTTATTGTCCATTTTGAACCAAGGTTGTAACGAGGTAGAGTTGAATGGCCCCGAGCAAAAACCCAACTGGACATCCCTGAGCAGGTTATTGTTGATCAGGTGCTGCTTGATAACAATCTTGATACCTTTCATACTGATAATCAAAATTAGACTGGGACAGTAATTGGCTGCATTGGATTAGTCCTGCTTTTTTTGTGAACAGGACACTGGTGTAATTTTCCACATTGTTTTGTAGATGCCAGTGTTGTAGTTGTACTGGAAGAGCTTGGCTAGGTGCGTGGCAAGTCTGGAGCACAAGTCTTCAGTACTATTGCTGGAATGTTGTCAAGGCCCATAGCCTTTGCAGTGCCTCCAACCATTTCTTGATATTGTGCAGTGAATCAAATTGGCTGAAGAATGTTGGGCTGCTGGTGGAGGCTGAGATGTATCATTCACTTGATTTGGTGGTTTCACCAAGATGACACCACCTATTTTATTGCATTCTTGGCTTGTCTTGTGGATGGTGGACAGGCTGGTAAGGAGGTGAGTTGCTGCAGAACCTCCAGCCTCTGGACCTCCTAATGTAACCACTGTATTTATATGGCTGGTTCAGTTCTATTTCTATTCAATGGCCTACCTAGCTTTTTGATAATGGCTCTACTTGACACGAAATCCATTGAATGTTCAGTGGGGCACGAATGGCCATTGTCTGGCATGTATTGCTCAAATGTTACTTGCCACTCATCAGACCAACCCTGAAAGAAGTTGTGCAAGCTTTTCTGTTTGAATGGAGTATTTCAATGTTGGAATGTTACTAAACCACCTTCAATCACCAGTTAACGTCCCACTTCTGACTTCTTGCAATGAAGCAGCTGAAGGTGATTGGGCCGGAGACTCTTAAGACATTTCTACAGCAGTGTGTTGATACTGAGATGATTGACTCCAGCAACCACAAATATTGATAGATATGACTTGTGAAGAGACTTTATTTGATGGTGATTGTGCTCAGCTCCTTGAAATCATATTCTGACAAATGCTGCCTCTACGTCAAAGGCAGACACACTTAATTTCTAGAATTGAGCTCTTTTATCAATTATGCCAGGAGCTGAGTGGGTGTTGCCCAAATAAATCTTTAATGTCAGTAAAGGGAAAAGTGGCCTGCAATCACTGTTGCACACTTGGAAGAGTTCTTTGTGGTAGGGAGAGGGAAGGTGGAAGTGAATAGCAACACAAGGTCTACAAATTCGTTGGCTAGTATTGGAAAGAGGATTGAAGGCAGGAATGTCAAACCAAATTTCAGGTCAAGAGCTGAGATTCACTTTTAATTGTCCAGAGTATTAACAATTGGCTGAAGCCTATTCTGTCATCAGGTTTTGACCAATTAGTATAAGAAAAAGGAAAGGTTTCTTCAGATATTTTTAAAAATGAAGGAGTTAACGAAGTAAGTGTTTGTCCTACAGAAATGAGTCTGAGGAATTAGTAATGCAGGATAGATGCTGATGAATTGAACAGATATTTTGCACTGGTCTTCACAAGAGAGAATAGAAGTAGGATTCCGGAAGTAGCTAGAAATTGGGATTTGAAAACAAAGTAACTCCAAGTACAATTACCAAGGAAGTGGTGCAGAGTAATTTGCTGGAACTAGGAGTTGCCATGTGTTCGGATACTGATAGATTTCATCCTAGGGTCTTAAAAGTAGCTGCCATTAAAATAGTTGATGGTTTTAACTTCCCAAAAAGATTTATGGAATGTTCTTTTGGATTGAAAAATTGCTGATGTCACTCTTTTATTCAAAAAGGGAGGGAGGCAGAAAGCAGGAACTACAGACCAGTTAGCTTAATATCTGTCAGAAAATGAAAGCTTTTATTAAAGACAAGTTCAAGGCAAAGGGGAAATCTTAGTTAACTAATTTATTAGAGGGCTTTGAAGAAGTATCGGGCTGCAGCTAAAGGGGAACCAGTAAATGTATTTAAATTCCCCAAAGGCATTTGATAAGCTGCTGCATTAAAGGTTAGTGTGGACAATGAAAGCTCAGCGTAAGGCATAACATTGATAATGGAGAGAAGATATACTAGCTAACTGAAAGCACAGTAGAAATAAGTAGGTCTTTTTCAGCCTGGCACAATTTTATGAATGGTGAAAGGTTCAGTGCTGGGGAATCACAATGTGTATATTTGATTTAGATGGAGGGATTGAAGATATGGTAGATAAATTTTACTGATGACACAAAAATAGGTAGAACTGAGTTGTGAAGAGGGTATAAGGAGCTTACGGAGGGATATATTTTGAGTGGATGAAGAACTACCAAATTGAGTGCAATGTGGAAATGTGAAATTATCCATTTTTGTTTTTCAGCAGCGATAAAGAAAACCTCTAAATGGCGAATCATTGCAGAGCTCTGAAGTGCAGAGAGATCTGGGTGTCCTCATGCATGAAGCACAGAAGGTTAACATGGCATTGGTCAGACCATAACTGGAGTACAGTGTACAGTACTGATCACTCTACTTACAGAAGGTGGCAGAACAGGCTCGCAGAGCCCAAGAAACCATCCCTTAAGTAGATTATTAGGTCAATAACTAGCTGCACTGACGTGCTGTATGTACGTACTATGTCAAATTAATCATTTATCCTTATGAAAAGGGCCCATTTCCAATTCAGGTGATTCAAGGATGACGGTGTAGCAACTGATCAAATAAACTGTGTTGCTGCTGGCAATCTTTACCAATTGAGTTTAAGGGAAACTCCCAGGAAAGTACCCAAAAATGCTTTTTAGTTTTCCTGTAGGCCTCTAATACTTTACGTAAAATCGTTCTGTAGTGTTTTGAGTATTAAGTCTGTTTATCCATCTAAATTTACATAATTGAATTGATAATTTTAGGTGTTTGTGTTGAAGTAATAATCAATATTAAAGTAAACAGGTATTCTTTGCTTTCACCAGCATTCAATATTTCCTGTCTCATTCATATACCTGATATTAGATTTTCAATGGCATCTCACAAGATCTCCCTGTAAATGCCACTTTTTCTAAATGGTAGGTTGTTTTGATATAGACTGTATATAAGGGCTAATCAACTACTGAACATGGTGACTCTTACAAACAATGATCCATATCTTTTATAGCTTGTTCCCTCCAGATTCATGGTGATGAGAGAGGATTACTGTTAATTTACTGATTAGAGTCGAAACTGCATTGAGAAATTTTCAGTTACCCGTCACAATGACCACAAATGACATCTTGTTAGAGTACAATAATACATTTGGCTTGAAGGCAGAGGACTTGTCATATGGAACTGCTTTCTTGTTGGATATTCAGAAATGTATTTAATGTAAACCTATTAGCATGTATGATCTTTCGACTTCTAGATTCTCGATTTATTGAAAAAATAATCCCAAAGGTTAGATTTTCAGTTTTTGCTGAAGCGTCACCTCCAAAATAGATTTCTAACATGCAGTACAAAATGGCTAAGTGGAACTTTAATCATGGAAGTTGGAATTTGTGGAAAATATCATTAGCCTGTTCATAATAACCAGGAAACGTAAGAGAAATGATCAAGGATGAACATAAACCAAGGGTTGGGGAGCTGGAGACGTGTTGCAGAAGAAATATGTTTGGTGAACAGAAATGTGACAATTGCTGAAGAACGCACAGCTGAAGATTTTTGTCCTGCATTCATTGGATCAATTCACAAAAATGCTAAAGTTAATGGAAAGCCATATTTACAGTATATGTGAGGGAATGATGGGTTGCTAAGTAGGCTGTCATCGGCAGAAGCTTTATAAATTAATGCTTAAAGCACTTTCTTTGCAGATGGAGTGATCATGTACACATTTCAACCGTACAAACTAGGTGAACTCTGTTGTCTGGTTTGTTGGTCAAAGCATTGCCCTGAGAGATCAGAACCAACCTGCCTAGTTTAAAATTTAAACAAACGTTGGCAGTCAGTTGTCATTCTCCATGGCAAAGCCCTACTAATCAGTTCACTTGCCAACCAATTGGCGCACTCCTCTTTTATGGTGTAAGTATTGGTTTCATCTTGGTATTTCTTGTGTGTTGCCCTGATGAGTGCAAGATGAAAAATCTTTGACAAAAATGTCTTTTTTTTTCAGTAACACTGAAGTTCTGGAGAACCAAATGACTACTTAAAATAAAATAGCCAAAATTGTTGAAATTGCTGTACATTTTACCTGAAAAGGATTATTTTTACATCTTCAAATGTGCTTTATTCTACAGCTTCAAGGCTTCTGTTGAATCCCTAAACTGAAGATTCAAAATACTGCATAATTAGATAAAACAAGTCTTTAAATAGTACAGTGGAACACCTCATTTATTCATGTCTGAGAAAGTCATTTCCTTGAAACTTTCTTGCTAAGTTTGGCCATCCTTGTATGGAACCCCTTTGCTCTGACTCTTCAGCCAGTATTTTGGCCTTTTTAAAAGGACCCTGTTACTTAGAACAAAAACAAATTTGCTGGAAAAGCTCAGTGGGTCTGGCAGCATCTTCAAATGAGAAAACAGTTTACATTTTGGGTCCGGTGACCCTTCCTCAGAAGTTCTGTTTTCTGTTAACAGTTAACTGTTTTCTCTTTCACAGATGCTGCCAGACCTGCTGAGCTTTTCCGGCAACTTTGTTTTTGTTCTTGATTTACAGCATCTGCAGTTCATTTGGTTTTTATTCCATCTTGCTTAGAATACTTTCAGGAAAATCTCTGAAATAATTACGAGCAGATTTAAAAACTTTTTTTATTTTAATTGAAGTGTTTTGGCAAAGCTGAAGTAACTTGCTTTTATATCATTATGATTGAATTTAAATCCATAGCATGTTTTTGCTCGATCAGTGTTCAAAAACATGCGACAATTCTGTTTTTTAAACGGATTTCCTTGATATATTTTGATTGGATATAGAAATCTTAAAAAAAAATCTTCAATTTATCCATGACCCATTTTCAAAATGGAAATCTAAATATCAAAAAAAATTGATATTCATTCAGCTTTTTTACTTTTGCATCATTATTTAGGCATATTGCTGAGTGCTTCCAACAGCTCTTCCAAAGTGATGTCACATCATCACGTAACTCTTATCCAACATCTGCTGCAGTGTTCCCTGTTGACACTGAATATTTGTAGCTTTCATAGTGAACATCTGTCACAAGATTGCTGTTTAACTTTTATTGTATTGAATCATGTAATCATGCAACCATGATTGAAAATACATCATGAGTGCAAATAGTGAAGCTTCTCAACATAGGCAACAGCATAAAAATGTGATCCGCTGTGAAATTAGATATGCAAAGTAAAAGTGGTGATCTTGCTGTCCACTTTGCTCACCATCTTGGATTGTAGCCACCAATCATTTGTTCCACCCTAGAAAAGAGTGACAAGATCAGCGAGAAGACATGCTACATGGCATTCAATGCAAAAGATAACACGGCAACAAAACAATAGGGATCATTGAATGTAGGCTTATCAGTCATCAAGAGAAAAACATGCCACAATTAGCATTGCCCTTGTCTAGCAGAAGGTTATCAGCCTTTATGGAAATGTTAAAATGACAAGTGCGTGCTCTACTATAAACCCCAATGAGAAACAAAAATCTTCTGATACATGCCACGGCTGGTTTTATTGTTTCCAGGCAAGGTATAGCTTTAAGAATGTGTGTATGCAAGGGGAACTTGTGAATGCTGACACCAGTGCAGCTGAAAAATTCCGAGAGATGATGCAGGGGACAGGGGCTACAACTGTTGCCAAATCTTCAATGCAAATGAGATGGATCTGCATTGGAAATGAATGCTGCCCAGAACCTACATCTTTGTCAATGAGTGGAGTGGCCCTGACTTTGAGGTTTTGAAAGACTGCCTTGCTGATTTGCTAGGCGGCAAGGCAAAGGCAACAAGAAACTGAACCCTTTGCTCATTTAACAGAATGACAACCCATCTCTGATGAAGGGTCTAGGCCCGAAACGTCAGCTTTTGTGCTCCTGAGATGCTGCTTGGCCTGCTGTGTTCATCCAGCCTCACATTTTATTATCTTGCAATGAAAATTTGTCATGTCTTATCTCCCTGTTACCTAGAATTCCATGCATTAAAGTGTGGATAATGAGACAGATTTTTCTGTGTTTGATTCATGGACTACTTTCTGCATGAGATGAAAAATTATTGAGCCCAAGAAAATTAGAGATTTGAGGTTTTTTTTATTTTAAATAATAACAGCACTTGTGATTTAGAATATGAACCTCTGTCCAAATGGCAGTGTTGTGCTTCCACCTCCTTGAATGGCCGACCAGGCCATCGTTGCACCATTTAAAGTCTCCAATTTCTAAGAATTTCTAGACTCTCAAGAACATACATTTTTGTATTGTATGATTCAGACGAGGTTCTTTGATCCATCAAGACTGAATTGACAAACATGACTCTAAATCTAGAGTCCTCCTATTAGTCAAGGGATGCCAAATGTCCAAGAGGTATGGAAACAATTGAAAATCATCAATCTTGTTAACATCATTGCTGCATGGGGGGGAAAAAATTGTGGTCAGTGTGTAGAAGAAGTCTTTCCCAGTTGCAGTGAACAAATTTTCTGGATTCAAACCAATCACCATTTGTAACAAGTGGTGAAACTGGCATGTCATACGGGTTCTGAGGAAGCTGGAGAGGATGAAATCTCACAGTTACATAAGTCCTGCTGAGGACCTTCTAATGAGGACCTGGTGGAAATGCAAGCATTCAGAAGAAAATTTTGATAATGTCATCGCACTGCTAGAACATAAAAAGAGCCTGACAATAAGCTGCCTGCAAGGTGTTTTCAGGCACGTTGATAAGGTCTTGAACATTCTTAGGTGTCATAATCACCTACCAGACTGCTCAGACAAAGTGCCACGGCTTGTAAATGACAGTGTGCTATGCTATTCAGAGATTTACGCTGCTAGGCTGCGTGGAAGCAAAACCAACACTGGACACTTTAAAGGATAGACAACTCCTGAACTCGCTTGGAAAGCCTGGACCCTTAGGCCTACAGACAAAAAAGTCTGAAATGAAGTCACTTTTCTAAAGTAAGAATTAAAAGGAAATAGTTTAAAACTGTTTAGAATTGTTTAAAAGCTGCTTGATTTGTGTACCATTTATGAAGTGAACAAATACTGGTGTAAAACTTCTTGATTGTTGCGACAAAGAAGACTTACGGAATTTGTCTGGACTTAAAAATTGTTGAGTCTTATGGGAAATAAACCCTTCTTTCTCCTGTTATTTTACTGTTCATCAGATTTTTCTAAACATTTGTCCTTCAAGTAGTGGGACCTCCCTGTATCTACATTATTTACTTCAACTCAGCCCCAGTGACAGCATATTCCACATTCTCACTACTCTGGGTTCAGCAGTTGCTTCTGGATTTTTGATGCTATCATACATACATATCCTAAACCAATCTCAACATTTGAATGAACTAATAACTGGGAGTTGCCATTGAGGAGAACTGACCTGGACCAAACAGTCACATATGGTGGCTACAAAGGCAGGTCCGAGGTTAGGAATCCTGCAGCAAGTAACTCACCTCTTGACTCCCTAAAACGTGTCCTCCATCTACAAGGCACAAATCAGGCACATGATGGAATACTTTTCACTTGCTTAATGGCCGTAGTTCAAACAATACTCAAGAAGCTTGACATCATCCAAGACAAACAGCCTGCTTGATTGGTACCACATTCATGAACTTTCAGTTAATCTACCACCAATAGTCAGTAGCTGCAGTATGTACCATCTTCAAAGTGCACTGCAGAAATTCACCAAAAATCCTTAGATAGCTCTTTCCAAACCCACAATCACTTCCATTGAGAAGAGCAAGGGTAGAAGATACATGAGCATATCACTACTTACAAGTTCCTGTCCAAGTCACTGACAGTCTTGACTTGGAAATATATCGCTGATTCTTCAGTGTTGTTGGGTCAAAATCCTGGCATTCCCTCCCCGGTAACATTTTGTATTTATTTACAGCACACTGTTTCCCCATACCTCTGCAAATGTTTCTTTTGAAGTATATCAGATTCCCTGTTCAACGTTACTATTGAATGTGTTTAGACAATATTTTCAAGCTGCGTGTTCTGGATCATCATAACCCATTGGGTAAACAAACAAAATTCTCTTCATCTCCTCTCGGATTCTTATTCCCAATTACCTTAAATTCACATCCATTGGTTGCTAACTATTTTACTAATGGGAGCAATTTTGTGCCCATTTCATTTCACTTTGTACTTACTCCCTTACGTTTATTCAGTTTACTTTGCTGTTACAGCATAAGTGTAAGTACCCATCCTTGATACTTATTATACATCACTTCTGAACTACATCTAATGCCAGAAGTGGGGAAAAATGATAAAGATCAGCAGTAGGTTTTATTTTAGCTACTTTGATATCAGTAATTAAATTAATTATTTTGTTAGTATGAATTTTATTGGGAAAAAATTGCATAGATAGTATGATATTAAGTCTTGTCAAGCTTCCCAGAAAGTGGTTTTGCCTTGCCTTCAGAATTCTTTGGTCCTTTTCAATGCCTTTTCTGAAGATGTTGACTGGAGTACAATTCCAAGTCCTTTGGCAATCATTTTTATGTCACAACATAGATACTAGTAAGCAACTTGCCCCTGGTCAGGAGAAAGGGTGTGGATGTTCTGGCGTGCTTTCCCAATTAGGTTCCCCCCGACGTCGCTCACTGACCCTACCTCAGTTGGAGCAAATGGTCATCCCTGGATTACAATGAGGTAGCATATAAGAATGGGAATTCCTCACTCAACCAAGAGATGCCAAGATTGGTTATGGAATTGCAGTGGCTGCAGAATACTGATTTGGATCACTCAGTAATAATTGTATGATGACTTCATCCACTGTGCCATTGAGACAGCCATAAAAATTCTCTGTTAAATAATTTCAAAAACTGTAGGTTTCCAATGACATTTTAAAGATACTAAAACTCAGGTTAGACAAGTGTGTGTTGATTTTAGAAATTCTGATTTTTGTCTAAGTTTTATATGTACAAGTAAAAGTAAATTTGTTTTTAAAAAGGCAACCATGTAGATACTATGCTATATCGAACAATGCAAGTTGGTAGCCGAGGAGTTAAAAGGGGAAGTTTTCACTAATGAATTCCACCAGGATTTTGTGGGCGTGGGTTTAGTGCGGGAGCAGTATGTAAGGATCTCATTTACAAACATTGCTGGGCTGCCCAGAAAAAAGGACTAAATACCTGTAATTATCTAGGCTATAATTCAGTTCTTCACCACATAGTCGCAGTAAATGGATCTTTTGCAGAAAACAACTGAAAGCAACATGAAATCTCAGCTTCTTGTTTTCTTATCTCTCTTCTGTTTCTGGACTGTCATCTCTGAGGTAATAAATACTGTTTTGAGATCTAACAGTGTGTAATGCCTTGGATTTTTTGCATGTCTCAGCACTAACTCTTGGTTTGTAAAGCGTACTGCTAATTGTTGCACAAGTCTTAAATATAGTTGCATTTGTAGTATATTCAATGCCAGTAAAAGCGGATAGTTCACAATGTCTTGATTTGTGCAAATTATAGTCAGTTAAGTTGTGTGCAGATGTCGTTATTTGTGATTTTCTAGTCTGTTTGCATATATTACACAGAACACAGCACTTCATTTGTGATCTGTGCTATTCAATTTGTCTAACTCTTATTAAATAATAGAGGGCTAGGATTGACTGCAGCTATCCACATGGTGCTGGGATTGTTCAGGGTCAGCATTTGGCCAACTCATGAGACTGAGAGTGAGTATGATCCCAAGATCATTTGATGTTGGGTATCTACCTCAGCTTCTGATTCCACTTTTGGCCGGAGATTCAGCACTAAAGTTTATTTCATTGCTTGGATGAGTAGGCCTTTAGTGAAGAACAATTACGAGCAAGTGGTGGAATTGGTACAATACAACACAAAGCGAAACAAAGAGTTGCAGCTGTATATAGCACATTTCAACATCTCAGTACTTCCTAATGCTTTACAGCCAATGAAATTTTATTGATGTGCAGTCACTTTTGTAATCTAAGTTCATGGGTATAGAACGTGGTATTCATGTTCCAACAGAAGAATCTGAAAGGTATGAAAATATATTTTCAAAAAAGAATAAAAATGTTTAGTTTATTGTGCTTTGAACTTCTATTGCATCCTTAGGGTAAAGAGGTGGTGAATACAATTTGCTTGTTTATATGTTGGCACAATACTGTAAATGATAATTCAGATTAAGAAAACGTAACCAACATCTAATGAAAGCTGTTAGTACTGACACTGATCACAGATATACAGAAAAGTGTGATGCATTCAGCTGCTGTACAATGGATAATATATACTGGAGTAACAATGCAGCACTGTGAGGAATGATTTTGTAATGACACAATGTTGCTCTGGGAAGCTGGATTGATGGTCAGCATTTGATGGCTCTGAGGCAAAGTAGAATGGTGTTAGGATGTGGGACAATGATATTCAAGTAATAGTCTGTTAACATTCATGTTTCAGTTAGTAGTGAATGGATTAGGGTGGAACCTTTATATCAAATGGAGGTGAGATGCCACACTCAAACAAAAGAAATTGGCAACAGATCTATTTCTGATCACAACTCTGTTTCTTGTCTGTTGACTGTAGATGCTAAGACATCAGTAGGCCAGAATTTTCTTTGTGGAGAAGCAACTGTGCCCGTCACTTGATCATAGATTTCCACTGGGTTTTGCACTGGAACTTGCTGTAAATAATGGAGCCAAAAAGGCCTGTGTCTGCCACAGAGTATTTTGGGCTTGTGCATTCAGAGAACCCAAGCATGTAATTTTTTAACCAATGACTGAAGGATTGTAAATGAGTGCTGATTCTGAACTAAGATATTTCAGTTAGATTATCAGCTGTAGCTTGGTGTGTAACACACTCCCCTTAGAGTCACAAGGCTCCAGATTCAAATCCAACTCGAGGACTTGAGCACAAAAATCTGGGTTGACTCTTAACTGCAGTACTGTGATATTACGATGCGGTGAGGATTACTATCTCTTCATTTGGACACCAAACCAACACTCCTTCTGGATTCTCAAGCGGATATAAAAGTTCCTACGGCCTTATTCAAAGCAGAGATAAGGAGTTATTCCCAGTGGCCTGGCAAATATTTCTTTCTGATTGACATTGGACAAAAAGAAAATTACATTGTTGTTTGTGGGATGTTGCTGTGTGTATGTTGCAGGCCACATTTCCTACATTACAACAGTGGCTATGTTTTAGAAGAACTTCATCGGCTGCAAAGCACTTTGAGACATCTCATGGTCATAAAAAGTGCTCTACAGACTGTTTTTTTGAAAAGACTTCAATGCCAAGTCAAGTATAGAAAGGAAAGTAAAGAAAAGTAAAGCTGTACTGAGAGAGTAAAAGGCAAGCTTTTTTCAAGATGTTTAACTTTTTAAAATTCAAAGGAATGAAATTACATGTTAAGTTTTTTTTGTGCTAGGGAAGTTGTCCTCCAGTAATCAAAACTTACCGTGCTATTAAAATGTACTTTGATTGGACTAGATATCCCCGAAATTTTTTTGGTGTGTGAGGTGGGCACCAAACAGGGAAATGCAGCAATGTTGTATCATTCTACTTATTCCAGTTCTGAGCTATTCAATTATTGTGTGATCACGCGATATTTGGAGGAGCAGGGTATCGTGGAAAGTATCATCCCAATTTGTACATCTGCTGTGCATATGTGGTTGCTCAAAGTTGCTGCTTCATTTGACTAAATGCCTCATCTTTATTTGAAGTGTAAAATCTAATTTAATAACTTCAGTTCATTTCTAAATACTCAAAGGAACCTGTCCAAAGGGGAAAATTGTTTTAATATGCCATGGAAGCAAAAGCAAGAAAGTTTGTTCGAATTACTCTGGAATATTTGCTGATCAACCTGTACATACATATTATTACACACCTCTGGAGCAGGTGGGACCTTTACCCAAGCATCCTAGTGCAGAGATAGGGGCAATACCACTGCAGTACAAGAATGTTTGGGAGGTTTCCAGGACACTTGAAAGTTCATCTTTGAAAGGCCACCCTTACATTGCTATTTAATTCCAATTAACATGCTAACTTCCCAATTTGCTGGTACAGTCATTTAATTAAATAAAATAATTCATTTTTAAGTGCAAAAAGAAATGTTCAGCAGGACATTATTCATCACAGGTCAGTATGGAGGACCACAAGTAATACATCTTGGAGATTAGTTTTTTTTGTTAAATGTTTGATTTCTCTTCAAAAATATCTTTCAGGATGTAGGTTTGAGACCTCCACCACCTGCATAAGCTATCAGAAAACTGCTTAATTGAACATAGAGGCAAAACTTGTTCAGAAGTTTAACATAGCTGGACGAAACCTAAAGTCTATTACCTGTCTCTTTGTTATACCTCTCACATTATTAACAACCCATTCTGAACCACAAGTCTACACAGCCTAAAAAATTGATCAGATGGAATAGAAAATATAAAGCGGTAAATATATATCTACTCCAGTTTTCAAAACAGAAGTTAAACTAACAGTATTAAAAACATTAGGAATCTATATATGTATTTAAAGTAAATTACACTTCCACCTATCAATCCTATTGGGTGCTCTCATTTAATAAACTTTTCTTAAGTTGTTTAATTATCTTTGTTGTAAAAATGTCAAAGATTCTTAAATCCCATTCAACATGGGCAAAGTAGACCTCTTGCTAGGTGATGTTCCATATGAAGGTATTACATGGGTTTAGTCAAAATTATTATGGCAGTCTTAGCAACCACCAAACCTCCAAGATAATAAAATGTGAGGCTGGATGAACACAGCAGGCCAAGCAGCATCTCAGGAGCACAAAAGCTGACGTTTCGGGCCTGGACCCTTCATCAGAGAGGGGGATGGGGAGAGGGAACTGGAATAAATAGGGAGAGAGGGGGAAGCGGACCGAAGATGGAGAGTAAAGAAGATAGGTGGAGAGAGTGTAGGTGGGGAGGTAGGGAGGGGATGGTTCAGTCCAGGGAAGACGGACAGGTCAAGGAGGTGGGATGAGGTTAGTAGGTAGATGGGGGTGCGGCTTGGGGTGGGAGGAAGGGATGGGTGAGAGGAAGAACAGGTTAGAGAGGCAGAGACAGGTTGGACTGGTTTTGGGATGCAGTGGGTGGGGGGTAAGAGCTGGGCTGGTTGTGTGGTGCAGTGGGGGGAGGGGATGAACTGGGCTGGTTTAGGGATGCAGTTGGGGAAGGGGATATTTTGAAACTGGTGAAGTCCACATTGATACCATTAGGCTGCAGGGTTCCCAGGCGGACTATGAATTGCTGTTCCTGCAACCTTCGGGTGGCATCATTGTGGCACTGCGGGAGGCCCATGATGGACATGTCATCTAAAGAATGGGAGGGGGAGTGGAAATGGTTTGCGACTGGGAGGTGCAGTTGTTTGTTGCGAACTGAGCGGAGGTGTTCTGCAAAGCGGTCTCCAAGCCTCCGCTTGGTTTCCCCAATGTAGAGAAAGCCACACCGGGTACAGTGGATGCAGTATACCACATTGGCAGATGTGCAGGTGAGCCTCTGCTTAATGTGGAATGTCATCTTGGGGTGAGGGAGGAGGTGTGGGGGCAAGTGTAGCATTTCCTGCGGTTGCAGGGGAAGGTGTCGGGTGTGGTGGGGTTGGAGGGCAGTGTGGAGCGAACAAGGGAGTCACGGAGAGAGTGGTCTCTCCGGAAAGCAGACAGGGGTGGGGATGGAAAAATGTCTTGGGTGGTGGGGTCGGATTGTAAATGGCGGAAGTGTCAGAGGATGATGCGTTGTATCCGGAGGTTGGTAGGGTGGTGTGTGAGAACGAGGGGGATCCACTTTGGGCGGTTGTGGTGGGGGCGGGGTGTGAGGGATGTGCTGCGGGAAATGCGGGAGACGCGGTCAAGGGCGTACTCGATCACTGTGGGGGGAACGTTGCGGTCCTTGAAGAACTTGGATATCTGGGATGTGCGGGAGTGGAATGTCTTATCGTGGGAGCAGATGCGGCGGAGGCGGAGGAATTGGGAATAGGGGATGGAATTTTTGCAGGAGGGTGGGTGGGAGGAGGTGTATTCTAGGTAGCTGTGGGAATACACCTCCTCCCACCCACATTCCTGCAAAAATTCCATCCCCTATTCCCAATTCCTCCGCCTCCGCCGCATCTGCTCCCACGATAAGACATTTCACTCCCGCACATCCCAGATGTCCAAGTTCTTCAAGGACCGCAACTTTCCCCCCACAGTGATCGAGAACGCCCTTGACCGCGTCTCCCGCATTTCCCGCAACACATCCCTCACACCCCGCCCCCGCCACAACCGCCAAAAGAGGATCCCCCTCGTTCTCACACACCACCCTACCAACCTCCGGATACAACGCATCATCCTCCGACACTTCCGCCATTTACAATCCGACCCCACCACCCAAGACATTTTTCCATCCCCACCCCTGTCTGCTTTCCGGAGAGACCACTCTCTCCGTGACTCCCTTGTTCGCACCACACCCGGCACCCTCCCCTGCAACCGCAGGAAATGCTACACTTGCCCCCACACCTCCTCCCTCACCCCTATCCCAGGCCCCAAGATGACATTCCACATTAAGCAGAGGCTCACCTGCACATCTGCCAATGTGGTATACTGCATCCACTGCACCCGGTGTGGCTTCCTCTACATTGGGGAAACCAAGCGGAGGCTTGGAGACCGCTTTGCAGAACACCTCCGCTCAGTTCGCAACAAACAACTGCACCTCCCAGTCGCAAACCATTTCCACTCCCCCTCCCATTCTTTAGATGACATGTCCATCATAGGCCTCCCGCAGTGCCACAATGATGCCACCCGAAGGTTGCAGGAACAGCAATTCATATTCCGCCTGGGAACCCTGCAGCCTAATGGTATCAATGTGGACTTCACCAGTTTCAAAATCTCCCCTTCCCCAACTGCATCCCTAAACCAGCCCAGTTCGTCCCCTCCCCCCACTGCACCACACAACCAGCCCAGCTCTTACCCCCCACCCACTGCATCCCAAAACCAGTCCAACCTGTCTCTGCCTCCCTAACCGGTTCTTCCTCTCACCCATCCCTTCCTCCCACCCCAAGCCGCACCCCCATCTACCTACTAACCTCATCCCACCTCCTTGACCTGTCCGTCTTCCCTGGACTGACCTATCCCCTCCCTACCTCCCCACCTATACTCTCTCCACCTATCTTCTTTACTCTCCATCTTCGGTCCGCCTCCCCCTCTCTCCCTATTTATTCCAGTTCCCTCTCCCCATCCCCCTCTCTGATGAAGGGTCCAGGCCCGAAACGTCAGCTTTTGTGCTCCTGAGATGCTGCTTGGCCTGCTGTGTTCATCCAGCCTCACATTTTATTATCTTGGAATTTTCCAGCATCTGCAGTTCCCATTATCTCTATCACCAAACCTCCATGACCTTTTTATTCGGTGGTACTGCCACTGTTGTGTTCAGTGTTCAGTGATACAGGGAAACTTTTTAAATGGATGGAATTGTTCCACATTTAACAACTAAATTGCACAAGTTTACAGTAATTATTATCAAGGAACTGAGTTCAAAGAACTCATTGGGGTTACTAGCCATAAAATTCCAATAGAAAGTAAAATAGATTTTCTGCTTAGTTCTGATAAAATCACTGGTCTGGGAATTAGAAAATGTAGGCACCTCATGTGCATTGCAGTGCAATATGAATCTGGACATTGTTTTACAATTTCAAAACTGAACTGTGATTTAGCAGGTCAGGCACTGGACTGTGTGCAGCCAAGTCCCAACATAAATTTTTCCTTTCAAATGAAATTCATTTGGGTTTGTGGTAAAACCAATGTTTGAACATCTGCTTGATGGATTAGTGAAGAAGCTCGGAGATGGTAATTATTGCCACTGTTGTGTTCAGTGATGCAGGGAAACATCTTAAATGGATGGAATTGTTCCATATTTAATAACTAAATTGCACAAGTTTACAGTAATTACCATCAAGGAACTGAGTTCAAGGAACTCATTGGGGTAACTAGCCATGGTTTCACCACAAACCGGAATAAATTTTATTGAAAGGAAAGCTTTATGTTGGAACTTTTCTGCACACAGTCCAGTGCCTGACCTGCCAAATCACAGTTCACTTTTGAAATTGTTTTACAATGTCCAGATTCACATTAAACTGCATTGCACATGTGAGGTGCCTACATTTTCTAGTTCCCAGACCAATGAGTTTATGGGAACAAAGTAGAAAATCTATTTTACTTTCTATTGGGATGTTATGGCTAGTCACCCCAATGAGCTCCTTGAACTCAGTTTCTTGAAAGTGGAGTCACAGGTAGACAGGGTAGTGAAGAAGGCTTTTGGTACACTTGCCTTTATTGGTCAGTGTATTGAGAATAGGCGTTGGGAGGCCATGTTGCAACTGTACAGGACATTGGTTAAGCCACTATTGGCATACTGGGTGCAATTATAGTTTCTCTGTTCTAAGAAAGATTTGTTAAACTTGGAAGTGTTGAGACAAGATTTACAAAGGTTGCCACGGTTGGAGGGTTTGAGCTGTAGGGAGAAGCTGAATAGGCTGGGACTATTTTCCCTGAAGCGTAAGAGGCTGAGTGGTGACCCTTATGGTGCATGCATGGAATGAGCTGCCAGAGGAAGTACTGGAGGCAGGTACAATTACAACATTTAAAAGGTGGCTGGATGAGTATATGAATAGGAAGGTTTAGAGAGAAATGGGCTAAATGCTGGCAAATGGAACTAGATTGTTTTAGGATATCTGGTTGGCATGGACAGGTTGGACCAATGGGTTTGTTTCCATGCTGTACATCTCTACGTTTCTATCACTCTGGCAATTGTATACTTTCCTTTTCAGTTGTCCAGGGCTTGTAAACAAAAGTGTTATTACTCACTTTTTCATAAGAGAGATGAATCCATCAAAGAAGAATCAACTTATTATCGACTGACTCTTTCAGTGCTAGCCTAGTTGTGATAAAGATTGTAAAATTGAGGTAAAGATTGTTTTAAAAACAGCTTGCAATCTATTTCTGATTGACAATTGTGCTTTTGATTCCAGTGCAGCCCTTGATGACACTAGGGCAGAATTTCTGGTATTTTCTTTCTGAAATACAGAATCAAGTACATTCACTTCTGATCATTTGTATTGCTCATGCCTGCAGCTAATGTTCTTGTTGCTTAGGACCATCACAACACATGCTCTTAAACCTACTCCCACACAGGACGTGTGAATATGTGCCAGCAAATGACAGAATTCACATAAGATCCCTATGGTTGCTATGCAGATAACAAATTCTATGCTGTAGAACAGTAGATTTCATCTGGATTATCTCAAAGCAGATTACCTTTAAGCTTTCCTTTATTAATGTGGTTACTGTAGTAAATATGCAGAAAAATGTTCTGGGGTGGTTAGTGCTCATTGCAAGTACATGAAAATATTTTGTTCTCCTTTTCATTCTATCAATTCAATCTGCACCTTTTCTCCCTTTTTCGTATGTACTTTAAATATAGTATTATTCAGTTTCCTGCAGTATTGCATGCCAATGTCTCTGCAATTTTTTTCTTGCTTCTCTCAGGAGCTTTGAATGAATCCCACTCAGAGCAGATGACTTTTCTAATTTGAGGGCTGCTGATCTTTCTTTTAAGTAATTACTTGTGATCTGTTTGCATTCCATTTAATATCAATACTGCTTTCCTGGTATGCTTAGATTGGCAACATCCATTTCTATTATGAAGGAAGATGCCAAGTATTCATATAGTAACTAAACCATCTGTCTCCAGAAAGATATCTCCTTTGTCCTTGTTCCTTTTTTTCCTATCCTATTTATATTCATTTTGGTTCTCTGCTGTTTTATGAGCATTGCACATGCCATTTAACCATTATATCTTTCATCATAAGGAAAACTCTAGTCTATAATGTATTTCCTTTCTCCTTCATGCAAATGATTTCATTTTCTAACTGAACATATCCTCTTTGAAAGCCTCCCATTGCTCATTTGCTCACCAATTTTAATTCCAGTCTACCTAGGCAAGATCACTTTTCAGCTCCTTGAAGTTAGGACTCCACCAAATAAATATTTTTACACTTGGTTCTTTCGTCCTTTTCCAAATAACTGTTTCAAACCTAATATTATGATCATCAAGTACATCCCACTGAAGCATATTTAATTTGCCCACTTCGCTGGATCCAGTAATATTTCCTTCTACCCTCAGTCCTTTGTTCTGTTGCTTGCCCAGTCTATATTAATATCATTGAAATCCTCGAATATCACTGTTTTTATTTCATAGAGCTATGAAATCCCCACAGTGAGGAAGCAGGCCCTTTGGCCCATCGAGTCCACACTGACCCTCTGAAGAGCACCTCATCCAATCCCCATCTGATCCTTGTAACCCTGAATTTCCCATGGGTCATCCACCCAACCTGAAAATCTTTGGACTGTGGGAGGAAACCAGTGCTACTGGAAGAAACCTGCACAAATGCGGGGAGAATGTGCAAGCTCCACATAGACAGTCACCTGAGGATGGTTTCAAACCCAGGTCCCTGACGCTGCGAGGCAGCAGTGCTAACCCCTGAGCCACGTGCTGTCCTACACATTTCCTGGGTCTCTGTATTAAGATAAAATTTGATGGGCCTGTTGCTAAATCAACAACCGCCACAACTGGGAGTCTAGGGAATGTATTCTGATTTTTAACCTTGAGGGAATCACAAAAGTGATCTGACCCCAGCTTGATCCCAATACATTCCAGGCTCTCTCAGCTTCCACTCCCCAATCAAACCCCTAACCACCCACTGCCCAGGTTGCCTGCTTGACATCCTACCCTCTCCCACAGGAGGCCTGTGATTTAACTCAAAGTTTGCTCACTAACCTCTTTGGTAAACAGAACTTCAAGCTCCTGCTCATCCAACACACCATTACTGTTTATATCATGCAAGTTGAAGGAGATTCTTGCAATTCTTTTTTGTAATTTGCTCCTTCCCACTATTTGGTGGCCTATAAATTACATCCAGTAAGGTCATGGCTTCTGCATTGTACCTTAATGTATACATGGGAATTTGAAATGTAAATATGTGTATTCATAAGTTTTTTTTTAAACTATAAGGCAGTGGGAATTATGGAGTCAGGAGAGTTCAGATCATATTCCAGAATACTTACGTGGTTTTTGTAATACTAGAATGCAACTTGATTGCCTTATATTGAATTTTTAAATTTAATCAGTCAATCTGGAACATCAAGCTAGTTTCAGTAATGGTGAGTACGAAGCTATCATCATTGTAAAAGCTTGTCTGATTCACTAATGATCTTTTGGGAAAGATATTTGCCATCCCTATTTGCTCTGGATGATACATGACACCATTCCCATAGTAATATGGTCCGTTATTAATGGCCTTCTGAAAAAAGCCCTCGCAAGCCATGCAGTTCAAGAGGATTTAGGAATGGGCAACAAATATTGACTTTTCCAGTCTCAACTAAATCCCATGAAGTAATAACAATTTAAAAATATCTTGGTGGCATCTGATCCATTATTACAATATAACGTGCATGACTTCATGAAAAACCAACAATGTAGACAGAACAAAAAGATTTCACATATTCAATATGAGGACTTAGGCATCAATTTAAGAAGGAAAACTCAAAGGCTATGTCTTATTATTATTTGAAACATGTGTACATTGCATAGGGCAAATCACGTTAGATAGATTAATGCATGGCTCAAACACTGATGTAGGAAAGGTGTACTCCCATTCAAGGGGCACTGATACTTATACAGGGGAAAGTGGAATCTATACCATTGGTGCCCACCTGAACTGAACTGGGACTGGTGCTCTTTGAGTACGTCACTGGAAAGAAGAGAGGATGTTAAACTAAATAGTGGGGGAAAGGCATCAAATTTGGGAAGTCTGCTTTTCATAAATTATGTAAATGATTTGGATGTAATAAAGGAGGTATGGCAAGTAAATTTGTAGATGACACCAAAATTAGTGGTGTAGCAGACTTTAATTTAGATAAATGTGAGGTATTGCATTTTGGTAAGGCAAACCAGGGCAAGACTGATAAAACTAATGGTAGGGCCCTGGGGAGTGTTGTTGAGTAAAGAGATCTTGAGGTGCAGGTGCAAAGTTCCTTGAAAGTTTTGTCACAGGAAGAATGGGTGGTGAAGAAATCATTTGACATGCTTGCCTTCGTTGGTCAAAGCATTGAGTATATGCATTGGGATGTCATGTGGCTGTACAAGACTTTAGTGAGGCTACTTTTAGAATACTGTGTTCAGTTCTGGTCTCTCTGCTATGGAAAAGATGTTGTTAAACTTGAAAGGGTTCAGAAAAGATTTACAAGAATGTTGCCAGGACTGGAGGATCTGAGTTATAGGGAGAGGCTGAAAACACTGGTGCTTTCTTCCCTGGAGCATCGGAGGCTGAGGGGTGACACTGTGGAGATTTATAAAATTATGAAGAGCATAGTTTGGGTCAAGGTCTTTTCCCCAGGGAAGGGCAGTACAAAACTAGAGGGCATGGTTTGAGCTGAGAGGGGAAAAATTTAAAAAGGACATGAGGGAAAACTTTTTCTTGCAGAGGGTGGTGTGTGAATGGACAAAGCTGCCAAATGAGGTGAAGAAAGCAGGTACAATTAGAATGCTTAAAAGGCATCTGGATGGGTACATGAATAGGAAGTGTTTAGAGGGATGCTGGAAAGTGGGACAAGACCAGCTTACGATATACGGTCTGCATGGATGAGTTAGACTGAAGGGTCTGTTTCCATGCTGTACATCTCTATGAATTTTTATGGTGTAGAGACAAAGTAAAGGAAAATGGTATTCGTACTGGAAATGATGAGCAGTCCATGAGAGGAAGAGTTACAGAGCACATATCAAAGAGAAATTCCACAGATAGAGTTAAAGTTTTTTTTAAATAAAAGGATAAAACTAAAGATTCTATCTGAAGGCATGTGGCATTTGAAACAAAGCAGATGAGGTCAGTGCTCAAATAAAAATAAATAAATACAATGGAGCATCCATTACAGAGAAATAGTTGCAAGGTGATATGGATTAGTACATGAATATTGAAGGATGCAAGAAACTTAGGAAATATAAGAATCCAGAAAAATGGTGGTTCTATTTAATAACAAAGCGTGGGCTGGATGAACACAGCAGGCCAAGCAGCATCTCAGGAGCCCATCAGCTTTTGTGCTCCTGAGATGCTGCTTGGCCTGCTGTGTTCATCCAGCTCCACACTTTGTTATCTTGGATTTTCTAGCATCTGCAGATCCCATTATCTCTGGTACAATTCTATTTAATAATTATGGTTTTAGCACCATAGAGAGAGATGGCCTAAGTCCAGGAAGCCAGGGTGTGGGGCTGGTTTGGATAGAGATAAGTGACAAAAGCAAGAAGTCACCAATTCGGGCAACTCTATTAGGAAACACATGGTACAATGGAGCAATAAGGAAGAAATAATGAAAATTTATCATGGGGAAATATAGACGCTGTTAATGATAATTTCTTAGAACAGCACATTCTGGACCCAATCAGGAAACAGGCATCATGTACTTTAGGCATCCCTGGGTAGCAGTGACCATAGTATGATTGAATTTTAAATTCAGATTGAGGGAGAGAGGAATGGGCCTGAGATTATATTTTAAAATTAAATGACAGGACTTATGACAGCATGAAAGCAGAGCTGTCTGTATTGAATTGTGTTAAAGATTGTGTCAGTAGAAATACTGGGGCAGATATTTAGGAGAATACTTTAGAATACATTAGATAGTTACATTCCTTAGGGTAAGAAGATTCCAAGGGATGGACTCACCATTTTTATTTAGCTAGAAAATTAAAACAAAAGCATAGAATTGTGCACGCACAGATGGCAGGTCAGATGATTAGATAGAAAAAAACAATGACTAAAAACTAAAAATTAATAAGGAGGGGAAATTTAGAGTAGAAATTTAGCTAGAAATTTAAAAACTAATAGTAGGAGCTTTTACAAATATTTTAAAAGAAAACAATTAACAAATTGAGCTTTGGCCCAAGAGAAAGTGAGTTTGGAAAATTTGCTAATAGAAAGTAAAGAGATGGTGGATGAATCAGTCTTCACTACTGAGGGCTCAAATAACATGCCACACAGATCTGAGCACCTTACTATTTACAATTTATATCAATGGCTTGATGTGATGGAAGGTATATAGTTGCTAAATTGCTGATGACAAAAAGATAGAGAGGTAAGTCAGATGTAAAGAGGTCATAAGAAGGTATAAAAAGATATAGGCAGGCTAAATGATTGGATAAAGGCCTAGCAGCTATAACATAGAATATTTGAAATTGTCAATTTTGTTTGGGAGAATTAAAAAAAAAGCATATTATTTAAATTGTGAGTGATTGTGAAGCTTGTGAGATGCGGAGGGATTTGAATGTCCTAGTGAATGAAGTGCAAAAGTCTAAAATGCAAGTACAGCAAGTAATTAGGAAAACTAAAAGAATGTTATCATTTACTGCGAAGGGAATTGATTCAAAAGTAGATAGGTTATCCATCACTTATACAGGGCATTGATGAGACCACATCTGGATTACCGTGTATAATATTGATCAACTTATTAAAGGAGAATGCAAATACGTTGGAAGCAGTTCAGAGAACTTTTACCAATCAAAACCTCTGATGTCTGGGTTATGTTGTGAGAATAGGTTGGACAGGTTAGATTTATATCTGCTGAAGTTTAGAAGAGAATGACTTTGTTGAAACATATAAGACCCTAAATTATCAAAACAGGTAGACCTGGAGTGAAAGTTTCCTCTAATTGATGATTCTAGAGCTAAGGATCATTGTTTTAAAAATAAGAGTTGCCCTTTTAAAGCAGATGGGACAAATTTGTTTCTCATTGAGTGTTACAAGTCTTTGGTACTCTCTTCCTGAAAAAATATTGGAAGCCGAGTCTTTGAATCTTTGAATGGCAGAAATGGGTAGTTTTTTTGGCAAGAGGATGACAGGCTTTTGGGCCTAGGCAGGAACATGGATTTGAGATGTCATTTAGAATGGCCATGATTTAACTAAGTGACAGAGTAGGCTTGAGGGGCTGAATGGTCCACTCCTGCTCTTTGTTCATTTGTAATTCACTTTGTTTGTTCATTTGTATATATTTAAATATCTGTTGAATAATTTATCATTTGATTTGATTATAACACACCCAGGAAAATCAGATCTGCTGAAATATAGCCTTGAAAAATAACATAAGATCTAAGTTAATTCCAGTTTTGTGGGATTGTGGTTTGGCTGAATTGTTTGGGCAGGGCAAGATAGAGGTGAAGAAATGTTGACTGTGACTTTGCTATTACTGGCAACACTTTCTGTTCTTGTAACTTCCTACTGTTCTTGTGCTTTACTGTGCTGTTTCAAACTGTGGAACTTTGCTTTTGTCCTCCCCAACACATGTTACTTCACCCCTGTTCCTTGGAGCTCCATTACCTTTCCTACAGATTTTGTTCAGTTACTGACATGTACATTTTCTTTTTCTAAAAAATGTACTTTTTGTATTACCCTCACTTGCTGGTATTAGGCTGGGGTTTGTAAGAATTACGTAGGCCTGTTTCTGTGGTCTAAATTCTTTCAGCCCAAATTGTCTGAGCTGGTGTTTTGGCTCCAAACCAACTCCCATTCGACTCCACATAACCCTTTAGCATATCCTTTTCTCCCTAATGTTCCAACCTAGCTTCTGCTAAATTGATCTAAACTAATTAGTTGAACTACTTCATGTGGTGCCAACTCCACATATAAACACTTTCCAGTTCAAGATACTTCTTCTGAATTCTTTATAGGTTTATCAGTGATTATCTTATTGACTGTAGTTGTCTGGTGATTGTGAAAAGTGCTATATAAATGCATGCTTTTAATTCCCTCCTCTGCATTCTCCCTGGCAGAGCTATGAGTCCTTGGCAATTATAGAAGTAAAAGAAAAACAGTCTGTTTGGCAATGTGGTAGAGACAGGTTTTGCATTGTTAAAAATGTTCAAAACTTCCCGATCTCTGCTTCAGAACCAGGACAATGCAATGTTCCAACTCTCTTTCACTGTCACTTGCTCCCAGAGGTAGCACACACATGCACGCACATTTTTGTACCACAGTAGTTTTTTTAAAGAGCAATAGACTTTGGAAAAAGAAAAGTGAATCGCAGTAAGATTTAGATGTCATTGTTTCATTATCTACATAGGACATCCAAGTTGTTTAGCGTCACCTCAGCAGAACAGCAGTCGTCTTTAGGAATACTTGAGTTCAGCAATAACATAGCAAGTGTTAATTGGAGAAGCATCATCTATTCTTAAATACCATTTGACTCTTAAACCTGTATTTATATTTCAAGTGCACTCATTTGTTTAATGTTTGTCTCTATATACTTTGTCCTTTTTTGGATTTTTGCTATCATAAGATTTACATCGCTGCAGTTTGGCTTTATGACAAGAATCTGATTTAGGGAACTACAGCAGAAGAGATTCTAGTAAAGTTCTTCTCTGTCACTTCTCTAGTGTTGCAGTAAGACAGTTGGACCTAGTTGATCCCTTCACTTATAATGTCTAGCTTGATTTGCTGCCCGATATTTGCACACTTGCTTTAAAATACTAAAAGGGGTGAAAGTTTAAGCAGTAAACATCATTTGGCACAAGATTGGGCTCACCCAAGGCTTTGGCAGAACATGTACAAGCTACTTCTCATTTTGATAAAGGTACAAATCTCTCCTGCGGCCTTTTTTTCTCCTTTTCTTTACTGGGGGGCGTCTCTACTTCACATCAATGGAACCTAGAGATTGAATGGGTTTATTTTGTCCCAGGCTGCTGCCAATCTCAGTCTGAACGAGCAGATGAGAGGCTTGCAAGAATGATCCAGAGATAGAACATAGAACATAGAACATAGAAGATTACAGCACAGTACAGGCCCTTTGGCCCTCGGTGTTGTGCCGACCTGTCATACCAATCTGAAGTCCATCTAACCCACACTATTCCATGTACGTCCATATACTTATCCAATGATGACTTAAATGTTCTTAAAGTTGGTGAATCTACTACCGTTGCAGGCAAAGCGTTCCATACCCTTACTACTCTCTGAGTAAAGAAACTACCGCTGACATTTTCCCTATATCTTTCACACCTCCATTTAAAGCTATGACCCCTCGTGCTCGGCGTCACCATCCTAGGTAAAAGGCTCTCCCTTTCCACCCTATCTAACCCTCTGATTATCTTATATGTCTCAATTAAGTCACCTCTCAACCTTCTCTCTAACCTTTCAAGTCCCTCAGCCTTTCCTCGTAAGACCTTCCCTCCATACCAGGCAACATCCTAGTAAATTTCCTCTGCACCCTTTCCTAAGCTTCCACATCCTTATTATAATGCGGTGACCGGAACTGTACACAATACTCCAAGTGCGGCCGCACCAGAGTTTTATACAGCTGCAGCATAACCTCATGATTCCGGAACTCGATCCCTCTATTAATAAAAGCTAAAACACTGTATGGCTTCTTAACAATCCTGTCAACCTGGGTGGCAACTTTCAAGGATCTGCGTACATGGACACTGAGATCTCTCTGCTCATCTACACTAGCAAGAATCTTACCATTAGCCCAGCACTTTGTGTTCCGGTTATTCCTACCAAAGTGCATCACCTCACACTTGTCTGCACTAAACTCCATTTGCCACCTCTCAGCCCAGCTCTGCAGCTTATCTATGTCTCTCTGCAACCTACAACATCCTTCGTCACTATCCACAACTCCACTGACCTTAGTGTTGTCTGCAAATTTACTAACCCATCCTTCCCTCATCCAGGTCGTTTAGGAAAATGACAAACAGCAGTGGACCCAACACCGACCCTTGCGGTACACCACTAGTAGCTGGTCTCCAGGATAAACATTTTCCATCAACCACCACCCTCTGTCTTCTTTCAGCAAGCCAATTTCTGATCCAAACTGCTATATCTCCCACAATCCCAGTTCTCCGCATTTTGTACAATAGCCTACTGTGGGGAACCTTATCGAACGCCCTGCTGAAATCCATATACACCACATCAACCGGTTTACTCTCATCTACCTGTTTTGGTCACCTTCTCAAAGAACTCAATAAGGTTTGTGAGGCATGACCTACCCTTCACAAAACCGTGCTGACTATCCCTAATCAATTTATTCTTTTCTAGGTGATTATAAATCCTATCTCTTATAACCTTTTCCAACACTTTATCAACAACTGAAGTAAGTCTCACTGGTCTATAATTACCAGGGTTGTCTCTACTCCCCTTCTTGAACAGGGGAGCCACATTTGCTATCCTCCAGTCTTCTGGCACTATTCCTGT
Source organism: Stegostoma tigrinum (assembly GCF_030684315.1). Lineage (NCBI taxonomy): Eukaryota > Metazoa > Chordata > Chondrichthyes > Orectolobiformes > Stegostomatidae > Stegostoma > Stegostoma tigrinum. The sequence goes on from NC_081375.1 coordinate 22,857,199, forward strand.
AGCTAATGATGAGTTAAAGATCAATGTCAAAGGCTTGGCAATCTCCTCCCTGGCTTCCCAGAGGATCCTAGAATAAATCCCATCTGGCCCAGGGGACTTATCTATTTTCACACGCTGTAGGATTTCTAACACCTCTTCCTTGTGGGCCTCAATCCCACCTAGTCTAGTAGCCTGTATCTCAGTATTCTCCTTGACAACATTGTCATTTTCTAGAGTGAATACTGTCAAAAAATATTCATTTAGTGCTTCCCCTATCTTCTCTGACTCCATACACAACTTCCCACTACTATCCTTGGTTGGCCCTAATCTTACTCTCGTCATTCTTTTATTCCTTAAATACCTATAGAAAGCCTTAGGGTTTACCCAGATCCTATCCGCCACCAACTTCTCATGTCTCCTCCTGACTCTTCTGAGCTCTCTCTTTAGGATGACTATCTTCTAATTATTTTTCCTCTTCCATGACCTTGGCACCTCCCACTTGACAGTGACTGAGGTGGGAAGTCAGTAACAGGAAGATAAAACCATGTTCTACAATTATAGAGTGAAGACATTGGGAATATTGTCCTTGGAGAGGAGGTGGCTGAGAGTTGATCTGATTGAGGTTTTCAAAATCATGAATGGGCTAGATAGAATGCATAAGAGAAACTATTCTTGTTCATAAAAGGACCAAAAAGAGGAGATAGATTTAAAGTGATCATCAAAACAAGCAAGGGTGAAGTGAATAAGTCTTTCCTCACTCAATGAGTAGTTAGGGTATGGAATGCACCACCTGGAAATGTGGTAGAGGCAGGTTCAATTGAAGCATTTGAAAGGATGTTGGGTGATTATTTGGATAAAAATAATATACAAGGGTAGGGAGGAAAAACAGAAAATTGGCACTAGGTAGTGATGCTCATTTAATGTGCATGACGGGCATAATGGGCTGAATAGTCTCCTTATGTGCTGTAACACTTTAGCGATTCTGTCACATTCCTATTGTTGGATGGTATGGTACATTGAGTCTGCAGGACTTTACCAAGTCTACATTTACAGCTGATGTAATTTTTCATAGAATGATGAAGTGAGAGTTAAAATGAGCAATCTATCAAAACAGTGTAAACTTCAAGGGAATTTCAATTGTTCAGATAACTGAAAGATCCTACAAATTGAAGCTTTGTATATTACTTTGGCTGTTGCTTAATATTGAAACCTCCACTCTACTTTTTAGAATTTTGTTAAGCCAAAGAAACCCATTCTACATGAATGTTATGCTAAAGACTTGGTAAAAAGTCTATCTGCTGTAAGATGATGCAGTAAGCTGCAAATTAATGAGCTTGTAACTTACAATGCAATGCTGGAGAGGATTTATTTGTTATCAAACCCCTAACTTAATATTTATGCAGAATGGACCCCTTAAATTTGGCGCTCTGAATTCCTGATCTTTGTTGAGCATCCAGGGTGCTGAGTTCTTTACTAAGGTGGAACAATAAAGATCAGAACCAATTCTTACACTTAGACTGCCTCAAGGGTAAATTATGAGAAACTGAGGCGCAGCTGGCCCTGCTCTGCATGCTGGTGATTTTTAGCAGAGAATGGTGCACACTGTGTGGACAGAATTACAAAGAGAGAAAAGTTACTGTGGGATTAATGGTAAATGCAATTTAAAGGTGATATAGTGTGATTTTTACATTGAATACCCGAGGAATCTGGCAGTATATGACTGCAGAGAACTACATTGTTGTTGTTGCCTGGCAACCACAAACTGGGATAATCGTTTTTGGGAATTGTTTACCTGTCTGTTTTTGTAGAGTAGAAATCAACACCTGGCACCTTTCCTTGGACAACTCTCTCATCACCTGCATTCCACTCCTGCTCCTTCAGGTGACTGAAAATACACTGTGAATAAGAAACATTTTAAGATCCAGAATTCCCACACAGGAGTATGATGGTGCTGAATCTCTTTCAGCAGCAATTAATTAATGGGCATATCTTTATAACATATATTTGTAATTAGGACTGAGGTGGGTGATTGAATTAGGGAATGAGTGTCTGTTAAATTCATTTATGGTAGAGAGGCTGTATTTATGAACTGGAAAAAGGAACTTAGATGGGGAATAGTGCCTTCAGGAAATGGGGTGAGACTAGATAGGGATAAGATTTCTGCTGTATGCTAAGAGATGAGGTTGGAATAGGTAACACTGTTGGCTGGGGGCAGGGATTACAATGAGAGTTTGTTTGTAGCTGAGAGACTTGGCGAAAAAAGTAATAACATTGCTAATGTTGTCCTTGATAAGCTCTCATAAATGTTTTGTTTAAATATCTGTTGAATGTCAGTTTCTACGGTCAATTGCTGGCTTTTTGGCATTTTGGCCAAGTTTAGAGCACATGTGCACTTTACAAAAATGCGTCGTTCTGTTTACTAAATGTTGTTTTTGGAACCAAACATGAAATCCAACCTCAGACTTGCTTGAAGGATAAGGTATTTCAAAGATTTGGGCAATAGGTGAAGCTTGCTTTTAACTCTGCTACAGTGTAGTAGCAAATGAGTTCTTTCCCCTAACTGATGTTGCCATCAAGCCAAAAAACATTCTGTCAAATATACCAATGAGTAATGTGATTTATGAATTTCAGTGCCAGTGTGATGCTATCAAGAGAGACCACCCAAAGACTGGCAGATAATCTCAAAAATATCAGAATATACCCACAGTTGTTCAGAAGCAATGTACTGACTATATGCAACCAGCCTTACTTTCAACACACACAATACAATCTCCAACAGAAGATGTGATGCTATGATTGGAAAATATCTGCTAAATAAACCTGAGTGTGTAAAGTGTGGCACTGACAATCAATATAAACTGTTTGTCAGGCTCACAGTGTACTCGCATATATGGGAAACTACATATGTTAATATATGGGGTCCTGTACTTTACAAAACATTATGCATGTTTAACTTGATAAAGTAGGTTCTGATTCTTTTCTCAGGGCAATGCTTTGAAAATCAGAGCCAATCTCCTGATTAAAATGTAAACAAAGCTTGGAATTTAACTGTCAGTCACAATTAACTGGTGTTTTCTCCATGGCAATGCCTCTATCAAACAGACTATTTGCCAAACAACCAATGCTGTTTTCTCACAGTATTAATGTCGTTTTCCCATGTTATTTTGATATTTCTTGCAAATTGCCCTGATGAGTGCAGTATGAAAAGCTTCTGTATAAAATTTGTTGGATTTAATTATTTAATCTGCTCACACTTGCCAATATTTCCTCATCTTTCTGAATGCAGGATTTCTTGCCAATCAAGAACCAGAAGCATTGACATATACCTAAGGCAGGTGTTGTATTATTTGCAGTTACTTTAATTAGCTAGTTCGGACAACACATCTCTCGGGCAGGTCGTATTTGAACCTAGATCTGCTGGTCCAGAGGAAGGGACACTAAACTGTGCCACAGTGTTGCTTGGACAATCTATTATTGGTGTAGTTGCCTTTAATCAATATTTGGAGTAGACAGGAATTGAAACTATACCTGCTGGTTCAGAGGCAGGGACATTACCACCGTACTGCAGAAGCCCCCATGTCTGCATTCTTGTTCTGTCTGCCTGAATACCTTACACCTGGTCCATTAATGTACTCATCAGCCAGTTGAGATTGCACAATCTCTCAGCAGGGCATACGGTTGATTACTACATCTATTTCTAACACTTATTTTCATTGAGATCACATTGTGCTTGATCTTTAGCTTCAGTCACTTCTCTTCCCTGCACACATTCAGAGTTGTCTCACTTTTTCTAATCTTTGTCACAGAGTACTTGAAGGTAAGATTTTTAATCAGATGTTAACGTGAATGTCCACTGCCAGAACATTGTGGTAATTTCAAGAAAAAACATAATGTGCACAAAGTACACTTTCCGAATATTTATCTGTAATGTTTTGTCTATTTTAGAGACTTTATGTCTTTCAGAGTAATGAAATGTCTTTGGTAAATTTCTGTTAGTACACGCCGTACTGCATGTATTCAGTTATTCAGTTGTCCAAACCAACTTACTGAGCAAGTTAAATGTGAATTTTGATTCCTGTTTTGTTATTATATAGCCATGTTTCCACTACTAGATGTTTCTAATAGCTTTCTAGAATGAGACTGTACTTCCTTCGACATGTTTGATGCCTAAGAAAGAGTTCCAATACAAGTTATTTTAGGCGTCATTCAATAAGATCAAATTTTCTTTAAAGAGAAAGTAAGAACTGCTGATGCTGGTGTCAGATATAACACAGTGTGGAGCTGGTGGAGCACAGCAGGCCAGGCTGCATCAGAGGGACAAGAAAGTTGGCGTTTTGGCTCGGGACCCATCTTCAGAAAACTTTCCTTTAAAGTAGTGTTTTCTTGCACTGGAACTATAGTTATACAATTCAGTTCTCACTTTAAACTTCTCTTCACAGTGCAAAAGAAACGCTCTTTTGACAATATAAACCTGATGAGACAGTTCTTTACCTCAAATGCAGGTTTAAAACATTGAGTAATTAGATTTGGGCCAAACCAGAGAATATGATTGGGCCATTTAAAGGGGTAACAATGATCCTTTCTGTTTATTATTATTTTTACAGAGATGTTTACCTGATGAGGTGCATGGGAGGAGAAATTTGAGGCCTTAGACCACATTAACTGGTGGTTGATGCAGTTGTAGGATTTGTAGATATGTATCATGAGATTTGAACACATGGATGACTCATAGATTGAGGATTCTTTATTCAATTGGCATTAGATCATTACAAGCAAGAGGAGAAATTAATGTGAAAAGTGGAAAACACTATTTATATGAAATCAAGCCTGTGGTTTACATCTGATTGGGGGAATCCTTTGTCTATCTGATCCTTGACCCCATCAGACCTCCTTTCCCCCAAAGACACCCTTTCCTCCAGAGTAGTTCTGATTGGCTGTTCAAGCTTTTGTCTCAGTATCTTCTCTCGCCATTGCCACCTGTTATAGGAAGTCTAGGCATACCTGCCACAGCTGCCCTGCTTGGTGCTGTTCCTCACCATCGCCACCTGCTGCTAGAGGTTTCTTTGCACATTTCTGTCCTGATATATGGCACACTGTGACTGTGTGCTAAGCAGCGGAGTGATTAACACATTTATTTGCGCCATGATGGCTAGAATATTTGGGTCTGCATTAATAGCAATGTTCTTTACTTCCACATCACCAATGTGGGCAGATCGTAGAATCCCTACAGTATGGAAAGAGGCCTTTCATTCCATCGCGTCCACAAGGCCTTCCAAAGAGCATCCCACTCAGCCCCAGTCCCACATCTTACCCCTGTAACTCCACATGTTACCCTGACTAATCCACCTACTGGACACAATGGCCAATCTAACATGACCTAACCTGTACATCTTCGGACTGTGGAAGGAAACTGGAACACCTGGAGGAAACCCATGCAGACAATTTCCCAAGGTTGGAATTAAACCTGGATCCTTGGTACTGTGAGGCATTCTTCTTCAGATTTACCCTTTTAGATAAAGGTAAATCCACCGTTTTGTTCATTGAGATGTTGTTCTCTTTCCCCCTACCCCCATGCCTCACTGATTACAGCCATGTCAATATTGTAATGCCAGAGTTCCCAAGACAATGATAGCTGTGTGACAGCCTAACCGCTGAGCCATGTGCCACTCCAGGGTCCATGGTTGTGGCGGTATCTAGCAGTTGCTCGAGAGAACCTTTTTCATCTCTGATCCGTACTGGTATCTTCCAAGGGATTCCGGTTCTGTGACACATCACCCACATTGGGGTCGATGTCAGTCAGGTCTCCAGGAGTCATATGGTCAATGCATCAGTGATAATGGGAACTGCAGATGCTGGAGAATCCAAGATAATAAAGTGTGAAGCTGGATGAACACAGCAGGCCAAGCAGCATCTCAGGAGCACAAAAGCTGACGTTTCGGGCCTAGACCCTTCATCAGAGAGGGGGATGGGGTGAGGGTTCTTGAATAAATAGGGAGAGAGGGGGAGGCGGACCGAAGATAGAGGGAAAAGAAGATAGGTGGAGAGGAGAGTATAGGTGGGGAGGTGGGGAGGGGATAGGTCAGTCCAGGGAAGACGGACAGGTCAAGGAGGTGGGATGAGGTTAGTAGGTAGGAGATGGAGGTGCGGCTTGGGGTGGGTGGAAGGGATGGGTGAGAGGAAGAACAGGTTAGGGAGGCCGAGACAGGCTGCACTGGTTTTGGGATGCAGTTGGTGGAGGGGAAGAGCTGGGCTGGTTGAGTGGTGCAGTGGGGGGAGGGGACGAACTGGGCTGGTTTTGGGATGCGGTGGGGGAAGGGGAGATGTCCATCATGGGCCTCCTGCAGTGCCACAATGATGCCACCTGAAGGTTGCAGGAACAGCAACTCATATTCCGCTTGGGAACCCTGCAGCCCACTGGTATCAATGTGGACTTCACCAGCTTCAAAATCTCCCCTTCCCCCACCGCATCCCAAAACCAGCCCAGTTCGTCCCCTCCCCCCACTGCACCACACAACCAGCCCAGCTCTTCCCCTCCACCCACTGCATCCCAAAACCAGTCCAGCCTGTCTCGGCCTCCCTAACCTGTTCTTCCTCTCACCCATCCCTTCCTCCCACCCCAAGCCGCACCCCCATCTCCTACCTACTAGCCTCATCCCACCTCCTTGACCTGTCCGTCTTCCCTGGACTGACCTATCCCTTCCCCACCTCCCCACCTATACTCTCCTCTCCACCTATCTTCTTTTCTCTCCATCTTCGGTCCGCCTCCCCCTCTCTCCCTATTTATTCCAGAACCCTCACCCCATCCCCCTCTCTGATGAAGGGTCTAGGCCCGAAACGTCAGCTTTTGCGCTCCTGAGATGCTGCTTGGCCTGCTGTGTTCATCCAGCTTCACACTTTATTATCTTATATGGTCAATGCATATGTTTTAGTTTCTGCCCCTCCAGCACATCATCGCTCTACCGTTTTGCCAATACAGGTGTAGGCCTCCCCACACTAAATGCAGTCCTGGAACCACTACAGACAGCTCACTCCAGGAATACTGTTTGCTGTCCAACTCCACTTCACTTGAGTCATCATGTACCTCTGAGTGAGTTGCTTGTCTCCTTATAATCCCCAGAATCCTGGCATTGATCAGTGCCATCTGAGAACCATATTCCAGGGTATCCTTCAGCTACCTTAAATTTATACATTCTAGTATTTGACATTTCCACCCTGGGAAAGAGCTTCCGACTATCCACTCTATCCATGCCTCCTGTAATTTTATATACTTCTGTTAGGTCGCCACCCAGCTTCCAATGCTCTAGTGGCTGCTTGTGTCTAGCTACTTAATGGTGGTGTGGGGTTCAGGGTCGCAGATATCCTGTATCTTATCCCAACCCCTGATATTCTAGCTTTGGAGGAATCCCTTATGCCAATTGGAAGGTCAGTCTGTTTGTGTTTTTCTTAGCTGTCTTGCATGCCATCTCCAGTTCTTGGTTTAATCTGGTGTGATATCTGGCTAATCAGTCATAGACCTGACCATCTGCATCTAAAGGTACAAGAGCCCCAGGAATCCAAGCAAGTACACGATCAACAGATCAGATCTAAACTCTGCAGTCTCGTCACATCCAATTATGAATGGTGATGGACAATTAAGCGACTCACTGGAGGAGGAGGCTCCACAAATATCTCCATTCTCAATGATGGAAGAGCCCAACACATCAGTGTAAAAGCTAAGACTGAAGCGTTCACAGCAATCTTCAGCCAGAAATGCCGAGTGGATGATCCATCTCTGCTTCCTCCACTGGTCCCCAGCATTACTGATACCAGTCTTCAGCCAAATCAATTAACTCCACATGATATCAAGAAATAGTTTGAGGCACTGGATACTGCAAAGGCAATGGGCCCTGATAACATTTCAGCAATAGAACTGAAGACTTGTTCTCCAGAACTCGCTGTCCTCCTGGTCAGCCATTTCCATACAGCTACAAAACTGGCATCTACCCAGCAATGTGAAGTATTGCCCAGGTACGTTCTGTACTCAAAAAAAGACAAATTATGACACCAAGATAATAAAATGTGAGGCTGGATGAACACAGCAGGCCAAGCAGCATCTCAGGAGCACAAAAGCTGACGTTTCGGGCCTAGACCCTTCATCAGAGAGGGGGATGGGGGGAGGGAACTGGAATAAATAGGGAGAGAGGGGGAGGCGGACCGAAGATGGAGAGCAAAGAAGATAGGTGGAGAGGGTGTAGGTGGGGAGGTAGGGAGGGGATAGGTCAGTCCAGGGAAGACGGACAGGTCAAGGAGGTGGGATGAGGTTAGTAGGTAGCTGGGGGTGCGGCTGGGGGTGGGAGGAAGGGATGGGTGAGAGGAAGAACCGGTTAGGGAGGCAGAGACAGGTTGGACTGGTTTTGGGATGCAGTGGGTGGGGGGGAAGAGCTGGGCTGGTTGTGTGGTGCAGTGGGGGGAGGGGATGAACTGGGCTGGTTTAGGGATGCAGTGGGGGAAGGGGAGATTTTGAAACTGGTGAAGTCCACATTGATACCATATGGCTGCAGGGTTCCCAGGCGGAATATGAGTTGCTGTTCCTGCAACCTTCGGGTGGCATCATTGTGGCAGTGCAGGAGGCCCATGATGGACATGTCATCAAGAGAATGGGAGGGGGAGTGGAAATGGTTTGCGACTGGGAGGTGCAGTTGTTTGTTGCGGACTGAGCGGAGGTGTTCTGCAAAGCGGTCCCCAAGCCTCCGCTTGGTTTCCCCAATGTAGAGAAAGCCGCACCGGGTACAGTGGATGCAGTATACCACATTGGCAGATGTGCAGGTGAACCTCTGCTTAATGTGGAATGTCATCTTGGGGCCTGGGATGGGGGTGAGGGAGGAGGTGTGGGGACAAGTGTAGCATTTCCTGCGGTTGCAGGGGAAGGTGCCGGGTGTGGTGGGGTTGGAGGGCAGTGTGGAGCGAACAAGGGAGTCACGGAGAGAGTGGTCTCTCCGGAAAGCAGACAGGGGTGGGGATGGAAAAATGTCTTGGGTGGTGGGGTCGGATTGTAAATGGCGGAAGTGTCGGAGGATAATGCGTTGTATCCGGAGGTTGGTAGGGTGGTGTGTGAGAACGAGGGGGATCCTCTTGGGGCGGTTGTGGCGGGGGCGGGGTGTGAGGGATGTGTCGCGGGAAATGCGGGAGACGCGGTCAAGGGCGTTCTCAATCACCGTGGGGGGGAAGTTGCGGTCCTTAAAGAACTTGGACATCTGGGATGTGCGGGAGTGGAATGTCTTATCGTGGGAGCAGGTTGCAGGAACAGCAACTCATATTCCGCCTGGGAACCCTGCAGCCATATGGTATCAATGTGGACTTCACCAGTTTCAAAATCTCCCCTTCCCCCACTGCATCCCTAAACCAGCCCAGTTCATCCCCTCCCCCCACTGCACCACACAACCAGCCCAGCTCTTCCCCCCCACCCACTGCATCCCAAAACCAGTCCAACCTGTCTCTGCCTCCCTAACCGGTTCTTCCTCTCACCCATCCCTTCCTCCCACCCCCAGCCGCACCCCCAGCTACCTACTAACCTCATCCCACCTCCTTGACCTGTCCGTCTTCCCTGGACTGACCTATCCCCTCCCTACCTCCCCACCTACACCCTCTCCACCTATCTTCTTTGCTCTCCATCTTCGGTCCGCCTCCCCCTCTCTCCCTATTTATTCCAGTTCCCTCCCCCCATCCCCCTCTCTGATGAAGGGTCTAGGCCCGAAACGTCAGCTTTTGTGCTCCTGAGATGCTGCTTGGCCTGCTGTGTTCATCCAGCCTCACATTTTATTATCTTGGAGTCTCCAGCATCTGCAGTTCCCATTATCTCAAATTATGACACCATCAGTCTACTTTCAAGCATCAGAAAAGTGATAGGTGTCATCAACAATGCTAACAAGCAGCATCTGCTCTGCAATAAACTGCTCAGTGATGCCCAGTTTAGTTCTGCCAGGGCTACTCAGCTCCTGACCTTGTTATAGTCATGGATTAAACATGCATAAAAGAGTTGAATTTCAGCGTTGAGGTGAGAGTAACAGCCCTTGGCTGAATTGAACCTGTGCTGCTGGAATCACACTGCTTCATAAACTAACCATCCAGTGACTGAGCTAACTCGACACCCCCAACCAATGATGCATTAACATTGGCTATAGTTGATGCCTTTTGGTTGTGGGTGGAAACTTGCTGAGCATAGAACAATACAGCAGGAACAGGACCTTTGGCCCATTGTGTCTGTGTTGACAATGATACCATTTGAAACTAATCCTATCTCCTTTCACGTAGTCTGTCTCTCTTTATTGCCTGCCTGTTCATGTTTCTGTCTAAATGTCTCATAAACATTGTTTTCATAATTGCTTCTACTCCCACCCCTGGTATTGTGTTCCAGGTACCTACCACCCTCTGAGTAAAAGAAATTGCCTTGCAATAGCCTTTAAACTTTCCCCCTCTTACCTTAAATTTATACACTCTAGTATTTGACATTTTCACCCTGGGAAAGAGCTTCCGACTATCCACTCTATCCATGCCTCCTGTAATTTTATATACTTCTGTTAGGTCGCCACCCAGCTTCCAATGCTCTGGTGAAAATAATCCCAGCTTGTCCAATTTCTCCTTGCAACTAGTGTACTCAAGTCCAGACAACATCCTGGTAACCCTCTTTTGCACCCTCTCCAACACTGCCACACCCTTCCTATAATGTGGTATCACAACTGTACACAATATTCCAAATGAGGTCTAACTGAAGTTTTATCCAGTTGGAACGTGACTTGCGAAATTTTATACTTAGTGCTCCGACTAGTGAAGGCAAGCATGCCCTACACCTGGTTTACCACCTTATCCACTTGTGTAGTCACTTTCAGAGACCTATGGAATTGCACCCCAAGAAGCCCCTGTTTTTCAATGCTAGTGGTTCTGCCATTTACATTTGTCTTCCATTGACCTCCGAAAATTCATCACCTCATGATGGTCTGGATTAAATTCCATCTGCCATTTCTCCGCCCAACTTTCCAACTGACCTATATCCTGCTACACCCTGCTGTGAAGACATCTGTGTGTATCAAAACATGCTCCGTCCTGTTGCTATTGGGGTCAAGTATTGTAAACCCTTTTTCAAGGGTCTGTAGAGGTCTTTTGGCAGCTTGGGATCCTATGCATTCATTTCCCTGCTTTGCTAAAATATCACATCTCTCAATTCCAACTGTAGTCATCAATATTAGCAGCAACCCGTGGCCAATAATACAGCTGTCTGGTCAGAGCAGTCATCTTTTACTTGTGTCCTGATTGGTTATGAACTGTTCCTGACACTCGATGCCATCAGGAAGAATGAGTTGCCTCACCTCACTCTCCTTGTTATGAACCAGCCAATAGAGGACACAAGCCTCTTCCCCAATCCAGCACCTTAAAAGTTTCTGTGCTGGTTTGGACTCCCTCATTAGCTGGTGCTGGGCTGAGTGGATGTTGGGCCTTTAAGTAATAGTGCAGTCTATCGATGCCCACATCAATCAGCTCAAGCTGTCTGAGGTCCTCTTTCAAGATGGATGGCAGAGATGAAGCCATCAAGACTCCAGCTCCCTGGATCTGGGTTTGGATCTTACTCTCAAATGCATCAATGACATTACGTTGAATCTTGTTCTGAATAGAACATAGAACATAGAACATAGAACAGTACAGCACAGAACAGGCCCTTCAGCCCACGATGTTGTGCCGACCATTGATCCTCATGTATGCACCCTCAAATTTCTGTGACCATATGCATGTCCAGCAGTCTCTTAAATGACCCCAATGACCTTGCTTCCACAACTGCTGCTGGCAACGCATTCCATGCTCTCACAACTCTCTGTGTAAAGAACCCGCCTCTGACATCCCCTCTATACTTTCCTCCAACTAGCTTAAAACTATGACCCCTCGTGTTAGCCTTTTCTGCCCTGGGAAATAGTCTCTGGCTATCAACTCTATCTATGCCTCTCATTATCTTGTATACCTCAATTAGGTCCCCTCTCCTCCTCCTTTTCTCCAATGAAAAAAGTCTGAGCTCAGTCAACCTCTCTTCATAAGATAAGCCCTCCAGTCCAGGCAGCATCCTGGTAAACCTCCTCTGAACCGTCTCCAAAGCATCCACATCTTTCCTATATATACAGGGGAATCAGTCAGAATGCCAGACTGCATGGTGACGGCTATAGCCCCCTCAGATTGGGCAGGGCTGGGTTGCCTGTGGTTGTTGAGGCTATTCTCATTTTGAAGTGATCAGACCCATCAAAATTCCAGCGCCTCTTTAGAATGTCCCTTAAGTGGGATTGGCTATAAGGCTTACCATGCAAGTTGAACTGAATCTGCACTTGTTGTGTAGCGATCTGTTCTGCCTTTCCCTTCAGCCTGAAGTTTACATCCCCCAAGCGTGTTGACAGTCACATCCCTGATGGTAGCCTCTCTCCTGATCGTAACAGTCCAATTCTTCCCCATGGTCTAAATAATATGATCCCCACATGTCAAAGGAAAATAATTGAGTTTGCTCATGCAACTCCGTTTGAAGGTTCCCAAGCCCTTCTACTAGGTAATCCTTTAGCTGCCTGCCCCTGCTTGATTTGAGAAAGGATCCAAGAGGACAATGCAGTTGAATAACTTCATCAGGACCCAGAACACAGAGTAGATCCTCCTCCTTGGCTTTCTTGCACTCAGAAAACCTCTGCTGTAGCTGCATCAGGCTATTGCCTTCTCCAGCAGCCATAATTAGCACCACAAAGATCTGCTGCGGACTTCTTTGAACAACTGTTCCTCTTCTCTAGTATTTTCTGATGGGCTTTCCCACACAGATGTTTTATCATGAATGCAGCCAGGTCATTTGCATTGAAGCCCCTGGAATCCATAACCAACTGTGCATTCTTAATCCAGTTTGCAATCCCAGATCATTGGGCGCTTCTGGTCTTTCTCTGAATATATCCAGCTACCTCCTCCATAAGAAAGTAGAATATTTGACCGGGAACACCTTTTCCTTCCTCTGTGTTGTTAAAGGAAAGCATTTGGGAGCTTCTGTCTGGTTATGGCTAAAAGGGTCTTATTTCTTCCAAAGATGACTGAGCCACAATGCTAATGGAGCAGCCTCATCCACCCTCCTGGATATTGCTAGTTTCTACCTGGCCGCCATCCACTCCATCTCAGCTAGACACTTCTCATCCTTAGCCTGCCGTGGTATGTTCTGGAATCCTGCTGACTATGTCAGAAATGTAACATGAAACTATGCAGATAGCTCAAAGATCAAGAAGCGGGGTTTTTTTTTATTCCACTGGTCTCTGTTCATTAGAAACATGAAAGAAAATCAAAATTCAACATGGAAAACTTACCATTTACATAGATTCAAGCCTGTGGTTTATATGTGATTAAGGAAATCTTTTTGTCCATCTTATCCTTCTCCCTATCAAGCCTCCTTTCCTTTCCTCCAGAAACTGTCCATTTGACTGCTTCAGTTATCTTGCTTGGTGTTCTCCTTCACTGTTGCTACCTGCTGCTGGATGTTCCAAGAAAAAGTGTCGAAATGAAGTATACTTCTTCAAAAAGATTCTCTAGTTTTTTCACATGAATATGACAATCTTTCTGAAAGTTGTATCTCAAAGATCAAGGACTCAGTCCAAGATGCTGTGTCAGAATGTCACCTGCTGCAGAAAGTACAGGGGATGAAAACTGATAACATTAGGGCTGGTCTACAGTGATGGAATGCCTCTCTGATTGTGTTTGCTAGAACAGATTGGCCTTTAGGCTGGGGGCTTTGGAAAGACTGTTTGATGATTTCACCTTTTCCCAAAAGCTGCAAACCATGTTCCCATCAAGTTAATGTTTGGGCATTGTTTTAAAACTTCTTTAAAAAGACTTACTCTTCCTTACTCTAATCAAATGCGGAACTCCCTTTCTTTTGGGTTTATGGTGCTGTCCTGGTTTCCAACTGAGAGTTGTGTTTCCTGATTCAGGAAACCCTTATCTCTACACCCACTTAAAGTAGTGGTCTTTACAAAGGATGGATAAAAGCCACTGGATCACAACCAGGGCGTAAGGCTTCTGTGTTATAATTGTATTGGTGGCCAAAGTTGACAAAATTATGGTGGGAGACTGCAAGACCAATTGTATGTTCCAGGTCCACACTTTCTAATGTTACATTCATAAACCCTGCTAATAGAATTCTATCCATCCTTGTCCCATGTGATGACATGCTGAAAAAGAACATGAGACGTTCAATGAGTTATGCAAATACTGTTGGTGTGACTTTAAACAAATTCCTTGAAATGGTGTAATTTCTCTGTTATCCATTCATGTTCCCTGTGACACTATTCTGGGAACTCATTCATGTTAATATTGTTGGCACTTTAATTGCAAACATGTCTAGAACAGATTGTAGAATTAACATTTAATATACCCCATCTCACCAAAGATAATATTTGTCATTTTTGTTGATCACATCTTAATCAAAGCTTTCTAGTGTTCTAAACTATCTCTAAGCAACCATTACAGTTTTTCAACTTTTTGGAGTTCATTTTAGGGTTAATTTAAATTTGAAAGTCTGTATATTTGCTTGTGGGGCGCACAATGATGCCATAATTGTAATATCACTGGCCTAGTAATCCAGAGTTCCCATCTAATGCTCCAGGAAAATGGATCCAAATCAGACCATGGAGCTGGGGGAATTTAAATTCCTATTAATAATTCTGGAATTAAGTCTAGTCTTGGTGATTATGACCATGAAACTATGGTTGATTTTTGTAAGATCCATCAGGTTCATTAATGCCCTTTAGGGAATTAAATCTGCCATCTTTACCTGGTGCATGTGTAGGACTGCGTGATAAAGAAGTCAATCTGTGTGTTCCCCAACCAGAAACCTTAGATGAACTGATACGGATGACCCAGCCCTTTGCAAAGGTCATATCTGGATTTTCTGTAAAGCGATTGGGGATGTCAAGAGGCAGCACGGGACAACACTAGAGACCCAAGCCTATCATACAGACTCCCACCTCCTATGGCAAGGCCGAAACAACATAACAGGATACAAAATGAAGCAGACCAAGACTGTGGACAAAGACACATCCCTCCCTGATGTGCACAATGCTTTCTATGCTCAGATCGAGCAGAATGCCACTGTCACCTGCCCTGATATCCCTGAATGCACCTATGCCCTCCGTCAACACTGCAGACGTCAGATTGATCTTCCTGGGAGTCAGCCCAAGGAATGCGATGGACCCGAATGGATTTCCTGGCCATGCACTTTGATCCTGCACTGTCCAGTTGGTGGAGGTATTCACTGACACCTTCAGTCTTTCCCTGCTACCAAGTGAAGTCCCCACCTGCTTCAAGAAGACCACTACTATCCTGGTACCTAAGAAAGCACGTGCAACATGCCTTTAATGGCTACCGCCAAGTGGCTCTGCCCTTCATAATCGAAGTGTTATGAAAGGCTAGCCATGGTCCGCATCAACTCTAGTCTCCCAGCCTGCTTCAATCTCCTGCAATTTGCCTACCGACATAACAGGTTCACAGCAGATGCCACTTCCCTAGCGCTGCACTCATCCCTGGAAAATCTGGACAACAAGGACATCTACGTCAGACTCCTGCTCATCGACTGCAGCTCTGCCTTCAACCAAACTCCGAGGCCTAGGTTTTGACTCCGCCCTCTGCTACTGGGTCCTCAGCTTCCTGCCCCACGTGCCACAATCAGTAAAGATAGGTAACTGCACCTTTTCCATGATAACCTTCAATACTGGAACGCCCCCAAGGATGTGTTCTCAGCTGCCTGCTATACTCCCTGTACGCCCACGACTATGTAGCCAAATTCTGAATGAACGCCATCCACAAGATTGTTGACAACACCACCTTGGTAGGATGGATATCAAACAATGGTGAGTCAGATGACCGAAAGGAGAGAGAGGACGTGGTGATATGGTGCAATGATAAGAACGTCTCTCTCAATATTGACTTCAGAAAGGAAGAAGGAGAACTCATCCCCATCTATATCCACGGAGTGGAGGTTGGGAAGATTGAGACTGCCAAGTTCTTAGGAGTGACGATAACTGACAACGTGCCCTGGACCTCCCATGTAGATTCGATGGTCAAGTTGGGAATGGGCAACAAATGCTGGTCTTGCCAGTTACTCCACATCCCATGAAAGAAGAAATAGAAAAAAAAACCTTGCAGTTCAGAAGTTCTACTTATGTTGGATAATCAATTAAAGTTATTTTATGTATTTGAGGAAGGAAAGTACTTTTGAACATGAAGAGGACAATGAGTTAGAATGTGAGCTCTATAGACAGATGTCTCTTTCTGCCTAAAAAGGTGCTGCTGACCAGTGATAGTATGAGAAATAGAAAGACAAAGATAAATGGTTGCAAGGAAACAGGATCTTTTTACTTTTGGCAGTAAAGAACTGAACAAGAGAGAACTTAAGGAATTTGTATTAAATACTTGGATTTTTAAAAGATTTTGACTGTGTCTCAGGACAAGGGTTTTGTGAGATTAAAGGACTATTCATCAGTTACATAAGCAATTTATTTGTATTCTCCTGAGGTAGAGGTTTGTATTAAAGGTAATGGTTTTGCATGGAACCTTTTTAAGTAGCAATTGGTGAGAAGGCCATTGTTTATAATGATCTATGTTAACAATCTTGTTGAAGATATTTGGAAAACTCAGCGGGATCATGGACAAAGAAATATTTGTCCTGGTTTTAAAACTTTTAATAAGGAAAATGTATAACTACAGTTAGACATGGATATAATGACGTGATGACATATATCTGGCAAATTGTATTTAATGCTGGTTGAGGATAGTGTTATGCCTAGTGCCAAATATTTGTATGCCATGAGAATTCCAAGCTAAAGTCTATTGAACAAGAGAGCCACTTAAGTATAACAATGTCTGAGACTGTAAAGGATCATCAATAGTTCTACAGTGGTCCTGAACGTCAACTTTCCTGCTCCTCTAATGCTGCCTTGCCTGCTGTGTTCATCCAGCTCCACGCTCTGTTGTCTCTGACCCCAGCACTGGCAGTTCTTGTTATCTCAGCATGGATTCAATTCCAGCACTGGTTGAAGTTACTGTTGAAGGGCTGTCCTGTTATCAGAAGCATGGTGACTCCCAGGTTAAATCACCAGCAATTATCTCTCTCTAATGAGAGAGCAGCCTTATGGTTCGGTAGAGCTGTGGCAACGTTGCCTTCTTTCCAATAGCTCTGCAGAGCAAATAAGAGTATTTGGGTTAATCGATAGAATAACCCTGCATTTTTTTAAAAAATGCTAATGGTGTCCTTTTACTAAAAAAAGACCTTTGTTTACAATAGCTTTCAAATTTGCAGTGACTGGCAGGTAATGGTGAGAGTGTGGAAGAGATTTGGAGAGTGGTTACTAGCTCAAAGACATTGAGGTGCATAATAGGGATGGAGAGCTTGATCTTGTTAGTCCAAAGAAGTCAAGCATTCAGAAAGATTTGATTTTGAAGTATTTAGGATAATGAAGGAATTAGACTTTGGCTGGACTATTTGAATGGGTAGATTTAAGGAAAACCAGGAACAACACATAAGTTGCTTAAACTTGGAATCAGGTGAGTTGGCAAGAAGGTGAGATAACAAGGTGTAGAGCTGGATGAACACTGCAGGCCAAGCAGCACCAGAGGAGCAGGAAGGCTGATGTTTCGGGCCTAGACCCTTCTTCAGAAAACAAGAAGTTTTGTTTCATATAGAGGGTTGATGACCTTTGGAATGGGTTGCTGGCCCAATGCCGAATGCAGAATTGCTTCAAGAATTCAGAAGACAGCCAGTCAAGTCCCCTCTTGCGGCAGAATGTTGTGGACAAAAGGGAGCTAGGAGGCAAATTTGATGTGCCCCGTGGTCATGGTGGCCTCCTGAAACCCATTTTGATAAGCAGAATATTTCTCCATCAACACTTGCCCTTAATTTGCTTTCAAATAAAAGCAAAATACTGTGGATGCTGCAAGTCTGAAAGAAAAACACAAAACGAAGAGTCATACTGGACTCAGAGTGGTAACTCCGTTTTCCCTGTCCATAGATTTGCCAGGCCTGCTGAGTTTCTCCAGCATTCTGTATTTGTTCCTGCTTTTCTTTTCTTTCCCTGATGTTACATGGTTACTGGCAGATAGGGAGCTCATGATGTTTCATTGCAATACAACTGTACGGACAATGGCCCATATGATTTATTTTTTTTTCTGTCTATCTTTATTGAATGCTCACTGTAGTGTAAATCACTTTCACTTACATTCAGTTGTAGATGATCATGCCGCCTGCACGTTTCTTGAATATCCTTTTTTTGAAAATGACACGAAATGCTTTCCCTCATGCTGTCTCAATATAAATATCCGAATTATTTGAACTCCAGGGAAATCTGCATTGTTGGCTCCATGATCATTTGTTTCCCTCCGCATTTATAATATATGTTTTGTCTTTCAAACAGCAAATGCCAAAAAGCATAGATACAGAAGAGGGTCTCCCAGAAGACGTGCTGAGGATGATCGCTCAAGCAGACATTAAAAGTATCAATGATCTGGAAGATCTCCTGGGTATTGAGGCCAAAGGTCAGTGTTCTGCAGAAGTATGACCAAGGGCCTGATTAGGCTGGGGCTGTGTTTTTTATTTCTGCAAATGTGAAGGTCGGTAGAGGCTTTGAGAATTGTGAAGTGAAGGTATTTCCACTTGTGGGGCAGTCCGAAACCAGATGTAATACCTCTAAAGCAGTGACCGATGAATCTAGTAAGAAATTCAAGCTCAAGTTCCTCACTGAGATGAGAGAGAATGTGGGACTTGTTACCACATTAAGTGGTTGAACTGAATGACACAGACACTGAAGGGAAAGTGTGATAAGTACAAGAGGGAGAAACGAATGATGTGCTGGCAGAGTGAGATTAAGATAGGGGAGGAGTTTTGCGACCTCCCAGAAGTTTAAAAAAAACCATAAAACTTTCAAAAGGCACAAACTAGTCTGACTTGTCTTCTTTACCTCAGAATAGTGTTTCAGTTTGACCGCCATAAGACATAGGAGCAAAAGTAGGCGATTTAAGGCATAGAGTCTGCTGTCATTCAATGAGATCATGGCTGACCTGATAACCCTCAACTCCACTTTCCTTCCATTTTCTCACAACTATTGATTCCCTTACTAATTAAAAATCTGTCTCTCCCTTGAATATATCCAATCTCAATAGCTCTGTGTGGTAAAGAATTCCAAAGATTCACAACTCTTTGAGAAAATAAATTTTTCCTCAATTTTGTCTAAAATGTGCCACACCTTATTCTGAGATTATACCTTCTAGTCTTAGACTCTTTGACATGGGAAAACTAGTTAATTTCCAAATATTACTTTTTCTTAATGGCTTTTCCATTGGGGTATTTATTTTCCCTTATTCATTCACGGGATGAGGGCGTCGCTGGCTAGGCAGCCTTTATTGCCCATCCCTAATTGCTCAGAGAGCAATTAAGAGTCAACGACATTGTCGTGGATCTGGAGTCACATGTAGACCAGACCAGGTAAGGATGGCAGTTTCGTTCCCTAAAGGACATTATTGAACCAGATGGGTTTTTCTAACAATCTGCAATGGATTCATGGCCATCATTAGACTCTTAATTCCAGATATTATTGAATCAAATTCCACCATCTGTCATGGCAGATTTGAGCCTGCATCCTCAGAGCATTATCTGGTTCTCTGGATTAACAGTCCAGCAATAATACCATGAGGCCATTGCCTCCCCAATTCATTTTGAAAAAAAAGTGCAATGAGAACCTGTTCTAATGTAATCCACCTGAGAACGTGGTTTTAACAGTACATTTCCAGGAGTGGAGTTTATTGGTAGAATAGAAGGGAAGTACCATTCTTTATTTGTAGGATGATTTTTTTTTTCCACTCACTCGTGGGATGTGAGTGTCACTGACTGGCCAGCATTTATGGCCATTCCCTAATTGCCCTTGAGAAGTGGTGGTGAGCTTCCTTCTTGAGCTACTGCAATTCATGTGCTGTAGGTTGACCCACAATGCCTTGGGGGAGGGAATACTTGGATTTTGACCCAGCGACAGGTTGGTCAGTGGCTTGGAGGGGAACTTGCAGTTGGTGGTGTTTTCGTCTATCTGCTGTCCTTGTCCATCTAGATGGAAGTGGTTGTGGGTTCAGAAGGTGCTGCCCAAGAATCTTTGGTGAATTTCTGGAGCACATCTTATAGATTGTACACCACTGATTGTCAGCTGTGGAGGGAGTGGATGCTTGTGGATGAGATGGCAATCAAGTGGCCTGCTTTGTCCTGGATGCTGTCAAACTTCTTGAGTGTAGTTGGACCCACTCAGGTATCAGGGGATTATTGCATCTTAGAACATAGAACATAGAACAGTACAGCACAGAACAGGCCCTTCAGCCCACGATGTTGTGCCGACCATTGATCCTCATGTATGCACCCTCAAATTTCTGTGACCATATGCATGTCCAGCAGTCTCTTAAATGTCCCCAATGACCTTGCTTCCACAACTGCTGCTGGCAACGCATTCCATGCTCTCACAACTCTCTGTGTAAAGAACCCGCCTCTGACATCCCCTCTATACTTTCCTCCAACCAGCTTAAAACTATGACCCCTCGTGTTAGCCATTTCTGCCCTGGGAAATAGTCTCTGGCTATCAACTCTGTCTATGCCTCTCATTATCTTGTATATCCTGCCTTGTACTGTATAAATGGTGGACAAGTTTTGGGGAGACAGAAAGTGAATTATTTCCTGCAAGATTTCTAGCCTCTAACCTGTCGTTGTAGATATTGTATAGCAAATCCAATTGTGTTTCTGATCAATGGAAACCCCCAGAATGTTGTTAGTGCAGGATTCAATGATGGTAACACCATTGAAGATCAAGGGTTAGTAGTTAGATTGTCTCTGTCTCGTTTTGGTGATGAACTTAGCCTGCCATTAATGTTACTTTCCACTTGTCAAGCCAAGCCTGAATATTGTCCAGATCTTGTTGCATTTCATTTGAACATGGACTGCTTCAGTATCTGAGGAGTTGTGAATGGTGCAGGTCATTGCGCAATCATCGGTGAACATCCCCATGCCTAACCTTTTGTTACAGCGAGGGTCATTAATGAAGGAGCTGGCCTTCGTCCATCGTCTGTCCCCTCAGTGAAAGTCACCCTGTGCACCAACCAGTAGGAGGAGTGACAGCTAAGCGCCCAGTAATACTCAACTCCCGACAGCCCAGCGGTGCCCTGCTGCACCAATACCCCGCTGAGAGGGACCGAATACTTCTAACAGGGCAGATTCAGGTTGCACCACCTGCACCTAATCAGGAGATGTTCAGCAGGCTGGAGCCTTCCATGGCCTAGATTACCAAGGATACCCACCAAAGTCATTTGAGACAAAGCAGCAAAGCAGTGAGGAGTCTTCCTCAAGCTCTGCTGCTGCAGCTGGGCTGCTATAAAGATGTAGTAGTAGTAGTAAAAAATAACTAATGAACATTGAAGTCACTTTGACAACAAAGAACAATGAACAACACTACACAGGAACAGGTCCGCCTCCCCCTCTCTCCCTATTTATTCCAGTTCCCTCTCCCCATCCCCCTCTCTGATGAAGGGCCTAGGCCCGAAATGTCAGCTTTTGTGCTCCTGAGATGCTGCTTGGCCTGCTGTGTTCATCCAGCCTCACATTTTATCATCACAGGAACAGGTCCTTTGGCTCTCCAAGCCTGCACTGACTCATTTTGTCCTTCCATATAAAAACAGTCTTCACTTACAGGTTCCACATTCCCTGCTTATTCATGCATTTGTCCAGATGCTCCTTGAATGTTGCTGTGGTGTCCGCTTCCACCACCTCCTCTGGCAGTCCAGGCACTGGAACCTTTGTCTGAAAAACTTCCCTTGCACATCTCGTTTAAACTTCTACCCCCGCACCTTCAACCTGCCTCCCCTAGTAATTGAATCCTCCACTCTGGGGGAAAAAAACAGTCATATTTTCCATTCTATTCATTGCCATTCACAATCTTATAAACTTCTATCAGGTCACCCTCAACCTCCTGTGTTCCAGTGAAAACAAACCCAGTCCATCCAACCTTTCTTCGAAGCTAAAATCCCCCATAGTAGGCAACATCCTGGTAAACCTTTTCTATACCGTCTCCAAAGCATCCACATCTTTCGGGTAGTGTTGTGACCAGAACTATGTGCAATATTCCAAGTGTGGCCTAACTAAAGCTCTATAAAGCTGCAGCATAACTTACCTATCTTTGTCAATGCCCCTTCCAATGAAAGCAAGCACATCATCGGCCATTTTTACTACATTACCCATCTGTGCTGTCACCTTAAGTGATCTGTGGACCTGTGCATCCAGATATCTCTGCAAATCAATGCTCCTAATGGTTCTGCCATTCACTGCATAATTTACACCTATACTTGACCTTCCAAAAAGCAACACCTCACATGTGTCCGGATTAAACTCCGTCTGTCATTTTAATGCCCACGCCTCCAACTGAGCTATATCCTACTTTATCCTCCAACAATCTTCCTCACTATCCACAACTCCACCAATCTTTGTATTGTCCACAAACTTACTAATTATTTTCCTCCAAATCATTTATGTAGACGACCAATAGCTGAGGTCCCAGCACCAATCCCTGTGGAATACCACTAGTCACAACTCTCCATTCCAAAAAGCATTCTTCCAGTACTACCCTTGAATCCTATGGCTAAGCCAGTTCTGCATCCATCTTTCCAGCTCACCCCTAATATCATGTGACTTCACCTTGTGTACCAGCCTGCCATGTCAAAGGCTTTATTGAAGTCCATGTAGACAATATCAACCGCTTTTACCTGATCAATCATACTCATGACCTCCTCATAAAATTCATAGAAGTTAGTGAAGGACAACCAACACCGCTGAAAATTATGCTGCCTATCACTAATAAGTCCATTTGCTTCTAAATGCACATAGATTTTCTCCCTGAGAACCTTTGCCAATAATTTCCCTGCCACCAATGTGAGGCCCACAGGTCTGTAATTTCCAGGATTACCCCAGCTACACTTCTTAAACAATGGGACAACACTAGCTATTTTCCAGTTCTCTGGGACCTCACCTGTGGCCAAAGAGGATACAAAGATGTCTGTCAATGCTCCAGCAATTTTTATCTCTTGCCTTCCACAATATTCTGCAATAGATCCCATCAGGACCAGGGGACTTACCCACCTTAATATTTTTAAGATGCAAAACAACTGTTCCTTTTTAATAACAACTTGGCTTAGAAATTTGAAACTCCCTTCCCTGAGATCTTCCTCCAATTCCTTCTCTTTGGTGAATATTCATACAAAGTATTTGATTAGGACCCCAACTACCTCTGCTGGCTCTTCTGATTCCCTCCTTTGTCCTTGAGTGGGCCAACTTTTTCCCTGGCTACCATCTTGCTTTTTATATATGTGTAAAAAGCCTTGGGATTCTCCTTTTTGCTAATAACTTTTCATGACCCGTTTTAGCCCTTCTAATTCCTTACATAAGTATTTTCCTACTTTCCCCTTTTACTTCAAGGGCTTTGTCAATTCCCATCCTCTTAAACCTCATGAATGCTTCCTTTATCTTTATGACCAAGGCCATAATATCCCTGGTTCACATAACTTCCATACCTATCCTTCATTCTAACAGCAGCATTATGGTCCTGAACTCTTGTCAACTTACATTGGAAGTACTCCTATATGTCCAATGTGGATTTACCCTCAAACAGCTGCCACCAATCAATATTCTCCAGTTCCTGCCTAATATTGCTGTAGTTTCACATTCCCCAATTTAACACCTTCACCCAAGGACTGCTGTTATCCCTATCTGTGAGTATCTTAAAACTCATGGTATTATGGTCACTACTTCCAAAGTGCTCACCTACTGAAATGTCACACACCCGGCCGGGCTCATTTCCCAAATCAAGGTCCAGTATAACCCCTTCTCACTTTGGGTGTATATGTGTCTGCCAACCTTCTGTATAATGTTACATTTGATACAAACACAGCACCTTATACAACTGCCCACTGCCTTTCTCAATAGATTAGACTTTTACGTATTTATGGTCTCCTCATAGACTACGTTGAGGGATGATGAACACCTTAGACACTAGCTTGCACTTCAGAGGGAGCAGCGCAAAAACTGCTGAGGCTGTCATTCACTGCTGTCATCTGGGATGACTGGAAAATATGAAGTTAGTTGGGTTTTGGCAGTCATTCAGCACAACTCAGCCTCTCTACACATCAGTAATGGATGAATGTCCCTTCCAAACTGATATTTGAATCAGAGAAGCACAGCCCCATGTAGTCATGCGTAACTTCATTCTGGTTCTCTGGCCAGGAAACTGAACAGGAAGTTATTGATACAAAGGAAACAAATTAATTTACCATTATGCCAAATAAACAGATTTACGTTTTAAATTTATACATCAAATGTTCTCTTGAGGGCAGGAGTGCCTCTTCCCTTTAACATCTCTGTAGCCTGAGTGTCCACATATGTTAATGAGAAACCAATCAGCTTTAAACATAGCTGCTATCATATACTCCTAGCCTCCCAGCGTCATCTCACTACTGGCCAGGCTTCCACCTCAACCTCCTCATCTGTGTTAGCTCCCTCAGCATCTCCATTAGATTTCCCCTTCTTCTTTAGCAGAATAGAAAGCTGATTGATCCACCTACTCCTCTTCTGGGTTCTCACCCTGTCATTGAGCTTGATTGTATAGGGTACAGCAGACAATCACTACTCTGGAGATACTGATCAGCAAGTACTGAGTGATCCTCCTCAGCACCCCTCAGGCAGTTGAAATGCATCTTTGGAAAATTAATCGTCTAATCATTAATGGCTACGATGGAAGCATGTGTTGCATGTAATGATATTTGGCATCAGTCTGAGAGTTTTACACTGGGATCATTAGCCTTGCCTTTTGGGAGTATCATTTGTCACTCATGAGCCAGACGTGGAGATGATGCCAGGGGAGTAAACTTTCAAGGAACCTGGGAATTTTGCCAAATGCAAACATTATGATAGTTCTCTGGAATGCAGGTGCAAACCTGCAGGAATTGGTGTCTGTTGTCCCAAGCAAGCTGGACCTTAAAGGAGTGAAATTCCTTTGTGTCTGAGAATCTGGCTGAATGATGCCATAGAGTTCTGAGCACCACAAGCATTCTGTTGATGACCCCATGCATTTGAGGGAACTCAGTGTTGGCTGTAACTCCAGTAGCTCAGACATCTTAGCTTTCTGGGACTATGGTAAACTGGACAAACTGTATTATTTTCCTGTAAAAGGTGGTGAACTTATGAAGGCAGCTGTGGGTTGTGACACGCGTCCTCAGTGAGGGTTTCAATGGAACTGGTAATGGGGAAGTTCAATTCTGCTGTGATCTTAAGTGTCACAGACATAGTGCTTCGCTTTTTAAGCTACATGGTTGCAGGTCTGTCTGCAGGAACTGAAGGATCTATGTGACAGCGTCCCGAGACAGGCAAACACATCTCTGACTCTGCCTGTCCCTCATACACACCTCTGACTGCCTGTCCCTCATACACAGGAAACTATAATGCTTTGAGTACAGTCTCTCAGTTTTGCTCATAAGCTTTGAAGACTTTGCTCTTCCTGTGCTGCTTCTTCCACAGTTGCAGCTTTCGGAGCATCTCTGTCTCTGTTGGTGTTGTTCATCCCTTAATTTCCTCCTGCTTCTTCTTAACCTTAATAAAGCTAATATCGCTGCTGGTTAGGCATCTTGCATAAAAGCACTGATCTATGAAGAACTATCAGGGATGAGAGGTATGTTTTCTGTTTAATGTCATGACATGTTCAATATACCCATTTGGCCTTTATCAGACTGATTATGTCTTGCGACAAAGTCTGCTGTACAGTGGTGAGCTGCATTCTCCATGACGACTGACTGGTTTTTCTCTTCTAAATGCTGCCACATGCAAGATGGTCATGATATTTACAGAGCTTGCCATGCATGTGGCAGTTAGCTCAATCTGGTGAGTCTAGTCAGATTTCATCATTCCTATAATACAGCCTGACAATCTGAGAAACTACAATGATTTCATCCCCAAGTCCTTAACTTCCATCCATATAGACAAGGTTGTGAACGCTCCTGCGTAGCCTTGTGTGGAATAACCTCTCCAGCACCAGCGCCACTACTGGGCATTTCTGGGTGCCTTACTTCTGAATTAGGAGCAGAAAAAGGCCATTTGGCTCCTTCAGCCATCCCCATTCCCTATACAATAAGATTTTAGGGCGGCACGGTAGCTCAGTGGTTAGCACTGCAGCCTCACAGCGCCAGGCACCCGGGTTCGATTTGAGCATCGGGCGACTGTCTGTGTGGAGTTTGCACATTCTCCCCGTGTCTGCGTGGGTTCCTCCAGGTGCTCCGGTTTCCTCCCGCAGTCCAAAGATGTGCAGGCTAGGTGAATCGGCCATGCTAAATTGCCCGTCGTGTTCAGGGGTGTGTGGGTTATAGGGGGATGAATCTGGATGGGGTGCTTCAAGGGGTGGTGTGGACTTGTTGGGCCAAAGGGCCTGTTTCCACGCTGTAGGGATTCTAATCTAATTATGCTGATCTGTGTAGTAACAAGGCCTGGTGTGTGTGGTTGGGGGCTGGGACATGGGAGAGTTCAGATCCTAAAATTATTGAACTCGAGTTTGAGTCCGGAGGGTTGCAGAGTCCCCAAGTGAAAAATGAGGTGTTGTTCTTCCAGCTTGCACTGAACTTTGTTGGGAAACTGCAGCAAGCGTGAGACAGAAATATCAGCCAGAGAACCGTGTGGCGACAGGCAACTGGAAGCTCAGGGTCTTTATTTTGAGCAGAACGTAGGTGTTCTGTGAAGGATCATCCAGTCTATGTTTATTTTCCCACATCACGAGCGGCAAATGCAGTAGACTAGATGGTCGGAAATGCATGTAAAGTGCTGTTTCACCTGGAAGGTATGTTTGGGCCCTTGGATTCTGAGGAGGGAGGAGGAAAATGGGCGGGTGTTTGGCAATTGCAGGGGAAGGTGTCGTGGGCTATGGGGGGTTGTTGAGGTGAAGGAAGAGTGGACAAGCGTGTCCCACAGGGAATGGTCCTTGTGGAATGCGGGCAAGTGAGGGGAGGGGAATGTGTGTCTGGTGGTGGAAATGGCGGCTGATGTTCCGGATGTGGATGCTGGTGAGATGGTAGGCAAGGACAAGGGGAACCCTACCACCGTTGGGAGAGGGAAGAGAGGGAGTAAGGGCGGAAATGTGGAGATGGGTCGCACCCGGGTGAGATTCCTGTCAACAACAGTGCTGGGGAATCCTCGGATGTACGGGGATGCTCTGAAACCATCACGATGGAGGATGGACACCTACATCTCCCCACAGAAAAGACCCTGAGTTTCCAGTTGGCTGCCACTTTAATATACCACCCTGTACCCTGGCCAACATCTCTGTCTCAGGCTTGCTGCAGTGTCCCAGCAAAGCTCAGGGCAAGCTGGAAGAACAACACCTCATTTTCCACTTAGGCACCCTGAAGATCTCTAGACTCAATATTGAGTTCAATAATTTTCGACCCTGAGCTCTCCCATGTCCCAGCCCCAACTCCACACACCAGGCCTTGTTATAACAGTTTGCCATTGCACACTACCTGTTGTTAGCCACTAATGGTCTGCATTAAAAGCTATTTGACCTCCTAACCAGATCACCAAAGAACAAAGAAAACTACAGTACAGAAACAGGCCCTTCGGCCCTCGAAGCCTGCACCGACATGCTGCCTGTCACAACCAAAACCCCCACCCCTTCCGGAGACTGTATCCCTCTATTCCCATCCTATTCATGTATTTGTCAAGATGCCTTTTAAAAGTCACTATCTTATCTGCTTCCACTACAACCCCGACAATGAGTTCCAGGCATCCACCACCCCTTGTGTAAAAAAACTTGCCTTGTACATCATCTTTAAACCTTGCCCCTCGAACCTTAAACACATGGCCCCGATAACTCACTCTTCCACCCTGGGAAGAAGCTTCTGACTGTCCACTCTGTCCATGCCCTTCATAATCCTGTAGACCTCTAACAGGTGGCCCCTCAACCTCCATCGTTCCAGTGAGAACCACACAAGTTTCTCCAGCCTCTCCTCACAGCTAAGGCCCACCATACCAGACAACATTGTGGTAAACCTTTTCTGTACCCTCTCCAAAGCCACCAGATCCTTCTGGTCGTGTGGCCTTGTGTCTGTCCAACTGTTCTTCTCTCTGTTGGAGCTCTATCACCACTTATTGTTTACTCCTTACAGCACCCGCCCCCACATTCCCCCACCCTCCCTTCTGCATATAAAGCAACATTTTCCTAGCTACCACCAGTTCTGAGGAAGTGTCAATGGGCCCAAAATGTTAACTCTGATTTCTCTTCACAGATGATCCCAAAACTGATGAGTTTTTCTAGCAACTTCTGCTTTTGTTCAAACACTATAATGGCCAATAAAATCCGGTTTTAAAATCTAGTCTAATGAATGATATAAAGCCAGAGGAGAAGCTCAGCAGGCCTAGCTACATCCATGGAAAGAGAAATAATGTTAATGTTTCAACATCAGTAGAAGTCTGTTCACATTAAAAGGATTAGCTTTTAGTCTATTCTGAGGGGAAATTCGAAGTTCCGCCAAAGGACCTCTGGACTCGGAATGTTAAATCTGTTTCTCCACGCAGATGCTACCAGACCTGCAATATTTCTATTGCACTTTCTGTGTTGATGTACAGTAATCAATGTTTTCAGCTCACTGTGTTCATCCACTTTGAAATAATAGCTCTGCTGTCATCGTTGCAATTGCTTTGGCAGATGGGCACAAAACTCTAAACCAAAAGGCTGGTCACTCCTCTCCAACCTTTGTAGTTAAACACAGTCCCCTTTCCCATTCCACAATCCGCGTTCCTAAAGCAGGCCACAAATACCACAATTACTAGCCTGTTAGTCCACTAAATATACATGGAGAGACACACACGTACAGGATTCTTCACATGGATGTCATTTAGCACCTTTCCACCCATTACTAATCATTCTGATCTGGTTAGATATTATCACAATTTTCACCTTCCTCTACCATCCCCACTCTCACACAAACAAACCCACTAGGCTATACAAAAATACTTCTCAGATTCATTCTAATTTCACCTCTGTACAATCATTCCAAATGATCAGAACCTCAATAATAAGCTGTTAAATCTGTAACTTTTACTTCTGCAGACCTCTTATGACAATGATATCTTTCAGTTACCAGTACTTATAGGATGTTTTCAATGCTAATATCTTTGAGAGTTATAGTAATAATTCAAATTTGTGTAACAGTCCTTTAATGCTGGCTTCTCTGAATACAGTAAAAATCTCGCACTCATTATCATTTGAAATTTAAGTTTAGCAATAATAAATTGCGTCAGAAGTTTTAAGTTTTCCATAAAGTCATTTAATGAACCAAAATATATCCCTTTTGAACCTGTTAAATGGTTTTGATTTCCAAATTGGTGTTAGGATTGCTTCACAGTTGCCTATTGCTGGTGTCAAAGTGAGAAATAACCTTCACCCTGCTGGTTTGATTTTGAGTCTAAAGTCTTCAGACTTTATGAAGCATGACACCACTATATGTTTTAGCTGCCTATTCAACACATTCAAAGTAATAAATAGTAAATGTGATAATGGGAACTGCAGATGATGGAGAATCCAAGATAACAAAGTGTGAAGCTGGATGAACACAGCAGGCCAAGCAGCATCTCAGGAGCACAAAAGCTGACGTTTCGGGCCTAGACCCTTCATGAACGGTCTAGGCCCAAAACGTCAGCTTTTGTGCTCCTGAGATGCTGCTTGGCCTGCTGTGTTCATCCAGCTTCACACTTTGTTATCTTATAATAAATAGTAAAGTTGTTTTATAACTATGATAACACATGCAAATTTATAAATTTTTAGACTTACATCTCCTCCTATAGAGGATGAAAAAAATCTCAAAAGCCATGATATACCTCAGTAATTCTTAGACTGACAACCATGTTGGATAATTTATATGTTAACTTATTTATAATGACTTCTGGGGGCCCACCTGAGCAAATCAACATGGGCTACAGGGCAGTGATACAGAGTAACACATGAAAAAATGACTCCATGGTATAGTTTTGTCTGGGCAAGGAAATGTCAGCTAATTTCTGTCCTTGATGACTCCCATGGGTTTTTCTCTTGCTGAGAATTCACGTCTTCCAACCGTTCCAAGGCAAGGGAATAAAAAAAAGTGCTCTCTCAAACTATTGCTTCCAATGGTCTTGTGAGGCTCAAAGGCATAAGGCTGGGCTCTCAGCTGTGTCAGTCATAGGATCATACAGCATGGAAACACACTCTTCAGTCCATCCAGTCCATGTCGACCATGTTCCCATGCTAAACTAGTCCTACCTGTCTGCGCTTGGCACATATCCCTCCAAACATTTCTTATTCATCTATTTATTGGAATGTCTTTCAAATATTGTAACTGCACACACAGTTCCTCTGGAAGTTCATTCCACACCCACACCAGCCTGTGTAAAAGGAATGGCTCCTCAATTCTTGTTTAAATCTTTCCCCTCTCACCTTCAAAATTTACCTGCTAATCTTGAAATCCCCTACACTAGGGAAAAGATACCTGCCTTTCACCTTATCTATACCCTCATTATTTTATAAAACTCTATAAGATCACCTCTCAACTCTTACGCTGTAGTGAAAAAAAAGTCCGAGCCTCTATAACTCAAACCCTACGATCCCAGAAATATCCTGGTAAATCTCTTCTATACCTTCTCAAGCTCAGGTTTTTGCAGCCTTGTGGAGTAAATGATCATTTGGTGAGCTAAGCTGTCTAAAATGTAAAGGGACATTTTGATCTGATCATTTATAAAGCAAGGTTGATGAGCTCATGTATGACAAGGACTGGAGTAAACTTTAGAAAGTCCTGCGGATGGTTCAGGATTTGGATATGTGCTTGCAAATGTGATTTGTAACACATCAGATTTTAGTCCAGTCTTTTGGGAGTTGAAAGTGAGGTTGTGTTGTCAGTACTCATGGGCCTCATTACCCATTACATAATGAAGGGTACATCATCCGTTAGTGTTTCAGCCATAGAAATTCAATATATGACAATTCCCCGAGGGTTCTTGTAGTGTAGTGCTAGTGTTCCTGTCTCAGAGCCAAGAAACTTGTATTCAAGACCCATCTCCTTCAGAGGTGTGTAGTAACCACTCTAAATCCATTACAGCCACACAGTGAGGTATGCCTCTTAAAAAGAGGTTTAGTTTAGAAGGCTATGCTCAGTTTAAGCAGGGAATGTTTCGCATTACAGTTTCTCTGCAGTGCAAATTTAAGTTTATTTTCCCATTCTTTCTTTACTTTTCACCAAAACTTCATTTTTACTGTGCTGCACTTGGAGTTTTTGTCCCACAGTCGTCCTGCGATATAGGTTACAAATATGAAGACAGAGATGACGAGAGCCAATCTGTTAACTTTGCTTTTATTCTATGTTTTGCATGAGCGGCATTAGCTATGATTCAAAATGATCACAGAGCTGGAGAAACCTGTACCCCCACTGTCAAAAACCATGTCACTCCCATCTCAGCCTTGTCAGAAGACACTAGTTTTTTTTGGCAATGTAGTAGCAAAGATATGTGGATGGCTTAGAACTTGCCCAACACTTCTCATTGTCACCAAGGACACCATAATATTTAGCTGCTCTGCAGCAGGAATTTTCCAGGTTGCCCTAGGAAACTTCTGTCAGACAAACAAGTCTCCAGTCCAGACGTTGCACCTCTCTTTTGGTTACTTTTGAACTATTATCATTCATTAACCCTTCCACTTCCTTCATTAGAAGGAAATATGCTTCCTTGTGGCTATCAAGGACACTCTATGTACTTCCAGGACCAGTCTATGTATAAGTGCTGATTTCCCCTTATGTGTTGAAACTTGCATTTCAGTTGCATTTGATTAATAATAGTGGCCAGACAACAATCTAAGAAAAGTATTATCTCCAGAGTGGCAAGTACATTCTTCTGAGGGTAACCAGTGCTAATAGATACATTTCAGTATCTTGGGTTTTTTGTGAAAAACATCAGGGGTCAAGTATAATAAAATGTGAAGCTGAATGAACACAGCAGGCCAAGCAGCATCTCAGGAGCACAAAAGCTGACGTTTTGGGCCTAGACCCTTCATCAGAGAGGGGGATGGGGAGAGGGAGCTGGAATAAATAGGGAGAGAGGGGGAGGCGGACCGAAGATGGAGAGTAAAGAAGATAGGTGGAGAGAGTATAGGTGGGGAGGTAGGGAGGGGATAGGCCAGTCCAGGGAAGACGGACAGGTCAAGGAGGTGGGATGAGGTTAGTAGGTAGCTGGGGGTGCGGCTTGGTGTGGGAGGAAGGGATGGGTGAGAGGAAGAACCGGTTAGGGAGGCAGAGACAGGTTGGACTGGTTTTGGGATGCAGTGGGTGGGGGGGAAGAGCTGGGCTGGTTGTGTGGTGCAGTGGGGGGAGGGGACGAACTAGGCTGGTTTAGGGATGCAGTAGGGGAAGGGGAGATTTTGAAACTGGTGAAGTCCACATTGACACCACATGGCTGCAGGGCTCCCAGGCGGAACATGAGCCGCCGCTCCTGCAACCTTCGGGTGGCATCATTGTGGCAGTGCAGGAGGCCCATGATGGACATGTCATCTAGAGAATGGGAGGGGGAGTGGAAATGGTTTGCGACTGGGAGGTGCAGTTGTTTGTTGCGAACTGAGCGGAGGTGTTCTGCAAAGCGGTCTCCAAGCCTCCGCTTGGTTTCCCCAATGTACAGGAAGCCGCACCGGGTACAATGGATGCAGTATACCACATTGGCACTCAGTATTCTCAATTTATTTCATTAAAATGTTCTGGTTGTTTGAAAAAGCTCTTAATAAGCAACTGTTAGCACAAAGTTTTCATGAGAATATATGCATGGCAAGGCAGGTTTATTTCTATGCTATTTTCATGTTTTTTTAACCTAGCTAGGCATAATTAAAAGAACACATATTGAAGCCGACAAGGATAATAATCTCTCTTTCTTTTTAAAAAAACTGGCTTAGTGTTTTCTTTTACTTCTTGGCCAATGGAAGAATTTTATAATAGGTTCTATTTGGTTGTGACCTGGAACTGTAAAGATCTGTTTTTTTTCACCCTGTTTCCAGATTACAATAAAGCCTACAGAAACTACAGAGGGATATTGTCTATTTAGGGTTGCACAGTTATTGATATGAAAATGAGGTTTAAATGTGCTCATTGAATGTAATCATTCTGCCTCAAATCACTGCAGTACTGGCTATCATTCTTATTCCTTGCATTTGAGATCCTCTTTGGCTTGACGTGTGCTCAACTGGAATAATATGGAAGCAATGACCCACAGAGCCCTTTGGAATTCAATGCTCTTATTCTCACAGTCCTTTATTGCTGGTTTGGGTCAACAACCAGAATAGATTTACGTAACAAACAAATTAAAACCAGATATTCAGCTCCAGGCCAGAGAAAGTAGGATTATGTTTGTTCTGATTAATTAGGAAAGGAAACCATATGTTTGCAAGACCACAGGCTACTTACAGATGAAGAAGGCTATTTGGCCCATTGTAATTCAGTGATTGAGAGCAACCTTGAATGCTTTCTATTGCTCTATTTAATTCGGGTGGACTAGTATCTCCTTAGAGTTACAGAGAATCCTACAAACATCTGAACTAAAGTTTTGCCATTTATCTAGTGTTCATGCAGACCATCATAACCCAAAAGCTCAAATGCACAACTGAGTGGAATAATGAGAGATAATGGGAACTGCAGATGCTGGAGAATCCAAGATAACAAAGTGTGGAACTGGATGAACACAGCAGGCCAAGCAGCATCTCAGGAGCACAAAAGCTGAGGTTTTGGGCCTAGACCTTTCATGATGAAGGGTCTAGGCTTAAAGCATCAGCTTTTGTGCTCCTAAGATGCTGCTTGGCCTGCTGTGTTCATCCAGCTCCACACTTTGTTATCTATGAGTGGAATAATATCTGCTTTATCTTCCTTCTTTGAATTTGAACAGAGATGAACAAAGATATTGAACCTTCACTAATCATTATTCCTCAGCAGATGATACTCCACTCTCCATCTTCTTTGCACCTTCCTATTTCCTTGTATTTACAGGTCACTTATTTACAGAGGACACACCATGAGTCAGTGGCTTGCAGATAAAAAGTGTTAATGGAGACGTCCAAGGTTAGCTTGCAACAGTGTTTCTGACTTTTCAATTTGAGGAACAGATCCAGAAAAAAAACATGATCCTATTGTTTCTTAAATAGTAGGGTTTTCACCTGCACCACCCTACACCGAAGTCCATCTGAGTGTTGATCACGCCTTATGTGAACAGCAATTTTCTGGACTCCCAGAATTATCTTCTCCCATTTTGAAACATTTGCTAGCGTGGAAAATAAACAAGAAGGAAATTAGCTTGTCAATTAAGTTAAGTTAAACACCATAAATTATTATGTACTTGTAATAGGTAACTATATCACAAATGCTTATATCATTTCCCTTTTTTTAGGGAATTTAAAAGAAAGAACAAATTTTGTTACAATGTCTAAATTACGATTATTTGAATACTCACTTTGGGATGATAGTAAAAGTTTAGGATTACATTTTATTTTTTAAAAGGTGAAGACATATCAGCCAAGGAAGATAAATGGTGAAATAAACACCCTCACACATAGATAAATGGACCATGTCAGTTCAAACACAGTCGGAATGAGCAATGGTACTATTATTGAGAAT
The DNA here is from genome assembly GCF_030684315.1 of Stegostoma tigrinum. NCBI lineage: Eukaryota > Metazoa > Chordata > Chondrichthyes > Orectolobiformes > Stegostomatidae > Stegostoma > Stegostoma tigrinum. Next base: position 22,891,924 of record NC_081375.1, read on the forward strand.
GCTACTGTGAGGCCCCTGAGAACATGACTCAGGGAGGAGATGCAATTGGCAACAAGAGAATGGTTTTTATGTTGAGGGCAAGGGATGAAGAGGAATAAGACCATTGCCTTATTATTCCTGAAGTTTAACTGAAAAGAAGTTGTGACTCATTGAAAGTTTTGATGTTGGACAAGCACTTGGACAAAGATGTTGGAAAGGGTGGAACTAGTCATCTGGGTAATGGAAATATGGACTGGAATAAAGTGACTAGAGCTGTTCCACAAAGATTTATACCCAGCCTTCAACTATTCATTGTGTTCATTCATGACCTCAATATATTAGCTCTCTATTGAGTTATCCAGTTTTGCCACAAAACTTAGTGATTTAGTAATTAATATGGATGAGATCCTAAAATTACAAAGAGATATTGATTGATTATGTGAGTCGGTGACACTGCAGCAGATAAATTTCCATCTAGTTAAGCGTGAGGCCATTGATTTTGGATCACAAAAGGTTTTAAAAATGAGTTTGATTTATACGGTAAAAATCTAGGAAAGGCAGAGATCTAAATAGGTTAAATGAAGTGGCCACAAAATAAGAAGCAAAAACATGAAGTAATAGGCATCATAACTAGAGGGTTAGCATTTGTAGCTTCAGATCTGTAAATCCCTAGTTGGCTACAGCTGAAGTATTGTGTACAATTCAGGATACTCTACGTTAGAAAAGATATATTGGCTTTGGAAGTTGTGAAGCCCACATTCATCAAAATCATACTATTCCCCCAAGGATTAAAGTATGAGTGTGTCTCAAATGTATTTTTATTCCAACATATACAAATTTTATTCCAGTACAGCACAAGTCTGGCTAAAGTGGATCAAAAATACAAGGAAGAGGAATGAAAGCCAGTGCTGCAGTGATTTGTGACAGAACAATGACATTCATTGAGTACATTTAAGTCTCATTTTCATATCAATAAGTGTACAGTCCTAGATTCTGTAGGCTTTATTGTAATCTGGAAACAGAAGAAAAACAGATCCTTACACGTTCAAGTCACAACCAAATAGCACCCGTTATAAACTTCTATCATTGGCTTAAAAAAAGATGCAAATGATCTGATTTGAAACGTATACATTTGTTTTAAAGTGATATTATTGTCCTTATAAGCCTCAATTTATGTTTTATTAATTATGCCTCGCCAGGTCAAGAAAAAAAAATGATGAGAGCATGATGAGGGATAACCTAAAGTAGGCTTGCATGTCCTAGAATATTGAAAGAGTGACCTAACCAAGTGCTTTTGGATTTTAAAAGGACGGGTGGACAAAGGAACTTTTCCCAATGCTGGCAAAGTTTAAGAGAGGGGAACATATTCTTAAAGTCAAATTCAAACCCTTTGAGAGACAAGATAGGAAACATTTCTTCATGTAAATAGTGGTAGAAGTGTGAGATTCTCTCTGACAAGAAGTAAGTTGATGCCAGTTTAATTAATAATTATAAATCTGAAATTGTTGTTAGAAAAGGGAATGGAAGGATATGGAACCACGATGGATAAATGGAGGTAAGATAAATGTAAGCCCCGATTACAATATCTGATGGAACAGACTCGAGGCCTTAAATGGCTTTTAAGAGACTCTTAAGGAGTAGAATTGCTACCTGCTTCAGACTTGCTTTAAGTGATGAAGTTTGATCTTTTGATAGTTTATCAAAAAATAAATACAAAATGAAAGCTGAGATTAAGTCAATCTGATTTAAGCAAAACGATGGAGGAATTTGAGCAAAGGAACCTTCAGAATATGCTGAATCTCATTCAAGTGAGAAATATGAAAACTGATTATGTATCTGTTTGTTCTCACCTGATGATATCACCATTCTGAAACCAGCTTAACAATAAGATACTGTTGAAGTTTTATTTTTAATGAGCCTTATTCAAGTTTGTGGCATGTTAGGAAATATTCTGGTTGAGCATATTTTTCATGTGGCAGGTTAAATGTCTCAGAGCAAAAAGCGGGCTTTTTTTTATAGAGGCAGGATTGAAACATGAGAACAACATATCTGAGTTTGAAAACAAGTTAGCAATAAAAAGGATGTTGTTGTGCATAAAGTGCTGCAACACCAGATGTAAACAAGTATGGTTCAAATCGCAAAGGAAAGTATTGGACTGCTGCTGTTGTAAAAATCCCTGAGGCACAGAAAGAGATGATAGTTGTTCAATTCCATGCCACATGAAACAATTGATTGTTGTTGCGGAGCTAGTCTTTATTTTTAATGTCACATCACTAACACACCATTTGTATCTTTCTCCATTTGGACAAAACTTCTTAGTTTTTAATGGCTCTGTTAAAATAGGTTACATGTTCAGTGGAGCCAGAATGACTTTAGTACATAAATCTGCGATTGGCTGAGAATAAATCCTGAACTGATTAGGTTTGGGAAAAATTTATCCAAGAAATAATTATGAAGTGTATCTTTTCAGTTTTGTATGTTCACTCAAGTATTGAAAGAAAAAGTACCATAGTTATATAAAGTCAGAATGAATAAAGAACAGCAAGAGGTGTCTCCCAGCTCTGTTGAAAGTCAGTCGGCGGACACTTTCCTGGTTAAGTAGCAATTTTCAATTTAGGTGAGAGGACAATTTGCTGCCAAATCTAAACCACAAGATCTCTGTTGTCTCCTTCAGCAAAGAAAGAAACAACTTGGCTGAATTCCAACCCTCATTTGCAACTAAAAAAGAGAAATAATCACCTAGGCTTGAACCATTAAACATTCCCCTTGGCTTAGTTCCACCAAACAGTCAATGTTTGAGGAGGCGGAGCCTGGAGCTAGATTGTGCTTGTTCCTTTTTTTAACAGCATACAGCTTTTACAAATTCAAGCATGTTTTCCAGAAAGAACTCACCATGTGAGTAAGCTGATTGATTTTGAAGATTGTCAGAAATATCATACCTGGTGGTTTAAATATTGCAGACGTTGACATTAAAATTATATTAGTGAATAATCATTGATGTCTGCTGTGAAATCACCTACTTTGGTGAAGGATGACTGATTAGGCAGTAAATCCAAATAATACAGAGCTAAGCTGTGACATTGCTAAGGGGTTAAATGTGTAACTTGTTCAATCATTAAAATTCCACACTTGTACCAGTCTTTGACAAGGTAACAGGCATTCCATTGAAATATTAATTCAATCCTCTCAAAACTACTTTGTAGACCTCTACGTAATATGTCACTTGAAAATGTCTGCTATTTTCATTTTAGCTTCCTTTCTGCTTTCTAACAAGCTCACTAATATTTTATCCATCAAAGCACAAGTTGAACTATATGAACAGTGTAGCATGTCTGTTTATTCAGATGATTAATACTAAGTGTAGTTTTTAAAATGCTGACATTTGCCTTGTTTTGATATTAATCTTGTATGCATGTTGCTAAGTGTACACTTTTATAAATGTATCATATTTCCACTTATGTTGATGCAGCTGGTGGCAATCTCCTGCCAATAAATAATGATCTTCATGCTATAAGAGGGTACTGAATCTACATTGTAATGAATTAGCACTCGTTATTCAAATTTATGTATGACTAGATTGTTCTTATTGTAGTCATAGTATCTCAAAAATATTCCCCAATTATCGCCAGTCTAATTTTTAAAATGTATTTTCTTTCAATAGATCCTCCTGGCTTCAAACCCATGTACAAAATAGGTAAGCCGAACATATGTACTCTTCGATTGACTGTTTAAATACAATGGGCGGTAATGTTTAAATTGTACTATTCATATTTGAGCTTCAATTAAGTGCAGACAAGCAGACAGAGCATAAAACATAGCATTGAAATTTAAAGCGTGGTTTGTTTTACTTTTTAAAAACGTCACAATGGTTTGGATTTAAAACAATGAGTTGTTTTACTGTTAGTTCCATCACGCATCCAGTTGGTTTCAAGCTGTAACTTTACAGCTGGCAAATTGGTGATAGAACTTAAGGAACCTGTTGAAAATTATTCCGTCTTTCATCTTTAATGCATTGAGCATGGTAGCAAAACAAAGAAAAATCATATTACTAATTACATCAACTTCTGAAAAAGGTGGAAAGGGAAACTATGGAAGGCAAGCTCATCCTTATACAAAGTAACAAGAAAAAAAATCTAAGGGGCCAACTTTAAAGGTGCAAAAACGAACGCTGGAGCCACGACAACAATTGGCCTGCGCCCACTGATAACAATGCAGGAAATATACTAACTTCATGTTGCCTTCTTATATCAATGAATTTCATGTCTAATTGTGCTATAGTTTGGTTAGATACATCAGCAACTCTCAATATCAAGAATGGCAAGCACTATTTTGATGTAACACATATGTCTTAAAGAGAAAAAAGTGTTTGGATTTGTGCAGGCAATAGCAGTCATACAGGAAGTGAATCTCACCTGAGAAGATCAGCATGGGGGAGAATGGGTTCCAATGTTTATCGAAACTCCTCTGGGGGTGTTGCTGGAGGAGGAGAAAAGGAAAAGAAATGTTCTGTAGCCACAGGATGCCTTCCAGCGAAACATTCAGAAGCAACTACAGGGATCAGCGAAAGCAGCCAAGGCCCAAGGACTGGGTTCTTTGCCTCAAGAGCTCAGTGACCTCATACAAGTGGCCATAGTCAATAAATTCATCTTTCAAGAATCATATTTCCCAATTGCATCTTGAACCTCAGAAGCTACCTGCTCAACAGTAATACCCCTCTTACTCACCTGTCAACAATCTCTATCCGTCTTGACATTAATATGTATATATAAACAAAATTCATGGGCTTCACATGCCTAGCACTCGCCCCCACATCTCTCATTTTTCACATGCTACCAGCTGTTCAACCATGGTAAGCATATCAGCTAAAATTAATTGCACCAACACACTTCCCTTTCTCTTTCAGGACAAATTGGCCTATAACTGGATAAAGCAGGAACTAATTCACTTAGAATTTGCAGACCTAAACCCTAAGGAGAGAAGTGTACTGACCAATACCCAGATGGCCATGCTTATGTGGTCAGAGATGAGGCTGATGTCATTGATGCTGATAGTACCTTGTTTATCTAATCTTCCTCTCCACCTGCACCTCATCTCAAAATCTTTCCTGGCATTGAAACTGATGGTGTAAACAATCTGACAAGTTTGTGGAGGAACAGGAAGAAGACCATAGTTGAGTCACCACCATCATTTGATTTCATTCTGCCAGTCACCAGCTCAGAAGTTGTCATAATACGTCATTTGGATGATATGTTAAAGGCTGCATCTGCAAGTTGTAAGTCACATTGAGATAAGGCACCAACTCGCTGGCAGATGAGGCCAGACACAAGCTCCATTGCACGGGACTGGTATAGGACAGTGCACCGAAGAATGTTGATGGGTATGCATAGGCAGGATCGATGCATTGAGAAACCTACCAGAGAACCTGTGGTCAGTGTTAAGGATCATGGAGGAGTTTCACACCGGCTTGGAATAACTGGTCAATTCCAGTCATACAGAGGATCCAACCATGGTGTACCCTCTGGTGGCTGATATTCCAGTTCCTTTTGCAGCTCGTGCCGTAGTTTCCCAGTATCGGAGAAATGACATGGTGTTTTTGGCTGCCTTTCAAAGTCATTTTCTGCCTGCAAGCTCTGATTGCCTCCAGTGTGGCTAAGAATTATGATATGAAAAGGGGCTTTCAGGTTGTTACAGCAATTCAGCAACCAGTCACTAGAGTTTGTGAGGTGCCATCCCAGAAAACTGTCACTGATTCATTCTTAGGAAGATAGTATTTGTTGTTCCACCACTGCCACACGTCTTGTGCTCTTGTCAGCCAGTCCAGGTTGCTGTTGCCAATGCTAGGTTGGTGCAGTACAGATATTTTCTAATCAAACTGTTTAGAGATGTTATTATATACCTCCTGAAGCAGGTAGGATTTGAACACCTGCCTCTTGGATCAGTTTAGGAACATGACCACTGCACCACAAGAGCCCTTCAACAGTGAAAGCATCGTACCGTGAGGGTCTTGAACCACCAACTGTTTGCTGCACGTGATGACCAACTGTGCCATAGAGGTGCAGTACAGCATTAGGCCTATTAGGTTCCGAACTGCACAAGAACAAACCAAGACCATCCACATTCTCTACCAGGAAAAGGCCTTCAAACTCTTACAGCCACGTTGCAGTCACAGCATTGGAGGGAAAGACAGTTCAGGCAAAGGCAGTGGAAGGCAGCTACTGAAGGAATGTACAAGGGTGGTTAGTTGACATTTGAGTGCAATAAGTCATCATTTCATTAATATATTTTGTTTGGAGTGTTCTGTTTGTGATGGTATTTATATCTGCATTGTGTAGCCAAGGAGCGCAGTGATGGTCAATGACAGAGGGAAGGTAAAGTGTGGGATCATTGGTACACTGAGGTTTGGGATGACAGTCATTTTCATTGGATTCAGAAAGGGTACGATGAGAGTTCCTTCTCCCTTCCACTTCCTCTTCCTTCTCCTACACCTCAGCTATTTGTGATAGAGCTGTTTGCAGTGTCTATGCCCTCATGATGCTGAGGTATGTAGCATGTAGCAGACGACCACAAAATGTACATCCATGCTGCCAGCTACTGCAGAGTTTCTCCAAAGCAGTCTGAGCTGCGGTTATTTTGACCATCACTGTTTTCCTCTATCATACGTGGCAGAATGACTTTTATTAAATACATGCTGCCCCAGTATGCATGGGATGTCCACCAGAGGACATTTATCATGTGGTAAGTGGGTAGCTTTTATAGTTATGTCACTACTCCTGGTTTTGTCATGGGGGCTCAAATGCAGCTGGTAAAGTGGGCTGCCACAGAATGAAGATGCCATGGCCACTTCCAGAATATTGGGCATGGATATGCATGACATATTATCATAAAGCAGACAGACCTTGAGAGATTGTTCTGTAGCCAAACTGAAAACAATTCCAATGTTGGTATACCATGCCTGTTAAATAATGTGTGCGGAGTCAGTAATCCCCTGCACAATGGGGAAGCTGTGATCTTGGAGAAAACTTTATGGTTGTTCTGCTTATTGCTCTCTGGCAAGAGATTTGAAATATAGTCAACTTGCTTGAAGTATAGACCTTCAGTGATCTCCCTTATAAAACAGAAGATGGATAACTGTGAGATGATGCAGCCTGGAAGGAGCTGAACGTGTGAAAACTCATTGCCTCAATAACCTTCATCCCACTGACAATGCAATCTGTGGGTGCAGTTGGAGCTGCAGCTGGCAAATTTTAATGAGGATATATTTACTGAGGCACAGACATACCACATTTTGATCCAGAAGGACAGTTGCTCCCTGAACACTCTGGCCTCCTGGTGACAATATCTGCTCTCCCGATTCCTCCTTTTTCTAGCGTTTTGTTCTGCTCTGTAATGGACTCTGTCTATTTTCCAAATCAAAATATATTGCAAGAGAAATAGTGTCAAAAGTACTCATGCTAAGGAGCTAATAATTTATTCAGGAGCCTTGATATTTCCAAAAATTCTTCAGAAGCTGCCACAACACTGTCAGTTGATCAGTAACCTAGAAACCCAGACTTATGTTTTGGGGACCAGAGATTGAATCCCACCATAGCAGATGTTGAAACTTAATTCCAATAAAATCTGCCATTAAAAGCTAGCCTAATGGTGACCATGTAACCACGATCATTTTTCCTTAAAAACCCATTTGGTTCACTCAAGTCCTTTATAAAGGAAATCTGTCATCCTTACCTGGGCTGGCCTCCATATGACTCCAGATCCAAAGCATTGTTGTTGAATGTTAAACACCCTCTGTATAATTAGGAATGGAAAATAAATGATGGCCTATGAATAAATAAAATTGCGCAAAACACTGACAGAATTGAAGAAGTCAAGCAGCAACAAACTTGGAAGTAGGGGATGGTCACTTTAACTTGAATTAACACTGTTGTGTGGTGCTTTCTGCTGCAGAATATATGTTTAGCTGTGCATGGTTAAGAGAAGTTAGAAATTCAGTTTGAAAAATGGTAATTGTTGTCATCACAGAGTGCACATAACAAAATGGCAAATGATCAACATTTCTTGCACTTAGGTGCCAGGGTAAACAGTTTCATTGGTTTAAAATAAAAAGAAACTGTTAAAATAATTTCTTGGAGAATTAATCGCCTAATGTTTGGATATGTTGACATCGGAAGAATATAACTCAAGACAGAAGTTGTATAAACAATGTGAACAATGTGAGGACAAAGAAGCAAAACACAGGCAAATGGAGTTGATTTCTTCTCCATGCCGATATGAGCTGTGAACTCATCTCTCTTGGAACCAATCTGGGCAAAAAAATGCATCAATCCTACTGCTAAACCATTGGCCCCTCTCCAATGAGTTCAAGCATAACAAACTCCTTAAGTATTTCTTAGAGAAGCCAAAAGGCTTGTGCAACTGTTCGGTACAAGTTGTGACGTTACATTTAACTTCAATAAAACTGACTTAGATTAGTGGCAAGAGTACTTCAGGCCAACCTATCTAGTGTATTTACTCAGAAATAACATGCATTACAATGGATAAAAAAATCCTAGGCCTTTTGTGGTTCCCCATTCAACAAGCATTTGTTTTGAGGACGCTGGTAACTTCAGAATCTATATTTGTTATCCCTCCATTTATCATTCATGGTGTGACACTGGAGTCATTTCAGGTCAGATACCCTTCCCTGAAAGCCTTGTTTGGAATTGTTGACTTTTAGACTCAATCAGGCAGCTGTAATAATCAATTTCTGTGTCTAACCTGAAGGTTTTCAGATTCATTGAAGCCGACTTCATAATGTTCCGCGATGGTATCATCAATCTAAGATCTTCAGAGTATAAGTTCATTACCATAACCACCACACTACCACACATATAGCTGAAAAATCTTTTTAAAGCACTTGCTCAGTTAAACTGTCTTCAGGTAACCATGTGAATTGTGGCAGAGGTAGTCAAATTGATATTGGCTAGAGAGAAACGTGGCAAAAGAACAGGTGTGATACAGTGGACCAGGGATGATTGTAGTGACAGATCTGTGCATTATTCATCTTCAGATAGAATGCTTGTGGAATTGCGAGTAGTCCAAACAGGCATCATGGAAGTCACATTTACATACTCAATAATATAATGCTTTTTAAAACTATGAATAGATCATGTTGATGCAAATTATACGGTTTCCAACTACTTAAGCATTGTGCAGTAGTTTGGAAATGCGCCATTGAAAATAAGCAATTACAAATTTTTTAATAATACATTGCAACAAAAACATCATGGATTTGGGAAGTGAAATGTAAGATATCAGCTGATGTAAGAAATAGAACAAATAGAATTATCAGATGATCTTGAGTGTTTTGTAAATATGTTGCTGCGAAGGATTTACTGTCATGCACACAGTTTAAGTACTGTTTTGAAGATGTTCAGAAGCAGTGGAGGCATGTTGTGGATTGCCAAAACAAGATTTTTAATAGGAATTGGTGTCTCTTCTTATTTTGTTTGTTGATAAATGCTGCTAGATTTATCTTTGTTCCGAAGTACTAACAGGCTTTCTGTGTATTCATCTTATTGCCCTGATTTTTTTTCTCTTTATGTGCTTGTTCCAGGAGAGTGACATTGCTGAATGTGGGCAGAAGCTGTCATCATGTGAATTGAGCAGCTTACTCTTTTCCTGCCAATTATTTTCATATTTTTGTGCATCTTTCCATGACAAAGACATATTCAATTCATTAGCATTTAACAAATACAGTCATTTCACAGACATAGCTGAGCAGTGGCAAGTCTTTAAGAATAAGAAGTATTCAGTGATTTTTGGATGAAGAAACACACCATTTTTACTTTCGTCTACAACTATTGGATGATAAACAATTATGAGGATGGCCCAGCTCTACTTGTCACTGTAGTAAGCATCATCCACAGTTCTTCTTAGAAATCCTGCCTGAACGCTGGCCAGCTGTGTAAAAACCGGACACGAAATGCCAGCCTTCCTGCTCCTCTGATGCTGCTTGGCCTGCTGTGTTCATCCAGCTCTGCATCATGTTTAAAAGTGCTTGAACTTTTATAATTTTTAAAACTCTAACCACCTCTATATAGCGGCATTGTGGCTCAGTGGTTAGCACTGTTGCCTCACAGTGCTGGGGACCTGGGTTTGCCTTGACCGTCAGATGACGGCCTGTGTGAAGTTTGCACATTCTCCCCATATCTACATGGGTTTCCACCTGGTGCTCTGGTTTCCTCCCACTGTCCAAAGATGTGCAATTTAGGAGGATTGGCCAAGCTATATTTCCCACAGTGGCCGGGGATGAGCAGGCTAGGTGGATTAGCCATGGAAATGTAAGGTTACAGGGATTGGGTGGAATGCTCTTCAGAGGGTTGGTGTGAACATGATGGGCTGAATGACTGCTTCCACACTGTAGAGATTCTATGACCTTCTTACGTGGACCATGTTGCGTCCAAGTCATGCAGCAATTTGCATATTATCTTTATTTCTGAGCAGCTGCCTCATTGTGTCTGGGACATCTTGAAAAGTCTAGAAATTCCTAACAAGGTCATTAATGGACAATACAAAAATCACCAATTCCAGGATAGAGATCATGCACCAAATGTACAGTTATGGTGCTTAAGTACCTGTTTTTCTTGAAAACTACATTGACATTTTTCTTCAATTCTTTACAGCTCTAGGCATAGCTCTTTTCTCTGTGAAAGTTTCAATGGATCATTATCTGATGATAGCTTTGTATTTTGATGGCCAAATTGGCATTGAACTTTCGCATGGATATAAGACTTTAATAAGTTGATTAGATTCGAAAGAACAACGAAATACACATAATTTAGTCTCATTATTAAATACGCTAAATCAAATAATTTGCTTCAAGCCTCCTGAAGCTAATCTCGTGACAGTCAAATAATTGTTACAATACACTAGTTTCTTTATGTTTTTACAGTTCAGAATCAAAACACGTTATGTAACTTATCCATGTCAAAGTAAGATAAATTTGTGCATTAGGTTTGCAACAACTTACATATACCTTCACATTATTCAAATACTTGTTTTATTTTGAGCTCGTTGTTTATTGCGCTTATTCCTCTTTCTGCCCACTCTCATTCAATCTTCTCTTGGGCTAGGTCTATGCTTCCTGCTGAAACTTGCTTAGCTCTTTTCAAGGAGATTGCTCTCCTTGCCTGATCTTGCCTGATATTCCCATTAGCAACACCACTGAAGAAACAGTGGAAATTGGAGACTTACTTAAAAGGGGAAAAAAAATACCACTCGCAGAAAAGCAGCTGGTGAGAGGAATGGAACAACCAAGATTAAAAGAAAAGAATGAGGGTAAAAGATACAGAAACAAAGTTGCTGGAAAAGCTCAGCAGGTCTGGCAGCGTCTGTGAAGTAAAAAGCAGAGTTAATGTTTCAGGTCCGGTGACCCTTCCTCAGAACTGATGGGTCATCAGTTCTGAAGAAGAGTCACCTAACCTGAAACATTAACTCTGTTTTGTACTTCACAGATGCTGCCAGACCTGCTGAGCTTTTCCAGCAACTTTGTTTTTGTTCCTAATTTACAGCATCCACAGCTCTTTTAGTTTTTATTTAGGGTAAAAGATACCTTGGGGAGAGAATATAAACAGGAAAAACAAAAGTCTAACAGAAAACATTGAAGTAATGTCTTTAAATTTGATTCAGGGAAGTAAGACTGGGTAGAAAACCAAATGTCACAAGTTCAGACAAATGGACAGGAACCTCGAAATGACTTCATTGACGTACTTTATAGACTAAATGTGTTCAGCAGTAAATGAATTTGTAAATTCTTCTTGACCTTTATATACTTTGTAACAATATTAACTATTTGTCTAACAACACCAGACATCCAGTGAAAAGCAAAGAAAGCTTAAGCATACTCAATGGGTTTGTAGCTTGCCTTATGTCTCCTGACTATTTTATCAAAAATATGTAATAGACAAGAATCTATCATTATACTTCAGAGTCTTGACAACAAACAAGGAAAAATTCACCCAACTCAAGCTTGATCTAGAGTGCATACTCTTTTGTCAATAGGGAAAATGTCCAGTTAACTGCCCAGGGAATTTAGGTGCAAGTTGATAGGAACCCAGGTTTTCACAGCATCCCCCAGATTTGTAAGTTCTATCACACAGAGCAGCAAGAGCAGTGCTAGTGAACACCAGCCCCTGCAAGTTTCCTGCCACATCATAAACCATCCTGAACTAGAAATATATCTTTCAGAAGTGCTGCCTAACTGTACTGCAGGAATACCTTCACCATGTGAACTGTATTCATTCAAGATAATAACTCGCTACCATCTTCTCAATGTCAGTTTAGGATGGGTAATATATCCATATCCCATGAATGCATAATGAGGTAAAAATCTGAAGTACGTCTGAAGGTCAATCAAAACTGTGCACTTTGCAGGCACAACTCATTGATAATGATTTCACTACTCGATTATCGAGGATCATCCTGCCAGTTCAGGCACCAACGTGGGGTTAATTGTTTGTATGAAGAATCACAGTCCCACGAACCAGCATGTCTGTTAAATTCCTACCAATGAGCTATGATGGCAGGCCAACCATCACTGACATATTCTGAATATTCTTGTTTCCATTATCATATTAGAAGTTCTCCTAAAATGCAAGTCAAGTATGCCATCTTGAAACCAACTCAACATTGAAGAAATACCATTTTGGTATTTTAAAAATTCTTTTAATATGAACTCTATTATATGTAGATCTACCTCAATTATATTTTGAAGGGCATTTCAAATATATTTAGTGTTTTGCCTTTCTAATTTTATACAACTACGCCTTCAGGGCCAAAAGTAGCTGTTGAAGTTGGCCTTGATCTTTTTTTTTGCCCTTTATTGCAATCTTGCCACATACTAAACCTAATTCATTATGATCACTGGTGATAAATGTTCCATTTCAGTCCATGGCTAAATATTAAATAAACATTTATGATCACGAGTGACAAATGCTTCCTTTCAGTTCATGGCTAAATATTGAATGAAACAAAGTCACTTCTCTCTTTCAGATACGTCATCAAGAAGGGTTTTGTATTTGCTGGATTGCCACAATTCAATCATTTGAAAAATATTCTTAAGACTTTGAAAATTGATTTTAAAGTATAGGTTTCAGTAAGGTTTTCTGTTTCCACCATGATTTGCTAATGGAAAGTTTTCACTGATTTTCTACTTGGTGAACAATAGACCCTTGAAATTATGCAATGTGAATATTAGTTGTTAATCACTCACATAAAAGTCCTTTAATTTGGTAGAAGCATTGATTCTCTTAAAATGAGTGACTTAATAAGTTAAAGTAGCCAAAAATTTCAATAAAGAGTGCGCATGTGTCTGTGCATTAATATTTCTGCTGTATAATTTCAGGTGTACCTCTAGTTCCCTTAGACTTTCAAGCAGTGATGGAAATGGCTAGAAATATTACCACTTTGATACAATTACCATTTTATTTTGGTTGTCCTACAACTAACTGGTACCATATGCTGTATGTTTGCAGATAACAGATTCTAAATATATTTCAGAGTCCTTAAATAATCACCAAAGCAGATGAGAATGATCCAAATACAATGGCTGAAGTGCCAATTATATGGTCTGATGTTATGCCAATTGCTTTAGGAAAAGTAAAGAACACTATCCAATTGAAACTAGATCTCCTTATTTTGATTCTTTTGTAGTTTTTGTGGAATATTACTTTATGAAAGGGTTCCTTGGAGGTATTTCTTATTCAAGTTGCATCAAATTCAACAATTTCTGGAATCTCCTGACTTCATCGCTGCAGGCCCAGGCCTATCATGCCGCCAGCTGAGTAATTTTCACAGCCACATGACGTCTTGTGGCAAATTTGGACTTGGCATTGCATGCTTGTTGAACTGAGCAGGGTTTTTGTGCTTTGTGTTTTTTTTAAGGTGTGCCAATTAGGCTGGGGAGACACAAAGGTACTAATGAACACCTTGGACAAAAGGCAAGCAATGAAGGACGCTCGCTCTCACCGCTTCACCTAGCAATAACGCCAGAACCACCACTACAGAGCCAACCAAGATCATTTATAGCAGGTCTGCTAGCATTACTACCAGTTCATGCTCAGCTTCCATTTCCTCTTTGATAGTGAAATCCTACTTATCAACTAGAGCACCTCTCTCCTCAAGTACTTCTGGATGAGAGTAAGCTTGTGTTACTTCAGCTTATTCGGGGCTCATTTTGCTTTCTTTTCACCATTTACACAGGCTTGCAATTAAGAACATTATCCTAAATGCTTCCACATAATTAATACATTTTATTCAGAAACCAAGCTTTTTCGCTTGTGAAGATTCCTCTAAGATATAAGATGTTTTGGTTTCAGGAATCAGGTTTCATGTTTCTGATTCCAGAAGTGGGAATTAATGTTATGCTCATCTGTTTGCCACAACGTATCTCATTCCTGAATCCATTCAAAGTGTATTTGAAGACAAATCTAGAAGAAAAACGTTCTGGAGATGAATGAGCAGCAGACTTGGGACAGCAGAAATAAAAGCATTTCTGCAAAACCAAAGGGCAACAATCAGAAGCACTGACTAGATAAAGCAAATTCCATCTTTTGGACATATAATTCAGGAATTTTAATTGAGCTTCTGCATTTGCATTCTGTTCATTTTTCTATGAATGACCATTTTCCATTAAATGGCAAATTAGTGACCTTGGCTATGGTGTAATAGGCAACATTCTTCTCACTACTAGATGGAGCTAATGCTTGCCCAGAATTGCTACATCACAAGGATGAGCCCTTTTGTCTTCATCAATGGACAATCTTTAAGACATAACGCTCAAGTCATTATGATTGGAACACCAACATGGGTATAACAGCATGGATGGCAGTGTATGTTCATTCTTTAGGAGAATAGGTGAGATGAGAGAGCTTGACAAAATTGTACATATATGTGTCTTTTCTATATGGTATCAGATTCCTCACTGCTACTTCCTAGGTGACTGACACAATCTAAGTTACAGTGGAAGCATTACATTAGAATTGAAACTGACAAGAATATATACATTTTAGCGAACATATGTGATCAGGAGTTGATATACACTTCGGTACAAAACATGCTTCAAGCATTTGTCCAAGTAATATATGATCACAGATCCTATATGACCGATGCTGACTAAATTTTCCATTAATGTGCATAATGCACCATTTTTGAGACTCCAAGTATTAAGAATAAACTCAATGTGAACTGAACTTCAGAAATAACTTGTTCAATTGGAGTAACTTTCAATAACTGATTGCATTTTCAGGATATTTCTTGGTTGAGGTCATGATTTCCTGAAGTATATATATTGGACCTTATGCTCATTTCCAGTCTGGTTATTTTTTCAGCTATTCTTGGCAGCTGTGTAAGTCAAGCATTAAGACCCTTTCATTTGTAAATGATATGCTTCCTTTGCTCCATAATCACTGCTCCTTGAAGCTACTCCATCCCTTGTCTGGGACATATCCCTGGGGACTACAACATGCCATGCAGGCAAAACGAGCAAGCTGTACGTAGTGGCATAATAATACGAGCATGGCCTGGTCTGCTGCATGCCTTGGACCTCATTGTTGGGGTATGTCTTTATGGACAGTTGTTAGCCTGTCCAAAAAAAAAGACCCTAATCAACTTTGTACGTGGGTCTGCTAAAGGTTTGCCTGCAAACAAAGACCAAATTTAGAGTCATGTGAATGCCCATGAAATTTTATCCTTTATCAGATTGAAAAGAAAAGCTATAAGTGAATGTTATACCAGTTAACATGACTAAAGCTAAAACTTGCTAATGCGAATAATTTAAAACAAGTTCATATCTGAAAACATGAGCTGCAATATGGTAATAATTGAAAATGTTATATTATCAAAATGACTTACTGAGTTAAAAACAGTGTACTAAATATATATAGAATAATGAATAGGACAGATGGATTTCAAGGGCTGTAATTCATTTGAATGCTTAACCACATGAATGTACCTCATACAGTTAGAAATGCTCACAAGATCAAGGACCATTACTTCCCTCTTCAACATCTGCTATGCTCACTGCATTTTTAGACATTCAACAATGTAATTAGTACCGTCCAATGTTATTTAGACTGTGTTGCTGTGGGGATTGTTTTACAAAGAATGCTAATGATAGTTAAAAGTGGCAGGGCCATGATTTTCATAAAAGACAGACAGTTGGAATGTGGAACACCTCAAATTAAAACCTGAAAGAAATTCAAATATGGTTGAATCAGGCTTGTTCGTGAAGATTTAAATTGAATTCAAATTGTGTAATTTCAAGTGCAGGGAAAATGATTCCAGTGAAAGTAAAGGATGCGCATGTCATCACTATGAACAATTAAGTGCATTGTACATAATTGAGAGTATTGAGAATTAGAGGAATGACAGAATCAACAGTACCACTGTGAGCCATTTGTGTGCTACAGTACAAAGTCTTACAGTTTATTCAATGAATTCCTTTCTTTTAAATACTAAAACTTTCATTCATAGTTAATGGTAACAGGTTCTAAAACAATTTCTGACAGTTTACTTTTTAGAGGTAAAAGCATGTTGTGGTGACAAGTGAGCTACACAATCTTCTTGAAGGATATGTTTTAATTTTCAACATTTATTTTTCACCCATGCTTTGCTTATGTTTTCACATTTGTATAAATGGAAAAATATTGTTTAAGTTCTGAACATCAATGTTCAGAAATTGTGTTCACAGAGTGGATAAGTTTCTGTTAAATGTTTCTGAGGCTTTAGATTTCCCATAAGAAACACAATTACCCCTAAGGGCAAAGCAAGAAATACAAGTTAATCTTGAAGAAAAATGAATTTTAGCAATCTTATTTTCAACACTTCTGTATTGCTTTGTAAGAGTATGACTTGAATTGTCTTATGGCAGACCTGTGATTTAACTGAAAGATTTGTTTTAAAAGGGTTGGAATATTAACCATCCATAGTGATGTTTGTTACATCAAGCTGAGAAATGTTACAGCACCATCTTTGGAGCAGCCAGGTGTAACATGTAGTCATGATATATTGCTTTGTTTAGAAGCTAGCAGGGCCATCACTTGGAGGAAATAACATCAATTAAATTTTACTTTTATCCTTGTCACATCTGCTTTCTGTAAAATGGAGTATGAATTATAATGTTAATGTAGATTTGAATGAGTTTTTAATTGTAAATAACAACTTTACCATTTTCTTTTCTTGTTAACCAAAGGATATTCAAAACCAGCTGGATGCAAAACACGAATAGTTTCGGTAGAGGTTCCTCGATACAAAGTGGACCCGACTTCAGTGGGCTTCCTTCTGTGGCCTTCCTGTGTTGAGATACAGCGCTGTTCTGGCTGTTGTAACACTAAAACCTATAAGTGCATTCCAATACATGCAAGTTACAAACCCTTTCAGGTATGTAGTAATATGTTGTTTCACCCTTTCAGGTATGTAGTAGTATGTTGTTTTGTATGTTCTGCAACTGGGACATTTTATATATGAACTTTGAAACCCTGCAGGCAGGCTACTTTAGGGATTTTAAATGTCTTAGCAGTATCACATCTACAACTCAATGAAACGTCAATGACTGTCAGCTGCTGCCCCTTCCCGACACACTTATGAACATTCGGCATCAGCATCATTTTGAATCGAGCTTTGCTCTGTTCAGATCTTGTTTTTAAACTGGGCTTGATGAAATAAAAGCAAAACTGTTAAACTTCTGCTGACTACATCTTAATTATAAATTAACAAAGAAAAAGTTCCAAAAACCTGAAAATTCAAATTCACAGATGAAATATTTCAGCCCTTATTTATATAATATTTCAATATTGAATTAATGATTGAAAACCAGAATTCAAACCCCTTCAGAGGAGCTGTAAATGAATCTGAAATGTGAAAAGAGCTGGTCTCTGTAATGATGATCATTAATTATACATAATCAGAATTACCCATTTGGGTCTCTTATGTCATTTAGAGAAGGAAATTAAATAACCTTAAGTGGTCTGGCCTATATGTGACTCCAGACACAGAGAAATAGAGTTGACTCTTAGATAGCAAGAACTGCAGATGCTGGAGTCAGAGTCAATACAGTGTGGAGCTGGATGAACACAACAGGTCAGGCAGCCTTCGAGGAGCAGGCGATTCGACATTTCGCATTTACGCACTTCATCAGGACTGGGGAGGAGGAAGGGAGCTCAGAAATAAATGGGTGGGAGTGCTGGTGCTGGGGGAATGTAGATGGGATGGTGATAAGTGGTTGCAAGTAAATTGGTCGTGGGAAGGGTGGAGCAGATAGGTGAGAAACCTGGGGCAGATTGTGTCAGGTCAAGAGATGGGGATGAGAGGGAGGGTTGGACATGGGATGAGGGCGGGGGTAGAGAGATTTTGAAACTGGCGAAGGATTCACCTATAAGTCCTCCAGCCTGGTCTACTGTATCCATTGCTCCCAATGTCGCCTCCTTAACATGGGTGAGACCAAGCACGGACTGATTCACAGAGCATCTGAGCTCTGCATGCTGTAATCAACAACACCCTTTGGTTGCTTGCCATTTTAACTTCCCTTCCCACTTGCTGGGTGACATGTCTATCCTGAGCTTCTCCAGTGTCACAATGATGCCACACATAAATTAGAGGAATAACATCTCATACTCTACCTCGGGAGCCTACAGCCCAGTGGCCTGAGCATAGAATTCACCAGTTTCAAAATCTCCCCACACCCTTAGCCTCATTCCATGTCCAACACTCCATCTCATCCCCACCTCCTTGACCTGAAACAACCTGTCCATCTGTTTTCTCACCTATCTGCCCAGCCTCCCATGATCTATCTCCACAACCACCTACCCGCATCCACTTATCACCATCCCACCCAACCTCCCCCTGCGCCACCCCTTTCCCTCTATTTACTTCTATACTGTATTAAGTGTTGACTCTGAACTGCATTATGAAATGTTATAGTAACTCACTCAGTCATATTCAAGAAGGTGGTTAACCACTTCTTCCTTTGAGGGTGTTGCTGATGGATAGCAAATATTGGCCCTTCAGCAACGCCCAGATCCAGTGAATTTTTAAAAAAAATAGTTTACCTCCTGTTATAAATTACATGTGATTAGAAAAAGAGAACCTCCAATTGTACAGCACTATCTTTTGTCTTCATGATATTGCAATGTGATTCACAACCAATGTTTGTCCATGCAGCCCTGTTGTAGGCAAATTCGGCAGACATTTTGTACATAACTAGATGTCAGAAAAGTAAATTAGGCCAATTTATTCTCAGTTCTTCCCCAGAAAATTCACTTGCATAATGTGTGCTCTGTGACAATGTGACACCCCACATAAATGTCAATCTATGAAGTCCTGGAGAGGGCCATGAGACTATATATTCTCATTCAACGGTGACCGTAGCACTAATGTTGAATGAAATGCACTGTGGGTGATGATTAATAGTGTAGTAGATTACATCATTTGCCCTTTCAACCTCTAGAGCCCAGAGTTGCATGTAACTCCACCAGGTCTATTGAAAGTTATTTCAGATGAGTATCCAAATTTTTTGCTAAACGAGTTCTGTCAGCTTCATGTCAGGACTTAATGGATCAGTGTGAAAAAGCCGCAAAAAACTGGCAGTTGGTCTCAGATAATCCATAACGGTGATGATTGTAGTAAATTGAAATTTTGGTATTGTGCAACAGCGATTAATTTGCAAGTAATGTCCAACAACCACATTATGGCCTAATGCAACATATTAGTGGCTGGGACACCAATTGTTTGGTACCTAAAATAGAAAAGTCGTGGATAAAATTAAATCAGAATCTGAATTATTTCAAGTAGTCAACTGAATAATTGATCATCTAGCAGGTATATGTGTATTTCAATAGGTAACTTGAGATTTTAACACATGCAAAGCACAAAAATCAGGAAGTTGGAATGTTTTATTCCACTGGCATCAGGTCAGTACGAACTACATCAGGAACTATTTACAGTATGTACAACCAACTGAGCCTATGTGTAAGAGTGGACTGCAGAATTCTTTCTGATCCGCTCTCTCTTCCAATCAGTTCAGTGTTCACCAAAGACACCATTTTTTCCCATTAAAAGTCATTTGACTATTTCAGCTGCCATCTGGCACTGTCACCACCTACTGATGGAAGTCCCAGTGAACGGCTTAGCTCTATAGCCTGGTGCCCTCTATCTCCATTGCCACCTGCTGCTGGAGGTGCTGTTACACATTACTGATTCAGTTTGTTCCACATGATCTTGCACAGAAAACAAAAGAGGAACTGTTCATACATTATTTGTCCATAACACCTACTCAGTATTGACTAAGCTTGTCCAATCTGGCACTTAGTGAAAACCCCCTTATTATAATGAACGTGCTTATATTGGATGTACATAAAAAGGGGGTTTCACTTCCAAAACTTAGATGGTATTAACTGACAGGCTTTTTTTTTCAGAAAAGAAAAGATTTTCATTCATTTGCTGGAATAACATTTCCTTCAAAACACGAATTGATAAATAATAAAGCACATTATTATTTAAAGAGTCTCGTTACTGAATTTTATGGAAACCTCACTCCAGCTTGCCCACACCAAAATAAACACATGAAGTTGTACTGCCTCCATTTAAGTTTTATTCAAAGTACTGTTTATTTTATATTTTTAAACATTTATGGGCAGCACTCCATTGTATTTGCCGTGATACCATTGCAGTTTTATTCAATATTTCATTCTGTATCATATGTTTGAATTTTCTTTATGTTCTTTGTGTACAATTTTTCTTCCTCTATTGAAATTCCAGACTTTAGTTTAAAAGTCTTGCAATCTCAAGTAATTACGTTAGTTTCTTCCAATCACTAATGTCTTACATGCCTCAACAACTTGGAAACTGACACATCATCACTATAAATCTCAGGCTATCAATGCAACAAATTATGGAATTAGAGTCGCAGCACATAAGGAGGCCATTTGTTCCATCATACCTGTGCCAGGTCAATGGAAATTCTATACCAATTAGTCCCACTTCTCTGGTCTCTTCCCTTAGTCCTTCAGTTCTTTCTGCATCAAGCATTTAGTCTTGAATTTGCTTTGGCTGCTCTTTCAGGCAATACATTCCTGATCTCAAGAACTCTAGTTCTTAACCATTCTGCTAAGACGATAAGGACATCAGAAGTAGGAGCAAGAGTAAACTACTCAGCCTGTATGTCTTTCTCCCCAGTTCAGTGTGATCACAGCAGAGCTTCGACTGTAACTCTACCTCTTGATAACACCCCATATTTTTTGATTCCCAGAGCAGTGAGAAATCTATTGATGTCAGCCTTGAAGACATCTTAAAAACATCTTCATCCTTTTGGGATGGACAGTTACAAACATTCATAGCCAGCTGTGAAGAAACTTCTCCTCATCTCATCTACCCCTTATCCTGATGCTGTGCCCCCAGCTGAGATTCCTCAGCTGGGAAGCAACCTGTCAGTGTCTACCCTGTTAAATCCCTTTGAAATCTTACATGTTTCAATCAGATTAGCACCCATTTGTCTAAATATCATAGATTTTAGGCCCAGTTTCCACTGCCTGTCATCATAGGACAATCTTCTCATCCCAGAATATCATCTAGTGAATTTTCCTTTGATATGGAGCCCAAACCTTTACACACTAATCCGCCATCACCAAAGCCCTTTGTAGCAAGATTTTCTTCTGGCATTGCAATCATCTTGTAATGAAATTCTAAGGATCATTGCTTGCTGGACCTCGATGCTATCATGCTGTGTTTCTTTCTGAATGCATCTGAATTCAACATTTAATAGTTTCATGCCTTTTAAAAAATACGCTGTTGTTCTTTCCCTCTTCTGTTATTGTGATGGATATGTTTCCTGTCCAAGTGTTTAGGGCACATGAAGCGACCTTAAATTCCCACATGGCACAGCAATTTTGCCTTTGGGCCTCCATTGTCCATTATTTCACTTTAAAGTTAATCTATTTTAAAAAATACATATGCACCTGAATTTTTAGTAATTGCAACTCAAACTCCCTTAGTGTTGGCATCCTCTATCAAGTTAAATTTAATTTTAGTCTTTTGTTTTAAGTATTTACTCTATTTATGTATTTACTCATTCTTTATTGGCCCTGTAGCTAATGTTACTGAGCACCATTTTCCACTCTGCTTTCAATTCCCACCCTGCAGCCAATTCCTGCTCTCACCACAGCCCTAGATTCACTCTGTTTAGCAATACACTTTATTTTGCAATTCGCCCAGCTCTGTGGTCTTGCTGAATGCAAGAGACAAGACCTGCTTCTGTTCAAACCAGCTCACATATTATGCATATTGTTCATCATGTTTTTTTTTGACCAATTTTGATAAAATTGCCAAAATAACTAGAGCGGACAGGAAGAGATTTTTTTTTATGCAGTGAGTCACAATGATTTGGAATGTGCTGCCTGAAAGGGCGGTTGGGGCACTCAATAATAACGTTCAGCGGGGAATTAGAGATATGCGTTTCCAAAGAAATGTTTGTTTTGCTATAAGAATATTTATTGCACAGCATGTTGTAATGTCATGTGCTTTTTATGCAAGCTCTTCAGTGGAATATTGACAGGTGCCCTTGGGCAGAGTGGCATTGTTTATTGTTTGTGATTTGCACAGATAGCGAAGGTGACTTATCGATATGGTAGGAATGAGCTCACCATACACACTGTATCAATCAGAGAACATCTAAGCTGTAACTGCACGGAACTGGCAAGACATCAACCAAGGTAAAAGGCCACTCTTCAGTAGACATGATAATACAACCTACTGGTTTGTGCATTTACAAATCATTGTGTGTTTGTCACTGTTGTAATACATAAAAGTTGTTGCTCAATTTGTGCACAAAAACCTCCAAAAAGATCATGAATGAAATGACCAGACTATTTCTTTTAAATGATGGTGTTTGAGGGATAAATATAGCCATGAGACTGAGAAAGTCATGTACCTTCTTCAGATAGACCCATGGGACCTTCTGCAATGACCTAAGAAGCCAAACAGAGCCTGGGTTTACAATCTCAGCCAAAAGTTGGTGTTTCCAACAGTGTAGCGTTCCCTCAGTGATGTACCAATGTGGCAGACTAGATCATGTGTTCAAGCTTCTGTGATGAGTCTTGAACCCTCAATCTTCTCATAGAGGTGAGACTGTTACCACTGAACCAAGGCTGACAAGTATAGGTATTTTCTCACAATAAATTAACAACACAGAGACATAGGGATAGTTTCATTGTTCTCTAAATTTGTCTTTGAAATTATTTGGTTTTCCATATATCGAAAGTATGAAGAATGTTTTGTGCAGGATTTACGAAATTGGTATTTCTATCCACTGAGAGCATCTAGGATAATTCCAATTAATATATTTTAATGAGATAAAATTTAAATTTTTAGCCAATTTTCTTGTCTAATGTAGCATCAAAATGGCCAAAGTAAATTATGGAAGATGGTCAATGATCTGTCTCATGTGAAGGATAATGATAGAAATGCAATCATGAGAGTCCCATATTATAGGAAAAGTGTTAGCTTAACAACAAATTTCACTTATATTTCACTTTTAATAATATAAAATGTCCCGGGAGTTTTACAAATGTTATAGAGTCAAAGAGTCATACAGCATGGAAACAGCCCTTCCGTCTAACTAGTCCATGCCAACCATGTTCCCGAACCAAAATAGTCCCATTTGCCTGCATTTGGCCCATATCTCTCTAAACCTTTCCAATTCATGTACTTATCCAAATGTCTTTTGAATCTTCTAACTGTACCTGCATCTACCTCTTCATCTGGCAGTTCATCCCACATATACACCAATCTCTGTAAAGAAAAATTTGCCCCCATGTCATTTTTAAACCTTTCTCATCTCACCTTAAAATATGCCCCTAGTTTTGAACTCCCCACTCTAGGGAAAAGACGCTTGCTATTCTTCTTATCTAAGTCTGTCATGATTTTATAAACCGCGATAAAGTTGCTCCTCAATCTCTTATACTCCTGTGAAAAAAAAGTACCATTATCTAAACAATGTGACACCAAACCACAGAAGTGGATATTGAACCAGACGACTAAAAGCTTGGTCGAAGAGATTGATTTTAATGTTTATTCTAAAGGAGAAAAGAAGCGGCACTTATAGTTATGAAGGAGGGCGAGGCCATGGAAAGACTTAAAAACAAAGATGTGAATTTTAAAATCAGGCTTTGCTTAACTAGTAATCAATATTGGCCACGGCGTACAGGAGAGAAAGTGTTTGGTGCACATCAGGACATGGAACAGAGTTTTGAACCGCCTTAAGATTGTAGATAATAGAACTGGCCACATACTGAAATAAACAAAACCCAATATTAACTATAAATCGGAATTATATTCAAGAGGTGCTTTGGGCCTTCAGCAGCAGTAGAATTGTATTCAATCACAACCTGTAATCTTATAGTTTAGCATTTACGCCACTGTACTATTAAGATGCGGGTCAATGCTGGTTCAATGAAGTGTGCTGAAAGGCATGCCAGAAGCAGCTCTATGCTAATGAATGGATAAGGTTTCAATCTGGTGATCATACAGGACAACTTGGAAATCAAACAGCATAAGCAACATATAGTTGACAGGGCTAGGTGATTCCACAATCAATATAGCAATACTAAGTTTCACAGTTCTGTCTCATCCAGCTGTAAATGGTGGTGGAAAATTAAGCAAATCACTGGAGGATGAGGCTCCATACATATCCCCAGCGTCAACAATGGAGGATCCTAACACACCAGTACAAAGGACATCACTGAAACTTTTGTTACAAGCTTCAGGCGGAAGTGTGGAGTTGAAAGACCCATCTTGGCTCCTATGAGGTTCCCAGCAACACTGATGCATGTCTTCAGCCAATTTGATAAATTTCATGCGTGTTCAAGAAACCTGAAAGTAGTTGATCCAACAAAGGCCATGACAATATTCCAAAAATAATGCTGAAGACTTACTCTCCAAAATTAGGCAAGCCTGTAATCAAGTTGTTTCAGTACAGTTGCAACACTGGCATCTACCAGACCTGAGGGAATTTTGCCCGGGTATACCTTGTACATAAAAACAGGCTGCAGGAAGATGGTAATGTAGTGATAACATCATTGAATGAGTAATACAGAGACACAGGCTAATGATCTTAACATACATTGGAATCGCACCACAACAGATGGTGAAATTTGAATTTAGTAAAATGATCTGAAATGTAAAACAAATCCAGTGGTGATCACGGAACCACAGTTCATTGTTGTAAATACCCATTTAGTTTATTTTAAGGAATGAAACCTGCTTAACTTGATCGGGTCTACATGTAACTCCTCACGCATAACAATGTGATTTATGCTAAACTGCCCTCTGAAATGGCCTAAAAATTCATTTCAATGGCATTTATAAACCATCAACAAATGCTGGCCTTGCTGACAATGGCCATGTACCTTGAAAGCAAAGGACATATCCAGCCAATTACCATAACTGACTTTCAACCATTAGCAAAATGATAGAATAGATTGTTGACAGTGCTATTATTGCTCAGCAACGTCTACTCACAGTGATAGCGGTAGGATTCTACCAAGGCCAGCTCAGCTCCTGACTTCACTACAGCCTTGGTTCAAACTTGGACAAAATAGCTGAATTCCAGAGGTGAGGTGAAGTGGAGGTGACTGCCCTTAATATCAAGGCAGCTTTTGACTGAATGTGGCATAAATGAGTACTAACTAAACCAGAGTCAATAGGGAAATGAATGGAAATCTGTCCACTGGTTAGAATCAAACCTAGCACAAAAGAAGGTGTTTGTTGTTGAATGTCAATCATCTCAGTCTCATGTCATCTCCGCAGGAGAGACAGCTCAACCAGCCTTCAGCTACTTCATCAACAATCTTCCCTCCATTGTAGGGTCAGAAGTGGGGATGTACTCTGATCATTGTGCAATGTGCAGCACCATTTACAACTTCTCAGGTATTGAGGCAGCCTGGGCCCATATGCAGAAAGACCTTAAAAATGGCAAGTAACATTGCAATGCACAAGTGCCAAGCAATGATCAAACAATAAGAGAATATCTGAACATCTCTCCTTGCCATTCAATGCTATTAGCGTTGCTGATGCCCCACTAACAACATCCTGTGTTTACCATTATGAGAATCTGAACTGAACTAGCCACATAACTACATAGCTATGAACAAGCTCAGAGACTAGAAATCTGTAATGTGTAAAACTCATCTCTGGTGTGTTCAATGCCTGCTTACCATCTCCATGGTACAAATCTGAGTGTTGTTGGAGTTGCAATCATCTGGGCAAGTGAGGAGTACTTCTTCACACCTCAAAGACACCATCCAGGAAAATGCAGCCTGCTTAATTGGAACCACCAGTACATCCTTCAAAGTTCACTCTATTCAATACTGACACCCAGTAACAGTGATGTCTACCACCAACAAGAAGTAATCAAGCAGCTCATCAAAGTTCCTCCAGCAGCACCTTCCAGACCAGTGGCCTCTGGCATTGAGATGATAAAGTGCAGCAGATACATGGAAAATGTTACCACCTGCTTCTTCACTGTCACTGGATCAGAATCCTGGAACTCCCTTCCCAATGACACAGTGAGTTTCCCTACACCTCAAGGTTTACAGTAATTCAAGGACATGACTGACCACCGCCTTTCAAGGGCAATTAGTGGTCAGCAATAAATGCTGGCCTAGCTAGAGATGTGTACATTGCATAAACAAATGTCTCCTGTCTCATCTCTATTCAGTTATTATTTCTCCATTTGTTTAGATTCTAACAATTTCTAGTGACTTTTCCTTCTCTCTAATCCAGGAAATGTGTGAGTGCCTCATTGACTCACCATCTGCTTTTCTCTTCATTTTTCTGATAAAAAGACTTCTTAAAGAAAAATGATTTCGACATCTCCCTGCATTAGCCTGATTGGGCAAATTCTGAGTTCTTAAACTCAACCAGGAACACAAAAAAGTTGTGTTGTGGAATTCTTTCACTGTTTTTCCAGCAGATGTGGTTAATTCTGCCTTGTTTACCAGTTGTGCAATTGTATTATCTTTGGCAATATTGACGGAATATTTCAGAAGCAGGGATTAAAAGAAAAGCTGCAAACTTCATCTGTGATCTGAATTCTCTAATTCTGGTACGTCGATCAAAGCATTAAAAGATGCAATTTGTTCCCTCATGTCATGTCTCTTTTACAGCCCTCTATTAAAGTTTAGAGGCTGGGTTTTTATCTCTCAGTGGAGGCACAAATCATGTCACAACAGGTCACTTCATTTTTCTTTACTGGTAAAACAATTTCCTTCTGTATTCTTGAACCCCTGACATTTTCATGTGGCTTCTTCCATGTATTGGGAAGGCCTAGGGTGTGAAATGCACATAGGCATATGCCTGTATGTGTTTTGGAGCACTAAAGACAATACCACCTTGGAGAGTGATAATGGGAACTGCAGATGCTGGAGAATCCAAGATAACAAAGTGTGGAGCTGGATGAACACAGCAGGCCAAGCGTCATCTCAGGAGCACAAAAGCTGATGCTCTGATGAAGGGTCTAGGCCTGAAACGTCAGCTTTTGTGCTCCTGAAGATACTGCTTGGCCTGCTGTGTTCATCCAGCTTCACACTTTGATATCACCTTGGAGAATTTGTGATCACAGGTGGAAGCCTGCCTAGGAATCAGTAACATTCCAAACAGTAAATATAGAACTTTTTTTCAAACCTTCAAATACCACTATTAGATGCTGCATTGTAATCTAGGTGTTTTTGAAGCAATAATTCATCATAGAGCTTTGTTCCTCAATGGTCCATTGACCATTATGTTGAGCACATTGTGTTTCTGTTGCCATGCATTACAGTACTTCTTCCATCAGTGAAAGTGCCATTCAAAAATGTAGAAAAATGCGTTGGTTATCCTTTGTGTCTTGTTTGACATTGGAATCTAGGTGTTTAGATTTCTCTGACTATGAAAACAAAATAATTTTTTTTTAATTTACTCATGGGATGCATGATTAGTTTAGTGTCAACTGTAGAGTTGTGTAATTGTCATCAAACTTCACCTCGTTTGTAAGTGACCTCTAACTTTTGAAGTATTGTAATGCTGCTTCACAATTACATCTGAGCAACTGTCATACTTTGTTCCAAGTCTCTCTTTGGTCATCTGACCACTTTCGAACATGATTCTACTGCTGCTGACTTTGTCAAAGCTGTCCATTTCACATTTCCTTCTGAAAGGTTTATGCAGGTTATCTTTCCTCTGTATTTTTCTTCTCATTAATCTATTCATCAATTTGAGGCTACATTATTTAGTGTCAGCTTGCTGTTCATAGATATGTTTTTATCTTGCACAAACCAAATTATACCTTTACCTTATTGTTACTGAAGTGTTGTTGAACACTGTTTATTTATTTTAGCTGTTTCCTGATTGTTTGCAGCTAATTTCATTGATTAAATAGCTCCATTAAACATATGAGCAGAAGTAGGCCATTCAATTCATTGAATCTGCTCCACTCTTCAGTAAGATCATGGCAGATCTGATTGTCCTCAACTTCACATTCCTACCTTTTCTGCAAAGCTCTTGATTCATAGAGTCATAGGGTCATACAGCATAGAAACACACCTTTTTGTCCATGCTGACCATATTCCCAACCTAAACTAGTCCCACCTAACTACACTTTGTCCATCTAGACATTTCTTATTCATGTACTTATCTAAATGTCATAGAATCATAGAGCTGTACAGCTCGGAAACAAACCCTTCAATCCAACTTGCCCGTATCCTAAATTAATCTACTTCCATTTGCTAGCATTTGGCCCATACCCCTCTAAATCCTTCCCATTCATATACCCATCCAGATACCTTTTAAATGTTGATATTGTACCAGTTCCAACATTTCCTCTGGCAGTTTGTTCCATATACACACCACCCTCTGTGTGAAAAAGTTGCCCCTTAGCTCCCTTTTAAGTCTTTCCCCTCTCACTTTAAACTATGTCCTCTAGTTTTAGACTCCCCTGCTCTGGGGAAAAGACCTTGACTATTCAGCCTATCCATGCCCCTCATGATTTTATAAACTTCTATAAGATCACCCCTCAGACTCTGACACTCCAGGGAAAATAGCCCCAGCCTATTCAGCCTCTTCCTGTAGCTCAAACCCTCCAACCGTGGCAACATCCTAGTATATCTGTTCTGAAACCTTTCAAATTTAATAACATCTTTTCTATAAGAGGGAGACCAGAATTGAATGCAGTATTCCAAACGTGGTCTAACCAATATCCTGTACAGATGCAACATGACCTCCCTACTCCTCTACTCAATGTACTGATCATAAGGACAAGCATACCAAGTGCCTTCTTCGTCACTACCCTGTCTACCTGCAACTCTACTTTAAAGGAACTGTGAACCTGCACTCCAAGGTCTCTTTGTTAGGCAGGTCTCCCCAGGTCCTTACCATTAAATGTCTAAGTCCTGCCTTGATTTGCCCGACGTAACATCTCACATTTATCTCTTATCTGTCACTCCTTGGCCCATTGGCCCATTTGATCAAGATAACCTTTTTTGCTGGCCACTACACCACTAATTTTGGTGTCATCTGCAAACTTACTAACCATACATCTTACGTTCACATCCAAATTATTTATATAAATGATGAAAAGCTGGTGGACCCAGCACCGATCCTTGGGGCTCACTGCTGGTCACAGGCCTCCAGTCCAAAACCAATCCTCTACACCACTCTGTCAGCTACTTTCGAGCCAATTTTGCATCCAAATGGCTAGTTCCCCATGTATTACATGTGGTCTAACCTTGTCTAACTAACATCTTAGTGAAGTCCACTGTCCACCGCTCTGATTCATCAATCCTCTTCATCACTTCTTCGAAAATCTCAATCAAGTTAGTGAAGTATTATTTCTCATGCACAAAGCCATGTTAATGATCCTTAATCAGACTTTGACTCTCCAAATACATGTAAATCCTATCCCTCTGAATCCCTTCCAACAACTTGCCCATCACTGATGTCAGGCTTACCGTTTATTGTTCCCTGGCTTTTCCTTACAACCATTCTTAAATAACAGCACCGCATTAGCCAACCTCCAGTCTTCCAGCACCTCACACATGACTATCGATGATACAAATACCTCGGCAAGGAGGCCCAGCTATCACTGTCTTTTAAATGTTGTAAGTGTACCTTTATTCACCACTTCCCCTGGAAGTTCATTTCACACATAGGCCACGCTCTGTGTAAAAATATTGTTCCTTATATCTTTTTTAAACCTTTCTTTTCTCACTTTAAAAATATGCCCTCTTGTCTTGATATCTCCAGCCAAGGGAAAAAGATACATGCCATTCACTTTATCTATCTCTCATGATTTTATAAAGCTTTTAAGGCCACCCTCAAACTGCTATGCTCCGTGATTAAAAAGTCCCAGCCTATCCAGCCCCTCCTTATAATTCAAACCCTCTATTCGCAGCAACATCCTGGTAAATCTTTTCTGAACCCTCTCCAGATTGATAATATTCTTCCTACAATAGAGTGAGCGAACTGGAAACAGTACTCACCAACGTCCAGTACAGTGCCAACATGATGTTCCACCTCCTACTCATAAAGGACTGAACAATGAAGGCAAGTATGCTAAATGCAAGCTTAGCCACACTAACTATATGTGATGCAAAGTTCAAAGAATTATGTATTAATTATGCATTAATTCCCTTATTTTTTAAAATGCTGTCAACCTCAACCTTGAATTTTCTTAATGCCTCAACAACTCTCTGAACTAGGAATTCCACAGATTCATCACCTTTAGTCGAAGAAATTCCTCCTCAACTTCATCTTAAATGGAATACTTCCTTACTCTGAGGTTATGCCATCTAGTCCTAGACTCTCCCACAAATGGAAAACTGCCTCCCACATCTTTCCTGTCAAGCCCACTAAGAATCTTATGTTTCAACAAGGTCGCATCTCTCATTCTTCTAAACTCCAATGAGTTCAGCCCTAACCTACTCATAAAATCCATCCATACCTGGGATCAGCCTAGTGAACTTTCACTGAATAGCTTCCAGCTGGACTGTTAATCCAGAGACCTAGATAGTGTTCTGGGGACCTGGGTCCGAACCCTGCCGCAATAGATGATAGAATTTGAATTCAATAAAATATCTGGAATTAAGAATCTAATGATGACCATGAATCCGTTGTTGATTGGCAGAAAAACCCATCTGGTTCACTAATGTCCTTTAAGGAAGGAAATTGCCATCCTTACCTAGTCTGGCTGATATGTGACTCCAGACCCGCAACAATGTGGTTGACTCTGAACTGCCCTCTGGACAATTAGGGATGGGCAATAAATGCTGCCAAGCTAGCAACACCCTCATCTCATCAAAGAAGAAAGAATAAAAATGTCATGACGTAAGGGGACCAAAACTATTCACCGTGCTTTCAGGATGATCTGATGTGTGCCTGTATAGTTTTAGCCAGAATTTCCCAATTTTTACATTCTATTCCCTTTGAAATAAGGGCCAATATTCATTTGCTTTCCCCAATATCCTCTGAACTTTACAACAGGTTTTTAGTGATTCCCCAGGCCTCTCAAATCATTCTGTGCTGTAGCTTTCTGCAGTTTTTCCCCATTTAAATAATATTCAGCTCTTCTATTCCTACTGCAAAAGTGCACAGCCTGATATTTTCCCACATTATATTTCACTTGCCAACATTTTGCCCACTCACTTAACCTGTCTCTATCCCTCTGCAGACTTTGTGTCACCATTTGGCTACTTATCTATTATTATGTCATTTGCAAACCTAGCTATAGTACATTCACTTTCCTCATCCAAGTCGTTAATATACATTGTAAATAATTGTGGGCCAGCACCAATCTATCTAGTTACAGCTTGCTATCCTAAAAATGCCCCCTGTATGCCAAATCCCTGGCTTCTATTAATTAAATAATTCACTACCCATGCTAATATACTACACTGAACACCATAGGATGCTTGTTAATTAAGGGGCCTTATGTATGGTACCTTATTGACATCCCTTTGGAAATCCACGTATATTACACCTACTAACTCTTCCCTATCCACCTTATTTTTCTAGCTATCTCCTCAAAAAATTCTGGTAAATTTATCAGCCATGATTTCTATTTCATGAAGCCATGCTGACTGTGCTTGTTTTTATTATGTCTTTCTAAATATTCTACTATTACATACTTTTGAGCAAACTGTGATGCTTTTCCAATATCAGATGTTAAGCTAGCAAGCCTATTTTTGTTTTGAGACAGTAAGAACCTTTAGGTATGATCCTTGAAAGTTGCCACCCAGGTTGACAGGGCTGTTAAGAAGGCATACAGTGTTTTAGCTTTTATTAATAGAGGGATCGAGTTCCGGAACCAAGAGGTTATGGTGAAGCTGTACAAAACTCTGGTGTGGCCGCACTTGGAGTATTGTGTACAGTTCTGGTCACCGCATTATAAGAAGGATGTGGAAGCTTTGGAAAGGGTGCAGAGGAGATTTACTAGGATGTTGCCTGGTATGGAGGGAAGGTCTTACGAGGAAAGGCTGAGGGACTTGAGGCTGTTTTCATTAGAGAGAAGAAAGTTGAGAGGTGACTTAATTGAAACATACAAAATAATCAGAGGGTTAGATAGGGTGGATAGGGAGAGCTTTTTCCTAGGATTGTGTCGGTGAGCACGAGGGGACATAGCTTTAAATTGAGGGGTGAAAGATATAGGACAGATGTCAGAGGTAGTTTCTTTACTCAGAGAGTAGTAAGGGATGGAACGCTTTGCCTGCAACAGTAGTAGATTCGCCAACTTTAGGTACATTTAAGTCATCACTGGATAAGCATATGGACGTACATGGAATAGTGTAGATTAGATGGGCTTGAGATCGGTATGACAGGTCGGCACAACATCGAGGGCCGAAGGGTCTGTACTGTGCTGTAATGTTCTATGTTAAGAACTGTGATGCTGGAGTCTGAGATAACAAAGTGTGGAGCTGGAGGAACACAGCAGGTCAGGCAGCATCAGAGGAGTAGGAAAGCCTATTTTTTGTTTGTTTTTCTCTCCCTCCCAACTGAATAAGGGTGTTACGTTGGTACTTCTCTAATTGTCTAGGACTTGTCCAGAATTTGAGTATTCTTGAAGATTATTGCTAGTACAGCCGCTTTCTCTGTAGTTACTTCCTTTATTATCCTAAGATGCAATCCACCAGATCAAGGGTACTCATCAAGCTTCAGCTCCGTTTATTTCTAAAGTGCTTACTTTCTAGAAATAGTTACAGTATTTATTTCTTCTCCATCTTTTGTCTCTATTTAGTGTGCTTGGAATGCTATTAATGTCCATGTTTTCCACTTTCTGAGCCTGAGGTCATATTAGTCTTGTGACTTCTTCTAGACACCAGTTCAGAAAGTAGCCTTGCATTTCAGTTACGGAAACAGACCCTTGGGTATTCTCAATTTATGCTCATTGAGGTCACAACTAGAAGAACTTTCCCACTTGCACATATCCATCCTTTTTGTTCTGGCTAGTTGTCTAGGCTAGTCCTAGCATACAGCAATTCAGTTGTAACTGTTCATCTCTCTCAGGCTCAGCATCATTAACTTCCTAGGCAATCCTGACAAATAATGTTACACAAGCTCTTCAAATTCTGTTGAACACGCCTGTATTATTTTACCCTTTGCTATTTTTTGGGAGCTCTCACACTGCCATAAAGGCACATTAGCATCCAGTTCCATCATCTCATTGTGTTTAGAATTCAAATGATTATATATTTATTATAGATTTGTCTCCTGTTTCAGCCTCATGTGCATGCCTGAATTTGGTGTCCTGTTTCCCGCTGACTATCTCTATGATCACTGAGCTGGGGCATCCAATTTTCTCTCCATACCCTTGTATTTCACAATCCCCTCTCCAAACACTCAGCCCACCAATAATAATTTACCATATCCATGTTTCGTATCATTATTTCCAACTTTATTTGGTACGTTATACTTTTTAAATAGAACATAGAGCATAGAAAAGAGCAGCACAAGAATGGGCCATTTGGCCCATGATGTTGTGCCGAACATGACACCAAGTGAAACAAATCCCTTCTGCCTGCCCTATTCATGTGCTTATCTTAAAAGTCCCTTAAATGCCCCTATTGTACCTACCTCCATCACCACCCCTGGCAGTGCATTCCAGACACCTACCATTCTTGATATAAAAAACTTGCCCTCACGTCTCCTTTGAACTTTCCCCCTCTCGCCTTAAATGCATGCCCCTTGTATTAGACATTTCAACCCGAGGAAAAATATTCTGACCATCAATCCCATCTGTGTATTTCATAATTATGTAGACTTCTATCAATTCTCACCTCAACCTGCATTGCTCAAGAGAAAATAACCTGTGTGTTTCCAGCCTCTCCTTATAGCTCATACCTTATAATCAAGGCAGCATCCTGGTAAATCTCTTCTGCACCCTCTCCAAAGCCTCCAAATCCTTCTTGTATTGTGATGACCAGAATTGAATGCAGTACTCTAAGTGTGGCATAACCAAAGTCTTATAAAGCTGCAACATGACATCTTGGCTCTTGTAGTCAGTTCCCTGGCCAATAAAGGCAAACATGCCATACGCCTTCTTTACCACCCTCTTTACTTGCATGGCCACCTTCAGGGAGCTATGGGCTTAAACCCCAAGATCCTTCTGTTCATCAATGCTATTCAGAGTCCTCAGTTTAACTGAATACTTTGACATTTGATCTCCAATTGCAGCACCTCACATTATCGAGATTAAACTCCATCTGCCAATTCTCTAGCCATATCTGCAACTGGTCTATATCCCACTGTACCCTTTGACAACCTTCTACACTATCCACAACTCCACCGATCTTTTGGAGATAGCAAGAGTTTCAGATGCTGGAGTCAAAGACAACAAGTGTGGAGCTAGAGGAACATAGCAGGCCAGGCAGCATCAGTAGAAGGGTACCGACCTGAAACGTCAACTTGTCTGCCTCTCTGATGCTGCCTGACCTGATGTGTTTCTCCAGCTCCACACTGTGTTGTCTCTACCGATCTTTGTATTGTTGGCAAACTTACTAACCCACTCATCTATGTTTACATCTAAGTCATTTGTATATATCACAAACAGCAGAGGTACTTGTACAGATCCCTGTGGAACACCTCTAGTCATTGATATCCAGCCTGAAAAACACCCTTCCACCAATAGTGTCCATCTTCAATGGGCAAGCTAATTCTGAATCCACGCAGCCAAGTCACCATGGATCCCATGCATGTTAATCTTCTGGATGAGCCTGCCATGAGGGACTTTGCTGAAAGTCTTACAAAAATCCATATAAACAACATCCACTGCTCTCCCCACATCGATAACCTTCGTCACCTCCTCAAAAAATTCTATCAATTTAGTAAAACATGACCTGCCGTGCGCAAAGCCATGCTGACTGTCCCTAATTTGGCCATGTTTTTCCAAAAGTGTGTAAATCCTATCCCTAAGAATTCTTTTCAATAACTTTTCAACCTCTGATGTGAGACTCACCAGTCTATAGTTTCCTGGATTATCCCTACCTCCCTTCTTGAACAGAGGAATAACATTAGGTACTCGATAGTCCTCTGGGGCCTCTCAAGTGGCTACATACAAAGGATGCAAAGATCTTGGTCAAGGCACAAATCATCCTTTTAGCTTTTGCTGCAGCTCATATATTAGTACTTTCACCTCTGAATCAGAAGTTTCTGTGTTCAAGTCCCATTCCAGGACTTGAAGACAAAATTTGCTGCTGATATTCCCATTGCAGTGCAGGGAGTGTACATTATCAGAGGTGCAGTCTTTAGGATGTGACATTGAACTGAAAGCCACTTTAAGGTGAATGTAAAGTTCAGGAGTTATCTGGTTCTGTGGTTCCCTGGTGTTAGACTAAATTTAACTTGTCTGACATTTCCTGGGTAACAACCCAATTAAGTTCATTGGAACTGCCCAAGTCTCCCACTGTAACTTTGAGATAGAGATAAATTATCTGTTCGAAGTTCAAACATCCCATCTTCAGCTGTATATCTGGTCTGGGTGACCTGGACACCAGGAATTTTGCTGATTGTTGTTTAAGATTAAAAATAAATGCCTGATATTTAAACATTTATCTCAGCAGCACTGATACCTTTGAAAGTAGCAGCACCACATCTAATGTGAACTGGAGAAACAGCTACTCAAATCATACACCTTGCTCTTGTATTCTTCGGTACATTCACTGCGTAAATATTTAGGAGTGACTATTTCAAACCGAACTATAAAAATGAAAGAATACAAGATGAATATAAACTAACAGCAGTCAGACTAAATGGGCAAGTTTAGTAAATTAATTCTCCAATCACATTTGAGGAAGAGTTCTATGAAAAAATTTGTTGTCTTCCTCTCTGTCAACAGGAAACAGGCAGCCAGTGAACCTAATGCAAATTGTGGGAAGGAAGGGTCAGGATGAGAAGTGATCACTGTTTCATTTCTGTTTTTACGTATTATCAATGACATATGTCCAATTATATACAGTGCAAACATGTGGAACGTGGAGGATCAGAGGAAAAGAGGCCAACAAGGGCATGCCATCAAAACTAAGGCACAAAGAACAGCAAAAATTAGAAGTAGACGAGAAGATTAGGATTTTTTTTAGGAACAAGCAGTGAATAACTAAAAACCCAATTTAGTGGGAGTAGTTAAAACGAGTGTGGCACCTTGGAGTAATTGGTAACTGAAGAATTGATATGATGGAGCAAGGAAATGGCAGATAATTGAAACCAATATGTTGCAGCCGTCTTTGTGATGGAGTACAAAGAAGAAATTGCAAAGATATCAGATAAGTAATGTGAACACAGGAGGAAAGATCTTGTAACAGTCTGTATCATGAGAGACAAAGTATTTGATAAGGCAGTGTAGTTGATGGCAGACAATGAAGTCCTGAATCCAAGGATTTCAAAGGAAGTGGCTGTAGTGTCAGTGGAAGCATTGGTCAGAATATTCCAGACTCATTGGATGCCAGGAATGTTCCACTAGACTGGAAAACCAATAATATGACACCCTGTTCAAGAAGGAGTGGAGACAGAAAGCAGGATACAATAGGCCAATTAGACCAAAATCTGTATTTAGGAAAATGCTAGAATGCATTATTAAGGAAGAAATAGCACAGCATTGAGAAAAAGCTTAACACAATCAGATTCAACATGGCTTTGAGAAAGGGAAATCATGGTTCATATTTTTTGTCACATTTTTTGAGGATATATAAAGGAGAGTTGATAAATAGTAACCGATAGATTTATCGTATTTAGATTTCCAAAAGCTATTTGCATAAGATAGCTCCTATGTGAGCAGAGGGGGCATTTGTGATGAAAATATAAAGAATCTGCAAGGATTATGGATAGGTTGTGTGAATAAGCAAAACCTGGCACATGGAGTTTAATGCAGGAAAGTAAAATGTCAAGCACTTTAATAGGAAGAATGAAAGAGCAGATTATTATTTAAATGGAGAGAGTCTCCAAATAAATGCAGTGCAGAGGGATCTGTGTCTTCTCGTCTACAGAATACAAAAGGTTAGCAACAAGGACTGAAGAAAGCAAATAGAATTTGGGCTTTATTGCTAGGGGCTTTGAGTTTAAAAGTAGGAAAGTATTGTTATAACTGGACAGTGTGTTCATGTAGCCACTTCTGGAATAGTCTGTGCAGTTTTGATCTTCATAAACAAGTAAGGATGCATTGGCATTGGACATAATTTGAAAGAGATTCACAAGGATAATTGCTGGTGTAAGGCGGCACCCTACTGAAAATGGCTAACCATTCATTAGAGTTTTGATCAATGCGGAGAGATCTTGTTAAGACATGCAAGATTCTGAGTGGCTTTTAGGGTAGATGTTGAGAATAGTTTGACTGCTGGGGGAGCCTCAAACAAGGGATCAAAATTTCGGATTAAAGGACGTCATTTAAAACTGAGATGAGTAGGAATTTCTTCTACTAGAGGAATCAAAAATTCCTGGCATTCGAATGTTTGGAATTCTGTACGTCAGAGAGTTGTGGAGGCTAGACCACTGAGAGGATTTAAAGAGGTGGTAAACAGATTATTACAATATTGAGGAGCTGAGAGTGATGAGGAACTGGCACAAAAGAGGATTTGAGACCTGTGGAAACTCAGCCATGATCATGTTGAATGGTGGGGCAGAACTGAGGAGATAACTGGCTTACTCCTGCTCCTATTTCTTTTGTTCTTATGATTCAACCCCAAGAAGTTAGTTGCCTTGCAGTAACAGATTGAAAATAATACTCAAGATAAAATGTGAACAGCATCCTGATTGGGAACCCAAGCATTTCACTTCAAATTACGCTGTTTGGACATTGCTGTAAGCATGATTTGCAGAGTAATTATGTTAAGACTCTGTTAAGATTTGGTGATTGTAGAATTTTCACATATCTGGCTTTTTCCTTATTTTCTAGTCAGTTACATGCTCCTATTAGTTGAAAAGATCTATTGAAACATTCACATGAATTCCTTTGTGTTCACTAGGATGAGGGACACATTTTTTCACTTTTGAGAAAAGAAAAATTATTTGGAGAATAAATGTTCCAGTAGCAGAACTTTAATTTATGGAGAGCAGCAGCTCTGTGTGTCTGTGAGAATGGTATCATATCTCACACCAGCTTAATTTCCAGCTTTTCAAAATGAGGATGCAGACAAAGTAAGTTCTGTGCTTACACTGTGACAGCATCAGGTCAATATTGGGACTGATGAAAGACATTTTGCTTTACGGTTGTTATGGTCAATGGGGAGAGGATGTTTGGATGTTATCAACCTCGCCTTGAATTAAATCTGCCTTCTGGAACTGAAAGGCTAGCATTCAAAGCCAATTTAACAATCAGTCCCCTGAACAAGTAGCAAAACTGAATCCAGCCATGTAACCATCAGCAGTGTTACAAAGCATCTTACAGTATGTTTCTCTTTTTCAGGTTCCCTCCAAAATACTATCGACAATCAGCTGACAACAACTGATGTGTAATCTCACAGTCAACACACAACACTAAAAGGACAGAGTTGACAAACAACTAATATATTGCATGCATTAAGGAGGCAGTATTCTCTCTCTATCTTTGGAATGTGCTGGCATGCATCCTTTTGGGTGAGCTCACAAAGATAATGAGAAGCCACGGCTATCGGGATGGTGCTATGGGTTCTCCATCACTGGGGACTCCGCCCAGTCCACTTGTGATGTGCAATAACTATGAAGAGCTTCCTCACCTTTCTACACT
Source organism: Stegostoma tigrinum (assembly GCF_030684315.1). NCBI lineage: Eukaryota > Metazoa > Chordata > Chondrichthyes > Orectolobiformes > Stegostomatidae > Stegostoma > Stegostoma tigrinum. The sequence goes on from NC_081375.1 coordinate 22,931,147, forward strand.
TCACAGTCCACAGGCAGTGACTTGCAGCAGTTCCACAGAATTAGAGGGAACTGGTTCTGTAAGTGGGAACTCTGAATCAAGGAGACATTTGATTAATTTCTAAACTTTCATTTTGCTGGTGAGGGGCTTATCATAAAAACTGAAGATTTATAACAAAACTTCCTAACGGTAAAATAATAAAACAAAAAAATGTACACTTTTTTAGTCTTGTCTTCATTTAAACAAACCAACCGTTAGTACAATTTTTTCCATTACTCTGAAATGGATACGTGGACATAAATGATGACACCAATCTCAGTGAACTGCGCTGACAAAGTAATCCAGTAATTCCCAAAGATACTTAATCTTGGATGGTACTAAAGTCTGAATTATTCAGGTAACTGTCACAGTTTTATAAATCCTGAAGAATGGTATTGAAAATGGTTTTTGATCTTTTAGTAAAATGTGCCATTTTTCACATACATTTGTTCACACTGACACACAGTTGCCACGTAGTTCCGTCTCACTTCCAGCTTTTGATTTACAGGTATTACTGGAATGTTTTTTGCATTCTCTGTAGTGACCACATAAAATTTTGGTTCACTTTTTTGGTCGTAGAGCATGAACCGATTTCAATCAGCTCCAATGAATGTATCTCTGATTAACTGCTTGTCACAGCGACATCCTCAATAAGTCCCCTAATCTATTGAAGACAATGAGAGCTCTGGTTGTAAATGCTTCCCTGAAGATAGAGCAATTTCTTCTGTATCACTGCAATGTGTTGGCCCTTTTAGTATGAACTACTAATATAAAGCTGTTTTTACTAATGCCATTGCTGAAAATACAAAGTTCTAATCCAGGATGCACTCTAACCATGACATATGAATGCTTGTTGAATGATAACAAGAAACAATAAACCATTAGGTGTACAACTTTTTCAACACAGACCATGCACTTTTATTATGATATAGGGGCGATCCATAGAATGTTTAGAATATGGGATAAGTGTGCTTCAGCGGTAAAAAGGTTGAGAATCCAGGTTTTTTTTATTCATCCAACCTAAGGTGTAACTAACTAGGCCAGCATTTATTGTCTATCCTTAACTGGGTTAATAGTCAACCATATTGCTGTGGGTCTGGAGTTACATGTAGGCCAGGCCAGGTAGAGATGGCAATTTCCTTCTCTTAAAAAGCATTTGTCAACCAGATGGATTCAAACAATTGACAATGGATTCATGATTAGCATTAGAGTCTTAATTCCAGAATTTTTTTTTACTGAATTCAAATTGCAACATGTGCTATGGCAGGATTTGAACCCAAGTCCCCAGAACATTACCTAAATCTCTGGATTAGCAGCCCAGTGATAATACAACATTGTGTCCCCATTTACACATAAGGGTGTAAGTCTCTGACTACAGGAGAGGTGCATCTCCTAAAGAAAATTGCTTTTATAATGTGAATCTGAATAAAAATGTACAGTTGTTCAAATTCAGGCTGTAAGTCAGCTTATAGTGGTGGAAAACAATATTACTGGTGTGCTACACTGACAGTTAAGTGATCACATTCCATTCATTTCATTCTATGAAGCAATTCCTGAGGCCTTCCAAACATTAACAGTGCAAGGTTCTTGTTGTGAAGTTGGGCAGAGTGCTTGTAGATTGGGAGGCAGAAAATTAGAATTTGGAGTTTATAAAATGCTAGAGGTGAAGGCATTGTGTGATGTGTTTTTTTCTGTGCTTAGAGGTTTAAAATAGATGTCTGTGAGCAGCAGCTTGAACGTATGCAAAGAGCGCCAGAATTGAAACATTTGCATCGAAAGACCATACAGATAGCAGGCCAAGCAGTGGTTTTTACCATGAAAACAAGTTTTTGAATTTAGCTAATCAATTTAAAACAGACACTTGGATACCAAAAACCTATTAAATTTAAATCTGATGGTTTGGACAACATAGGACCAACCCTATTGTAAGAAATATTGATATGTCATCAAGGATATTAAAAGAAGGGGACAGTTTGACAAAGACCTAGCTGCCATCCACCAGAGCTAACCATCTCTAGCTCTCAATACAGAATCGCTGGGCCTCACAGCCTCTATATCCTAGAGAAAGCACTATCTAAATAATAGTGGTACCAATGGCACAACTAATTAATATTGTGGACAGAAGAATCAACAGAGAAGGCACAGAACATTCCGTAAGACACACAACCTGGCTGTAATTTCAAGAGACTAAATTCTTAACTTTTTAACTGAGTGGGAGTTGTATTTATTCGAACAGTATACCATTAGAATCATGCTTTATTTGGGAATAGTTGTAGTTAGAAGGGATTTATTCAGTTTGTTATTAGTTAAGTTAATTTGTTCACTGTTAGAGCTAGATAAATAAATAGTTTCTTGTTGATTTTAAAGTGAGTGTCAGGAATTTACTTTATTTAATCAATAAAAGTTGCTAAAAGGCAAGTTACACCACTTTTCACACTCCTTTTACAGATTATAGGGCGAGACACTCTTCTTCAGGTGTTTTAGTGTTGGTCCTAAGCCGGGGGTGGGGGGAGAGTCAATCTCTGCTTTATAACATTCTACATGTAGCTATGTTTTTCATCTCAGCAAGTATTTTTCAGCTGCTTTGCAAATAACTGAATTGACTCCATAATGCACATGTAAATATTGACCAAGAAACTAAGTCTAAATCTATAATGAAAACTCTTTTGAACGCATTACAAAATTTTAATTGGAATTGGGTTCAATCAAGGTTGCACCTATTGAATGGGCCTAAGTGTGGATCTGAAATCTCCAACTCAAGACAGTATGTTAACTGCAATTATGACAGAGATTTCCATCAGACTATTTCACAAAATAAGCAAATGGATCCCATTTACCAGCATGACCCTTCATTCCTCAAGCACCAAATGAGGTTAGTGTTAAGTGTAATTTTTAAAAACTTGTTTCTTCCATAGGATGTGGGTATCATTAGCAATGTCTTGCCTGTTGCTAATTACCCTTGAACTGAATGCTTTGCTGGACCATTTAAAACGATAGAATCATAGTGTCCTAGAATCCCTACTGTGCAGATAGAGGCTATTTGGTCCATGTCTGCACCAACTCTCTGAAGAGCATCTCACCCAGACCCAATTAAGAACCAACTACAACGCAGGTAAGGATGGCAGAGTTCCTTCCCTAAAGGACATGGGTGAATTATATGGATTTTATATCTGACACTAACTTCATATCCCAAAATTTAATTGATTTTAAATTACGTTAGCTGTCTCAGTGAGAATTTGACCGCATGTCCCCACATCATAAACAGTGCCTCTGATCATGACCATGACACTAGCATCTTCTTGGGAGCAAGGACAGACAAGGTGATATTTTCATTCATAGGAGAGCTGAGTCCGAATCAGCAAAAGTGTCCTGAGATATCAATATGAAAATTGTTGGAGAAAATATATTTTTCAATTCCTTTAGTTATTATTTTCATGTGAGAAACAGACATTTATTTTCTCTAAAAATAGAGAAGTTTTGGTCAGGTTGTAGTTTACAGCTAAAATCTAAGCATGATTCTAACTCCACCGCAATTGCTAATATTGAGTCAAAGAATGTGGGAATGCTTAGCTTTATGGCGACAAAGGGAAGGTGCTGATGGTGAAATGGGAACTAATTGTTTAATGTCTTCACCAGTCCAATGAGTAACCTGGCCAGTTAACTTCAAAGAGAAAGGGAGTATGTATGAAAACGATGTGCTGAGGAATGCATTGTTCAAGCAACAACCTGCATAAGTCTTCCTCAACTGTTCAGATCATAGTGGAAGTGTATTTATATTGGTGATTCATTTCTTGATCTCTGCTGCTGGCTGCTCAGTGCAGAATGCCAGTTTACATCTACATATATTGGCTTTACAGCAAATCCAGCTTCTATGTTTTATGGAACTGCTTCCTGGATGAGCAAGCCAGTGGTACGTTACAGTGGAGTTACTGTGGATGGGGTGATCATAGACTGGGGTAACTCCTGACAGCTGCTTCAAGAAACAGGAGCAGGGAGTCAGGGTGTTTTGCCAAACAGCGGTTGGACAGAGACAATGGACTGACTTATAAAGCCTGAGGAAACACTAACATGAGGAAACAAGGGCCTTAGGAAAATGGAGCAATGTAACACTGAGACACAGGGCAACACATGGGGAAAACCTAGAGAGGGCAACACAGAGAGAGGGGCAACACAGAGGCAAGAGTATCACAGAGACAGGGGCAGCACCGAGAGGGGGACAAAACTGAGACAGAAGCAGACAGCACAGAGATGGGGGCAGAACAGAGACGGGGGCAGCACTGTGAGGGGGTAGCACTGAGACAGGAGCAGCACTGTGAGGAGGCAGTACTGTGAGTGGGCAGCTCTGAGACAGGTGCAGCCCAGAGAGGGGGCAGCACTGACGGGGGTGGGGCAGACAGCACTGAGAGAGTGGCAGCACTGAGGGGGAGGCAGCACTGAGCGGGGGGGGGGGCAGCACTGAGACGTGGACAGTGTTGAATCAGAGGTGACAATTTTAATTTCCCATCTAGAGCTAACTGTGTTTGCACTCTTAGCTTTGACAACGTCTCACACAACAACTGCTCCTACAGAACCAGAAGTAAAGATTCTTAATTCAACAGGATTCAATCATTCTAGTTCCTTTCTTTTTAACATTTAATGACAGGTTTCAAACCAAATATTTGAGGGATGTAGTAGGCACCCCCTTATAGGGCACCATCAATAAACCACAACAAAAAAATAAGAAAACCAACACTCTAAAGGAAATTGTAGAAATTAGATGAAGTAACATTCAGTGAGGCTGAGGATGCACCAGGGATCATCACATGAACAAATCTTCAGGAATGTCTCCAACCAAGTCAAGTCTGAGCTTATACGCAGCACATTGGGAAAAAGTTGGAATCACATCGGTGTACCTGTGAAATCCAATGAAACAACAGGACTGGAGGCCTCAGCAGCTTTGGAAATTTTGAGATCAGAAGGAAAAACAAGCTCATGGCCACTTGCAGAATGAAAGCGTGTGAACTTTAACCAATTTATGCTACCAGCATGTTGGAAAGGTGATGCTGCCTCAGTAAATATTGTTGGTTGTTCTGAGCGGAGGTAAATTTTTTAAATATTTCCTGTGTTGTGATTTGTTTTGCAAAAGAATGCTTCTGTGGTGAGAATAACCCTTTTTGAAATGGGTTCCAGTTCACTGGGTCCTGGCAGCAATACTGAAGTAGAGGGGAGCTGTCACAATGGATAGGCTGGGACCAGTGTCTTGTCAAATCAAATAACTAGGCAATAAGAGAGGGCCTTTAAACTAATTAGAGAGGTCAAGTGAATGGGAGCATGGAAATGTAAGCTGACAAACAATTCAAGGGAATATGGCAGCATTAAAAAGCAGCTGTTTGGATATTGATACCCTGAGTGGCTCAGTAAGGGAAAATGTAAAAATAGTTGGTGGAAAACAATTGGTAAAATACAAAGTTAATGGTTCATTGTTGGATGTGTGTAGTATTTAGAAGAAAAAAATAATTAATGGCATGAATACAGGGTGTGATCTTACTGCTATTACAGAGTTATGGTTACAAGGAGATTAAAGCTGGCAAATATTCAGGGTTATGATTACAAGGAAATCAGTGCTGGGATATATTGAGGGTTATGTGACTTTTCAGAAGGACAGGCAGGAAGAACGGTGGGCTAGCATTGTTAGCCCACAGTTTCATCAGTAGGAGAATCAAAGATTATGGGGAGAAGTAGAGGACTATCAGATCAATCATGATCACACTGAATGGATCAACAGATTTGATGGGCTGAATTACCTATTTCTGCTCTGATGTTGTACGGTATTTCCACACAGCATGTAGTTAGGATCTGGAATGCACAGCCTGCAAGTGTGGTGTGGCAGGTTCAATCGAGGAATTTAAGTCAGCTTTGGATTATTATTTAAATAGAAACAATGTGTAGGGTAGAAGGGAAAATGCAGAAATTCAGCACCAAGCCAGTACAAGCATGATGGGCTGAATGGCCTCCTTCTGCACTGTAACAATTCTATGGTTGTGTTGTAATTGTGTGGCTAAGTGAATTCAGATGAACGTGAAAAAAAAAGCAAGGAAGGATTCTAGCACAAAGAGTTGCTCAGAGAGAAGGAAGTATTATTGTTTTGTTTTGATGAAATCAGAAAGAAATGGCAGATTTTTATTGTGATACGGTTACAGGGTAGAACTGGTTGGGGGGCTTTTAATTGACTGGAAAATGGTGGGTGGAGACTCTACCTCCTTCCTATCTCTGCCCTGATTAAGTGTGGGATTGGGAGGCTTGTGGACAGCCTTTAGGACTGCGGCTGAATTAGGCCGTAAAGTGGTCAATTCACGTCAATTAATTAATCTATCAGCTGGTGCATGACTTGCTATACAAAAGGCACTGCATGTAATGGTTGGTGGAGATTTCCCAAGGTGGAGGGGAGAGGGGTTCATTTTTCAAAGGCACAGCCTAATCAAAGAAACTGAAGGGCTATTGAAAACCACCCCTCTGCCCTCATTCCTCCACAATACCCTTCTCCTTGTGGCCTTGCTCCTTTGGCATTTCTTGGCTTTAGGTGAGTGCAGTACCAGAAACAACCAGAGGCTCACTGGTGGCACTACTGCTGAGAGATAGTAGGAACTGCTGATGCTGGAGTCAGAGATAACACAGTGTGGAGCTGGGAGGGACACAGCAGGTCAAGCAGCACCAGAGGAGCAGGAAAGCTGACACTTCTTCAGAAATGGAGGCTGACATCTTTTGGAGTTGGGCTTTCTGCTATAGATATCCTTGATACCAGGGGAGGCCTGCTGCTGAGAGGCACTATATATACCCAGCATTCCCAAAAATAGGTGATGTAGTACCAAGAACCCTGTCAACTACTTTAAATACCAGTCACTGTGTGGCTTGGGTCATGGCTGAGATAATGAGCTGAGGTGGGGGAGGATTCTGAATTTATACACAGCCAGCTGTTGATGGCTGCTGCCTTTCCAGGGCTTCTTTATGCGATTAGGCTTATATATTGAGGTTTGTTACTGTTGTTTGCTGAAGGACATTTTTGCAGGTTGGCACATGCTTATCAATCATGGCCCTACAAGAATAGGACAAGTTACCAGAATCACAAAAGTCATAAAAGAATGAATTCCTTTCCCTTCTTTAATAAAATGTTAGAAATTGCCATACAACTGTTCCAACTCCATAACGTCACCTCTAGTCAAGTGGTAGGGAACAGCATTTAGCAAGTGCTTTGCTGTTAATTCCTCCTTTTCAATTCTAAATCATTTATCTGCTCAACAAAATTTGAGTTATCTGACAGTTTGAATGAAAAAACAACTGACACAGCAAAGTGAGTATTTACTGTCAGAATATCTGAGTTGTCAGCAAGTAGTAAATTAAGTGGAGATGATGACTATTTGAGGCTTGTAAAAGGACTAACGTGGTATCTGCAGACGTGACACAAAACGCTTACATAGATAAGTACACACAAAACTAAATTAAATGAGTGTGTCGCCCATCTGGTTACAGAGGCAAGAGACCATTTTGTTCTGAGTGGGGTGTCCCAAAATTTCTAGAATTTCAAAGTCCAGTTTGCACTCTAATATATCAAACTTTTTTAAAAAGTCTAACCTATTTTTCTAATCAACCTGTTCAGAGATATTATTACACTCCCCTGGAACAGGTGAGACTTGAACTCAGGTCTCTCGGTCTGTTTTCCCACTTGCTCCTGTGAGTCCCAATGTGGGAATTATTACAGTGAGTTTCATTCCAGCTAGTGGCAGTGTTAAAATGAAGACAGTCAACCCCAGCAGTAACCACTCATTTCTGCTCCCCAATCATTTTCGTTTCATTTTAATAGAAATCACCACTGGTATAAGCACCCATGTATCCAATTTAGTATTCACACACAAAACCCATTATGGCAATGCAAACCATCAAAGGTGAGGGGTAGGGAAAGCAGGAAGGGACTACAACAAAATGGAGTTGGAGGGGGAAATAAAGCACTGTATATCCGCAGTGCCCACCTTTCTCTAAAGGCATCGAGAGCATTGACGGACACCACATGCTCCCTCTCCAAGGACAGCCAGGCACAAACAAAACCAGGGAACAGAGTCAGACAGGTAGCAAGGAGCCACAGCCCACTGCCTGGGCCTCTTCATATCCAGCCTGGCTATGCGCTGGAACATCCCCACTGTTTTAACGTGGACCTCCGCAAACATGCTGATTGGGTTATCTCATTAGCTGATGTAAATCAGGATTTTATAGTGGACACAGAATCCCAGCGTAGTGCTGAGCATTTGCTGGGTACAGGCTTGCACCACGTACACTCAATTCAGTAAATCTCAGTGGCTGTTACACTGACCTCTGGTGGGTAGATCATGCAATCCGCTGAGCAACTGCTGTCAAAATGGAATGGGCCTCCCAATGAATGGTCTGGCATCTGGCATACCAGGCTAACTGCCCAATAACTAATTGCCACCCAGTTAGTTTTTTTAAGGCCTTCAGGTTTCCAGTGCAAAGCAAATGGCAGGACTAAAGCTGTAATCATGTTCCACCACCCACCACTTCCAACCCCCCCCCCCACCTGCCTTATAACAGGTTCGTAATTAACAAAGTGTGAGAGCCCCATCTAAAACGTTACAGTTGGCAGAATGAAATTCACTGTCAAAGTGCCCAACTTGGAGCAGCAGAGGCTCCTACAGCTGGGTGAGATGGGCAGTGTGATTTCGTCACCCAGTTTAGTGCAGTAATGAACCGATGAGCTGGTGCTCCATCTATTGGCTCAGACAACAAAAAATGAATCCATGAATCTTCAGCAGCAAATCTGAATAATTTTGAGGAAGTTCCACACTTTGTATTCTGAGCAACCACTTTCGGCAGCCAGGCTACAGAGATGGACAAAATTGTGCAGTCTTAAATATTACTACGTGTCGGTCAACAGAAGTGCATCTTTGGAAAAAAATCGAAAGTGGCACAAACAAAAACAAAATCTACCACATCAACTGAAAGTTTGCCGTTTAAATGTGGGGAGAATTCAATTCTCAACAGTGTTTCCAATCCTTCCCATTTATCGTTCACTCTCCTTGAGCATATGGACAAGATGTGAGTCGGCCAGTTACCTAGCCACTGCACTGCTGTTAAAATCCATGTAGTCAAACTCATCTCCCACATCATCCTTGATCACGTCGTCAGCTCCATGGTGCTGTAAACATTTCTGGACTGCATTCAGCACGGCCTGCAGCCGTCTATCGAGGGCAAGGAGGTGAGGCTCTGTCAGTACTGGACTGAGAGCATCATGAAGCAAGGATTCCCGCATAACATCACTCAAACGATAATCTGGCTGTGACAAGAGCTTCAAGCGTAAGAGTGTTGACTTCTTTATTCTGTAACGTAAACAGTACATCGATTAGGGTCTTCAGTTGATAATCTATTGCACTGGATTTTGCATCAAGAATAATAGGGAGAGCATCTTACTCCTGAGCGGTGAATCCAATCAGATAGCAACTTCTTGAGTCTGTGTAGGTACATTAGAAGTGGATGTTTGTAAGTTGTTGTTTTAAAGTTTCTACTATAGTTCCTACAGAGACACCTCACTGAGAGGTTTGGTGTTTAAACACACAAAGGCCATTTCAAACCCACCCATTCCCATAGTTACCTTGACTACATCTCCTCTGACCCACCCTCCTGCAACTCTGCGATCTCTTACTGCCAATTCCTCTGCCTTCGCCACTGCTCCCAAGATGGAGAGTTCCACTCCCAGACCTCCCAGATGTCCTCCTGCTTCAAGGACTTTAACATCCCTGCTCCATTGATCCAAAATGCCCTGAACTGCATCTCTTGCATTTCCCGCACTTCTGCCCTCACATCCCCTCTCCCCAATAAAAACAAGGGCAGAGACTTCCCCTGGTCCTCACACGCCACCCCACCAACATCCCCATCGAGCACATCATACTCTGCCACCTACAATCCGACCCCATCACCAAAGATATATTTCCCTCTCCACCCCCATCTGTCTTTTGTAGGGACCGCTCACTCCGCGACTCCCTCATCCAGTCCACACTCCCCACTAACCCACCTGCACTGACACCATTCCTTGCATCTGCAGGGGGTTCTATACCTGCCCCTACACCACCCTGCACACCTCCATCCAAGGCCCAAGACAAACTTTCCATATCTGACAGAGGTTCACCTGTACATCCTCCAGCCTGGTCTACTGTATCTGTTGCTTCTGGTGTGGCCTCCTCTACATTGGTGAGACCAAGGATAGACTCAGTGATTGATTACCAGAGCGTCTGTTCCGAATGCTATAATCAACAAGGCCTTCCAATTGCTAACCATTTTAACTCCCCCTCCCACTTCCTTGGTGACATGTCCATCCTGGGCCTCCTCCACTGTCACAGTGACACCACACGCAAGCTGGAGGAATGACATCTCATATTTCGCCTCAGGAGCCTACAATCCTGAACACAGAATTCAGCAGTTTCAAAATCTCCCCACCACTGGCTTCATCTCAAATCCAACCCTCCCTCCCGCCTCTTTGACCTGACACAATCTGTCAATTTTCTTTTCCACTATCCGCTCCACCCTTCCCACTGACCAATCCCCATTACTCCTACGTGCACTCACCTATCACCATCCCTACCCTTTCTCCTACTATTTATTTCCCAGCTCCCTCCGCCTCCGAGTTCTGATGAAGTGTCCCGACCTGAAACATCAACTCTTCTGCTCTTCAGATGCTGCCTGACCTGCTGTGTTCATCCAGCTCCACACTGTAGTGACACAGGGACCATAGATTTGATGTACGTACCCAGTTCATACCCACTGAACATACTATACGTGAGAAAGTTCCTTTCAAGGGTAAGCGAATTTTTAATAGGCTAATGTCTTAATTACTGCAAATCAACCTCTCTGGCAATGAAAATTACATTTTACATGAGTGGAGTCTCATTCTTACAGATTTAAATTATTGCTGACTATTTTTTAAAAATTGATCCTCTGACCTTGGGTCAAAAAGTAACAGCAGAACCAATGCATGTCCAGATTAGGCACAGATGGTCTCATGGCTAAATTAATATGTTTCATACGCATCTTATGACCCAGACACAGGTATAACACATGTTTGAATGAATTTGTCCTCATCTATAAGATGTCATTCTGACTGTTCTGAGAGATTACCTGCAGCACTGAGTCAGAGGGGCAAGTATGGAGAGTTCATCATGTGAGTGTTTCCCAAACCTAAGAAAAATAAAGGAATGCTTTAAAAGCTGGTTTGCTGAAATGGGAAAGAAAGCATTGTTATCCAGATATGGTCATCAAGTTGAGATACAGACATTAATTAAGGTTGGTTTATTGTCAGTATGGATTCCCACGTAAGCCCAACAATGCACTTTCATCTATTTGTTATTTTGTGCAATCACGCACTCTTTAATTTTTCTGTCCATGAAATGTTAGCAATATTACATCACAGTTAATGGATTAATGAGTCTGACCCCATGTCAGCTCATCTGCTGCTGAAATTACCATCCACGCTTTTGTAACCTCAAACCGTAAAGTTGCTGTCCTGGCTGACTTCCTATTTTCCACCCCACATGAACTTGAACTCATCCCAAACTCTCATGATCATGTCCAAACTCACACCAAGTCCCATTCATGTATTACCCTCAAGTTGCTCAGCTACTTTGACTTCTGGTCCAGAAATGCTCGATTTAAAAATTCTCATTATTTTGTAATGGTCTCTATAAAACCCTTTGTATTGCTACCCCTTTCCTCATTTATGATTCTCCTTAAAAACTTTTAGATCAAGCTTTTAGTCATCAGTCCAAATATCTCCTGATATGTTTTGGTGTCAAATTTTGTTTAATAATGGTCCTGTTAAGCAACAAAGGATGTTTTAATGTATTAAAGATGCATGGCGTCATAACAAAGGTGATGACAAAAAAAAAGGATTGTGACAGCCAAGGAGTTGCTTATAACAGTACAGAATTTCCAAAAAAAAGTGAAGATATTTTACTATAAGTAACTGACCTTTTTTGTTTGGAATTAGGAAGTCTTAAGTTATCCGTTAATATGAACAAAACCATTGAATTACTAGACTAAACTGGTGCTTGAGTCTCAATGATGCCATAAAGCAATATTTTACTGTAATGCAGTGTTACTGCTACCTAGACCATTGAACTGCAAAGCTGAACAATGACTCTACGTTTTGGACGGACCCAATAACATGATTGATTTTTGACCCTGTCATGTTCTAATATCAGAAACAAACTGATTCTCAAAAGGTTGTAGCTTATCATAGAATCCCTATTTAGTGTGTAAAGAGGTCATTCAGCCCATCAGGCCCAGATCAACCCTCAAAACAGCATCCCAGCCAGATCTAGCACCGCCGTCCTATCCCCATATGCAAACCACCATGGCTAATCCACTTAGCCTGCACATTTCTTGTCACTATGGACAATTCTAGCATGGCCAATCCATCTAATCTGCACACCTTTGAACTGTGGAATGAAACAGAAGCACATGGAGGAAACTCATACAGCCATTGGGAGAATGTGCAAACTCCACACAGATAGTCACCCCAGGTTGGAATTGAACCCAGGAACCTGGTGTTATAAGGCAGAAGCACTAACCACCGAGGCACCATGTCACCCCAAGCAATCAGGGGTCATCCTGGTTGACAGCAGCCTGTATGCTAAAGCTTTGTTTCTCCAAATTGTGTTTTTTTAACAAGAGTCTGAGATACACTTTGTCTCTTCTGATCATTAATGAAATATTTAAAAGAAACAAGGTTCTCACCACAGAAATCACTTGCAGGTATGTTACAAAGCTAGCCTAGACTAGTTACAAATAATCCAGACTGTCTGCCTTCTCATTTCAGACACACCTTTTGGAAATAGTGACAACGGACTGCTGATTTTATATTACTCTAATAGAATGCAGATTTACTTTTATAATTAAAACCGCAGGGGTATGTTTGATTGTATGTTTCCTGAATCGAGATTCCTCTACGTTCACTTTCTGATTGTTATTTGCAATCCTGATTATCAGAAGTCCTTGTATATTCTGACAGCTTTCCTTTACTATTTTTGAGAAAATTACCTCTGAAGTGCAGCACCAGAACAAATGTATGCCCAGCTCAGTTGCTAAGTCTGCCAGTTTCCAATGGCTTACTATACCTGAGACAAGCTGTCAGGAATCACCATTAAAAACCCACTTGAGAAAATAAATAGTGCAACACTCAGAGCTAAACCAGGAAAGCTGTCTTTAGCATTGCACTAGCCAACAATATTTTTAAAATGTTTCCTTCAGCACAGCTGAAATTGTGTTCTCAATGGGCAAGGATCCAGCTTTGTGCTTGCTCAGCATTTTAATGATCTTGAAGACTTTTTCCTAAATTCCCTTTTGATAATTTGCAGTTCACAGCTAGGCCAGATGTTTCTATCCTCCCACCCTCTGCTGCATGCAATAAGAAATCAAATAACTTAGGACTTTCCCGTCAGAAAATGAATCCAGAAGTAAGAGAAGTAGAAAGCAAGCCTTCTCTACCAATGATAATGGATAGTTGTTGACACACTTGTCAGAACATTTCTTGTCTAGATCTAAAGGTGGTGTTACCAGAGTGATGTCCCACAAAACACAAAATGCACACCTGAATAATTACGATAGCAGTTCATAGCTGGGCAGGACACTGTAAAGTGGGAAACTAACAGGAAATAGTGGTTGAAAATATTTCAAAATCTCCCCTTCCCCCACTGCATCCCTAAACCAGCCCAGTTCATCCCCTCCCCCCACTGCACCACACAACCAGCCCAGCTCTTCCCCCCCACCCACTGCATCCCAAAACCAGTCCAACCTGTCTCTGCCTCCCTAACCGGTTCTTCCTCTCACCCATCCCTTCCTCCCACCCCCAGCCGCACCCCCAGCTACCTACTAACCTCATCCCACCTCCTTGACCTGTCCGTCTTCCCTGGACTGACCTATCCCCTCCCTACCTCCCCACCTACACCCTCTCCACCTATCTTCTTTGCTCTCCATCTTCGGTCCGCCTCCCCCTCTCTCCCTATTTATTCCAGTTCCCTCCCCCCATCCCCCTCTCTGATGAAGGGTCTAGGCCCGAAACGTCAGCTTTTGTGCTCCTGAGATGCTGCTTGGCCTGCTGTGTTCATCCAGCCTCACATTTTATTATCAAACAAAATGAGATGTGTTGAAAATTCTTCTGCACTTCTGTGGCAACTTTGGCACAAATGCTGAACTCCTCCTCCAACCCTATCTCTAATATCTTTATTTGTCCCAGTATCATCATCCCTTTTGTCATTTAATCTCTCCTGCTTTCCAGTCTATCACAGATTTTCCCTTTTATTCTTGCCCTGACCCTCTGAGTTCTTTCATACCTCCTAATTTGTAACCTCTCAAACTTATTCCAGTTCTGATGAACAGTTATTGGCCTGATATGTGAACATTTTTCTCTCGCTTCACAGAAGCTGTCTGACTTTGTTTTATATTTTAAATTTCCAGCATTAATGATATTTGCTCTTGATTTCTCATACACACATTTGTCTGTTTTGATTTTGGGTTTGGATACAGTGTCCAATCACGAATTGCAGAAAGTTTACAGAGTTTAGTTTGTACGAATGCAGATAATTTCATGGGTCAATTTTACATTCAGCAATTGTGTTAATTGCTGGTAAGCAGGAATGTCCATTAAAAGTTATTATGCTTTCTACTTGTTTGCTTTATGTATGAGTTGCAGAAATTCTTTACCCCCTGGCATTGTCAAAGTGGATGATGTAGCCATCCTTTCCAAACTTCTTGAAGACCTCAAAGTGATGTCGATCCATATTTCCTGGAAACAGATTTAGAAACATTGTTATAACTAGCAGTAGAAAATTTCCATCAGGCCTAAATTTCTATTCAGAGATTGTTTTTGAAATTCAGCTCTAGCTGTTCAGATGGCTACCCTAGTCTTTAATGAGCTTGACACTTAATGATCCACTAAAGATGCCATTAATTATCAATATTAATCACTGAATTTTTAGTAATTCTGCTGAGTCTCCTTGCGTTGTCCTTGTCTAGTGACATCATAAAATATTTTAAAATCCTTCAGCAGCTCACTTTCCTAACAGTCACCAAAAAAACTTTTAAGATTGAACATGTCTCAAAATACTTCCCAGAAGCAGAAATCAAAGCATTAAGAGATGCAGTAAAGCAGATTTTAAGATGTTTTGAAGAAGCTTCAAGGGTGGGCAAACAACTAGAAAGGTGGAAAGATTTGGGAGGAGTGCTCTAGAGGTTTGGGCTAAGAATGATGCAGATTAATTCTTTCAACAATTTGTGTTGCTTCTGATTGGAAGATCTTTCAAAGTGATGCTGTGGACTCCACAGTCGATTAAGACTGGGATTGAAAGGGGTAACCTCAAATAACAGAATTCGGTCTTGTTCCATGTGACACTTGTCTTGGCTTCTGGGAGGTGCTCAATTAGCTCTATCAGTAAAATACTCTGCGAGCAAGAGCCACTCAATACATCTATTCTGATCTCTCAAATACTTTTCTTCCGGACAAAACAAAACAATGATCTTGGACTAGATATGGAGATTTGATGTGTGCAAAATCATTTCACCTACTTTCAATCACTAACCAAAATGGCAACAACTCAAAATAAATATCTTTACACCTTAAAAAGAAACAAGGGTTTCATTTTCAGAACTGACGTGCGTACCTTGTTAGTGGAACACAGCTTACAAGAACAAGTTCAATCAAAACAGGATCAAAGCGACATTCTTCTCTGCATTGAGCTCCCTCTAGTGGAGTTCGCTATTCCTGGTGATTATTTTGAGTAATTGCCTGCGTCGCAATCATCTTTAACTACATTAAAGTGCAAATTCTGCCTGTTTTGTTACATGTACCTCATTCCTCATTTTAAAATTATTTTTGTTTGCATTGTACTGTCGTTTTTGTTTGTTATATGGTGATAGGACTTTGTTTTTTCTTCCAAAATGTGCCGAGGACATTCTAATGAAGATTCCTCTGGTCAATCTTGGCCAATCTTAGTGTTTTAGTATTGTCCAGTGAGTTGGCTCAAATGATATCACAGCTGAATTGACCCTGCCTTTTCCCAATATCCCTCATTATGCATAAATCAACAGAAATGACAGGATAATAATAAACGAAAAAAACACACCTTTTGAGTCCAAGTCTAATTATTGACCTACTTCCTCACAACCTAGAGAACACACAAAGTACCTCCTGACTCAGTTACGTGCTGAGGTGTGATGGAATGACACATTTGGGTTGTGAATACTGGGGGTAAAAGTGGTGTTTAATCGAGTCATAGAGTCATTCAGCACGAAAACAGACCCTTCCATTCAACCAGTCCATGCCGAATATAATCCCAAACTAAACTAATCCCACCTCCCTGCTCCTGGCCCATATCCCCCAAAACCTTTCCTATTCATGTATCTATTCAAATGTCTTTTAAACATTGTAATTGTACCTGCCTCCACCACTTCCTCAGGAAATTCATTCTGCATATGAACCACCCTCTGTGTATAAAATTTGCCTCATGTATTTTTTAAATTCCTCTCCTCTCACCTTAAATAATGTTACATTTAGTCTTGAAATCTCTTATAAATCAATGCACAGACAGTTCTCAACTGAATACACTGTATAGGTGATTAGTAGAGTGAACAGCCAATGGGGAACTTCAAATCAGCGTCCACAGGAAAACAACACATACGGACCAAATACTGAACTACAGGAGCAACCATCCCAACACCCACAAATGAAGCTGCATTAGAACATTATTCCAACGAGCCACCACACACACTGCAGCACAGAGGAACTACGAAGAGCAGAAGAAAATCACCTATACAGCATATTCCAAAAGAACAGGTACCCAATGAACACAGTCCACCAATTTCTCAGCAACAAACGCAAACAAACAGACAAAACGTGCCCAGAAACCATGATAATAAAATGTGAGGCTGGATGAACACAGCAGGCCAAGCAGCATCTCAGGAGCACAAAAGCTGACGTTTCGGGCCTAGACCCTTCATCAGAGAGGGGGATGGGGAGAGGGAACTGGAATAAATAGGGACAGGGGGGGAGGCGGACCGAAGATGGAGAGTAAAGAAGATAGGTGGAGAGAGTATAGGTGGGGAGGTAGGGAGGGGATAGGTCAGTCCAGGGAAGACGGACAGGTCAAGGAGGTGGGATGAGGTTAGTAGGTAGCTGGGGGTGCGGCTTGGGGTGGGAGGAAGGGATGGGTGAGAGGAAGAACCGGTTAGGGAGGCAGAGACAGGTTGGACTGGTTTTGGGATGCAGTGGGTGGGGGGGAAGAGCTGGGCCGGTTGTGTGGTGCAGTAGGGGGAGGGGACGAACTGGGCTGGTTTAGAGATGCAGTAGGGGAAGGGGAGATTTTGAAACTGGTGAAGTCCGCATTGATACCGTTAGGCTGCAGGGTTCCCAGGCGGAATATGAGTTGCTGTTCCTGCAACCTTCGGGTGGCATCATAGTGGCAGTGCAGGAGGCCCATGATGGACATGTCATCTAGAGAATGGGAGGGGGAGTGGAAATGGTTTGCGACTGGGAGGTGCAGTTGTTTGTTGCGAACTGAGCGGAGGTGTTCTGCAAAGCGGTCTCCAAGTCTCCGCTTGGTTTCCCCAACGTAGAGAAAGCCACACCGGGTACAATGGATGCAGTATACCACATTGGCAGATGTGCAGGTGAACCTCTGCTTAATGTGGAATGTCATCTTGGGGCCTGGGATAGGGGTGAGAGAGGAGGTGTGGGGGCAAGTGTAGCATTTCCTGCGGTTGCAGGGGAAGGTGCCGGGTGTGGTGGGGTTGGAGGGCAGTGTGGAGCGAACAAGGGAGTCACGGAGAGAGTGGTCTCTCCGGAAAGCAGACAGGGGTGGGGATGGAAAAATGTCTTGGGTGGTGGGGTCGGATTGTAAATGGCGAAAGTGTCGGAGGATGATGCGTTGTATCCGGAGGTTGGTAGGGTGGTGTGTGAGAACGAGGGGGATCCTCTTAGGGCGGTTGTGGCGGGGGCGGGGTGTGAGGGATGTGTTGCGGGAAAAATGGGAGACGCGGTCAAGGGCGTTCTTGATCACTGTGGGGGGAAAGTTGCGGTCCTTAAAGAACTTGGACATCTGGGATGTGCGGGAGTGGAATGTCTTATCGTGGGAGCAGATGCGGTGGAGGCGGAGGAATTGGGAATAGGGGATGGAATTTTTGCAGGAGGGTGGGTGGGAGGAGGTGTATTCTAGGTAGCTGTGGGAGTCGGTGGGCTTGAAATGGACATCAGTTACAAGCTGGTTGCCTGAGATGGAGACTGAGAGGTCCAGGAAGGTGAGGGATGTGCTGGAGATGGCCCAGGTGAACTGAAGGTTGGGGTGGAAGGTGTTGGTGAAGTGGATGAACTGTTCGAGCTCCTCTGGGGAGCAAGAGGCGGCGCCGATACAGTCATCAATGTACCGGAGGAAGAGGTGGGGTTTGGGGCCTGTGTATGTGCGGAAGAGGGACTGTTCCACGTAACCTACAAAGAGACAGGCATAGCTGGGGCCCATGCGGGTGCCCATGGCCACCCCCAAAGTCTGTAGGAAGTGGGAGGAGTCAAAAGAGAAGTTGTTGAGGGTGAGGACGAGTTCAGCTAGGCGGATGAGAGTGTCGGTGGAGGGGGACTGGTCGGGCCTGCGGGACAGGAAGAAGCGGAGGGCCTTGAGGCCATCTGCATGCGTGTGCTCCTGAGATGCTGCTTGGCCTGCTGTGTTCATCCAGCCTCACATTTTATTATCTTGGAATTCTCCAGCATCTGCAGTTCCCATTATCTCTGTGCTCAGAAACCATAACCACTGTCCCCTACATCAAAGGCATTTCAGAAATGACTGCCAGACTACTCGGTCCTCTTGGCATCAGGGTAGCCCACAAACCCACCAACACACTAAAACAGCAGCTAATGAACTTAAAAGACCCTATACAGACAACAAGCAAAACGAACGTCATCTACAAAATACCTTGCAAGAACTGTGACAAACACTACATTGGACAAATGGGCAGAAAGCTAGCCACCAGAATACATGAACATCAACTAGCCACAAAACGACATGATCCACTATCACTCGTATCCTTACATACAGATGAGGAAGGACACCACTTTGATTGGGACAACACATCCATCCTAGGACAAGCCAAACAGAGACAAGCACGAGAATTCCTAGAAGCATGGCATTCCAACCGGAACTCCATCAACAAACACACTGATGTGGAGCCCATCTACCATCCTCTGACAAAAAGAACAGGAAATGACATCACCAACAGAGGAAATGACATCATCAACCCAAGGAAACCTAAACAGATAAATAGAAAGCAGGACATAACACCAGCGCTTCACCGAAGGTTCACTGATGATGTTACCTAGAATGGTGACGAAATGTCTGGGAATGAACCTTCCCACTCAGTGAACCAGCTTACATCCGGGACAAAATAAAGACCCACTCTTTTGTGGACCGAGAAGAGGAGAGCACGACTGTGTTGGAGGTGGCTGTGCACCCTTGCAACCGGTGGATCTTAACGCTGGCTTCAGCCTAACGCTGGTTCAGGGGAGCAGCCAACCTGCAACGATGGCTGCAGCGAGAGACTTCAACTGCATCATCGATGCAGATGGAAGATCTGGCGTGGGGACAGCGGGTGGGGGGAGTCAACCGGATGTCATGTCCAGATTCCTGATGGGCATGGTGAAGGACACCACGCTGCTCGACGTCTTCAGCGCCCCTGCAGACGGAGCGCAGCGGAGATACACCTGGTCGCGGCCAAACGGGTCTCTCCGCTCAAGGATAGACTTCCTGTTTGTGTCACGGGCGTTCTCGGTCAGGTCCACTGGCATCGAGCCGGTGTTCTTCTCTGACCACTGCCTCCTGTTGGCTGACTGTCACTTACAGGACGACCAGCAGGCCGGCAAGGGGACATGGAAGTTCAACACGACTCTGTTGACCTCAGCGAACGTCGACGAACTTAAGAGGGAGTACACTGGTTGGAGAACCGTGAAACCCCTCTTTGAGTCTCCGGGTGATTGGTGGGAGATGGTGAAGGAGAACATCAAGAGGTTCTTTGTCCTCAAGGGTGCTCAGAAGGTAGGGAGAGGCGGGGAAAGCTGTCGCGACTCCAGAAAAGGGTGCAGAACCTGCTCCTTTTGCAGTTGATGGGGGTTGATGTCATGGAGGACCTCCGCGAGGTGAGGGCCAGCAAGCCTCGCTCTTCGCCGCGGAGGCCTCCAGGATAATCTTCCGGTCCAGGGTCCGCTCCGTGGAGCAGGACGAGACGTGCTCGCGGTTCTTCTTTCAGAAGGTGAGCAAAGAGAGCTCTGTGCTTAGCTGGCTGAAGGAGGACGACAACTCGGTGACATCGTCTCGGCCCGACATTTTGAGGATCAGCAGATCCTTCTATGCCGGACTGTACGACGCGAAGCCCATGGACAGCACGGCCTCTGAGTTGTTCCTGTTGTCTATCATGGAGGTCTTAGGCGACGGCACCAGGGAGTGGCTGGACCGGCCGATATCCCTGGACGAGCTGACCAGAGCCCTCAAGTCCTTGGAGAGGAATAAGACTCCCGGGAGTGACAGCTTACCGGTCAAGCTGTATTCCGCTCTGTGGGACCTGGTCGGCCAGGACCTGCTGGAGGTGTATGATAGTGCGCTTCGGGCAGGGGAAATGTGCAAGTCCATGAGGAAGGGCATCATCACCCTCATTTACAAGAGGAAGGGGGAGAGGGAAGAAATTAAGAATTGGCGTCCCATTTCACTATTGAACGAGGACTACAAAATCCTGGCCAAGGTCATAGCCAAACGGGTCAGGTCTCTCCTGGAGTCAGTGATTCACCCTGACCAAACCTGTGCTGTGCCAGGCAAGGAGTTCACTGAGAGCCTCGCGCTCATCAGGGGTATGATTGCCTAGTGCAGGACAGGCGGGTGGGCACCTGCCTCATCAGCCTGGACCAGGAGAAGGCCTTCGACAGGGTCTCTCATGCTTACATGAGGGAGGTCCTCTCCAAATTGGGGTTTGGGGAGGGCATCCGCAATTGGATCCGGCTGCTCTACGCCAACATCGTTAGCGCAGTCTCGATCAACGGGTGAGAATCGGACAGTTTTCCCGTCAGATCTGGAGTCAGGCAGGGCTGCCCGCTCTCTCCTGCCTTGTTCGCGTGCTGTGTGGAGCCCTTTGCTGCATCCATCAGGAAGGACGTGAGCCTGAAGGGCGTGACTATCCCATGCAGCGGAGGCCTTCAGGTCAAGACCTCCCTGTACATGGACGATGTCGCCGTCTTCTGCACTGATCGTCGGTCAGTGAGTAGGCTGTTGGACATCTGCGGCCAGTTTGAACTGGCCTCGGGTGCCAAAGTCAACAGGGGTAAGAGCGAGGCCATGTTCTTCGGGAACTGGGACGACCGCTCCTTCATCCCCTTCACCGTCAGGACAGACTACCTGAAGGTGCTGGGTGTTTGGTTCGGTGGAGCTGGGGCGTGCACTAAGACTTGGGAGGAGCGTATCACCAAATTAAAGCAGAAGCTGGGCAGGTGGATGCTCCGGTCCCTCTCCATCGCGGGTAAGAACCTGGTTGTCAGGTGCGAGGGGCTTTCGGTACTGTTGTATGTGGCGCAGGCCTGGCCTATTCCCTGGACCTGTGCCGCTGCGGTCACCCGGGCCATCTTCCACTTCATTTGGGGGTCGAGGATGGACTGGGTCCGCAGGGACACCATGTACAAAGACCTGGGAAATGGGGGAAAGGGCGTACCGAACGCCACCCTCGCCCTGACGGCTACCTTTGTGTGCGGCTGCATCAAGCTGTGCGTAGATCCTCAGTACGCAAACACCAAGTGTCACTGCTTACTGAGGTTCTACCTGTCCCCGGTGTTGCGAAGGATGGGCCTGGCCTCGTTGCGGCGGAACGCTCCGAGTATTTGGACCGTCCCGTACCACCTGTCCTTCTTGGAGAAATTTTTGAAAGGAAACACCTTTGATCACAAGGCTGTCAGGCAGTGTTCAGCACGTAGTATCCTCGAGACCCTTCGGGAAAAGGAGAGGGTGGATCCCGTCGTGTGGTTCCCCACGCAGACTGCCAAAGTCATTTGGCAGAATGCCTCATCGCCAGAACTTTCAAACAAGCACAAGGACATTGCTTGGCTGGCGGTGAGAGGGGCTCTGCCAGTGAGATCCTTTATGCATGCCTGGAATCTCTGCATCACTGCACGCTGCCCTCAGGGCAGCTGCGGGGGGGGGGACAGGACTGTCGATCACCTCCTTCTGGAGTGTGCCTCTGCGCAGGAGGTCTGGAAGGGGATGCAGTGGTATTTGTCGAGGTTCGTCCCGAGCAGCTCCGTGACGCGGGACTCCGTGCTCTATGGGCTGTTTCCCGGGACGCACACCGAGACCAACATCAACTGCGCCTGGAGGACCATCAATGCAGTGAAAGACGCTCTTTGGTCTCCTGCAACTTGCTGGTCTGCCAGCTGAAAGAACTGACCCCGACCGAGTGTTGCAGACTGGCGCACTCCAAGGTCCAGGACTTCGTACTGAGGGATGCGCTAAAGTTTGGGGCAGCTGCCGCCAAGGCGCGGTGGGGAAAGACCACCGTATGAAACCTCTTGTCCAGAATAGAAGAAAGGGTGCTATCTGGTAACTGGGCCCAGCTGGCGCTTTCCCCAACTGGTCAGGGGGCCAACGGGGACTGTGCGGGGTGACGACTGCCGGGGTATTTTCTTTGCTTTGTTTTTTTTTCCTTTAGTTGGTGTACGTAGCCCCTGGGTAACGCGGAGCGGCTTGCATGACTGGGTAGGTGTGTAAATGTTTTATTTTTTGTACATCTTACGAATAATGTATATTTTTTCAAATAAAAAAAAATGTGACGAAACGTCTGAAAACTAACCTTCCAGCTCAGCGAGCAAACTCACAAACAGATCCATGTTTTTAGCCTACTGTTCTAATATTTCAGAAATAATGGGAATTGCAGATGCTGGAGAATCCAAGATAACAAAGTGTGAAGCTGGATGAACACAGCAGGCCAAGCAGCATCTCAGGAGCACAAAAGCTTGGCCTGCTGTGTTCAGTGATAATGGGAACTGCAGATGCTGGAGAATCCAAGACAATAATATGTGAAGCTGGATGAACACAGCAGGCCAAGCAGCACCTCAGGAGCACAAAAGCTGACGTTTCGGGCCTAGACCCTTCATCAGAGAGGGAGATGGGGTGAGGGTTCTGGAATAAATAGGGAGACAGGGGGAGGCGGACCGAAGATGTAGAGAAAAGAAGATAGGTGGAGAGGAGAGTTTAGATTGGGAGGTAGGGAGGGGATAAGTCAGTCCAGGGAAGACGGACAGGTCAAGGAGGTGGGATGAGGTTAGTAGGTAGGAGATGGAGGTGCGGCTTGGGGTGGGTGGAAGGGATGGGTGAGAGGAAGAACAGGTTAGGGAAGCAGAGACAGGTTGGACTGGTTGTGGGATGCAGTGGGTGGAGGGGAAGAGCTGGGCTGGTTGTGTGGTGCAGTGGGGGGAGGAGACGAACTGGGCTCTTTGTTCTAATATTTCCTTTTGTGGCTTGGTGACAATGCTTGCGAGATTATCTTCTTGTGAAACACCTTTTTTTTACTGCATTAGGGGTGCTACTGCTGTTGAAACAATTGGAAGTAAATGAGAAAATTATCTTCCTTTCCATTCTTACCTGTTAAAAAGTCAAATATCGCCATATCGATAACATTCAATAATCTGCTACCTGTGTTGTAAGGTGGAGTACGTTTTATCTTGTCACAGTAATTTGGATTGGTTTCCCACCTACAGAAAAACAAGGAGAGAACTGATTTGAAATCCTAGACATAATAATACTCACAGTACATCATAATGTCAGCAAATCCATCAATATATTGCTTCCCAAGGACATATTACTTTAAGGCAATTCAATTTTTATCTAATATTTACCATTTTGACTGAGTGGAATATTACTCCTTACTTTTCTAATTGCTAATATTGTTTTCTTCCATCCTCAACAAGACCAAAAGTATTATGTACATTGACTGATCAATACTGTTTGAGCAAATGCTTAAGCAATTCCATTATTTTTCTTTATTCTACTCATTATTTGTTATTTTGTTTGTTTTGGAACCCCCCCATTGTATGTACCCAGTACCATAGAATGATTGTTTCAGGCGTTTGGCTCTTGTGAATGGGATTTTCCTTATAATGTAAGGAATGTGATTCATATCTCATTATGTTATTTTTGAATTCTTAAATTTGAACATGTGGCATGTGGGCTTTGTGTATTCCTAAACAGGTTAACTTGGAAGTATTTCAGTAACTATCAGGATTTATTTTAAAATACAGTATTAGAAAGGCACTTCCTGGAGAATAATAGGTTTTGATTATATTGGGATGGTTTATAAGCGAATAACTTAAACAGTACAGTGCTTTAGTCTTTCAGACAGCAAATTCTGTATTTTTTGAGTTTAAGGGTAACTCTTATGGCTTGGGAAACATACTTTTAGTTTCAGCATGGGATGGTTTGCAGAAATCTTGGCTGAAGTGTGTGTAATAGTTGTTCCTGAGAAATGGAGGTAATTTGAGACTTTTAATGAAGAGGTTGCCTGACTATAAGGAGATTAGTTTAAAACTTTGGATCCAAAGTGTTTGTTTACAACACTGAAACAGTCATTTTAACTGAGAAAGTTTAAGCTCAGTTGAATGAACACTCCAAGAAAAGGCAATTAGATTCTCAACATGGAGAATTAAAGTCACAATTATATTAAGCCCCAAGGATTTGAAAGAGAAGGACTAAGGGTAGGAGCGTTGCTAATAACACATCTACCCACCATAATATGGGGTACAGATTGAAAGTGAACTAAAAGGTACAGACTAGTCCTCTGTTCTCCTTTAATATGCCCTCACATAGAATTACATTGGTGGGAGGGCTGTAAAATTCAGTGGAGTAGGAGGATGTAGGCCATCAAACACATTAGGATGAAGGCAGAGAGGAAATGTGATGTATATATTTGGGGAGACTTAGGGAAGTGAGACATTTTCTCGGTGTGGAGGGGGTAGGAATCATTAATAAGCTGAAATAGAAAGCATGCAATATTAGTGTTCTACATTTTTAAATTCAACCTGTTTGGATAGGTAACATGGCATACCTTCACGGCAGGTGGGGCTTGAACCAAAACTTTGTGACCCAGCAGCAGGAACACTCTGTATCTCAAAATCTTTAAAGCATTGGGCTAGGTTTCTGAAATACTTGTCCAATCACATTCATCACTGACAAGCTGAGACTAATTTCATAGCATAGAATCCCTACAGGCAGGAAGCTGGCCATTCAGCCCAATGAGTCTATACTGACTGTCCAAATAGCTTCCCACCCAGACCCATCCTCTACCCTATCCATGTAACCCTGCATTTTCCATGCATAATTCACCTCACCTGCACATGCCTGGGCACTATCAGCAATTTAGCTTGGCCAATCCATCTAACGTGAACATTTTTGGACTGTGGGAAGAAACCAGAGCACCTGGAGGAAATCCATGCAGATGATATGCAAACACCACACAGTCACCCGACGGCAGAATCAAACCTTGTGAGACAGCAGTGCTAACCACTGATCCACCATGCCAACCATGAAACTAATCGTCAAAGCAATAATGACATAATAGAAACAGCACTTGTGGTGCAGTGGTAGTGTCCCTAACTTTGAGCCAGGAGGCCAGGCTTACATCTCACCTGCTCTAGACATTTGTAATGGCATCTCTGATCAGGTCAATTAGAAAATAACTAAAGGAATGGAAACCAGCGGAAAACAAATCTTGGTTTCGTCTGTTCCATTTGTGATTGTTGGCACTCTATTCAAACCTGTTTCACTTCAGTTGCTATTATCTAAAGAGGAAGGATGTTGTAGCCGAAAAACAGTGATAAATCCGAGCACTTACTCTTTTTTATCAGTGAACGTGTAGGATCTGCTCCATGGGTTCTCAATGAGTTCTCTCTGGGCAATGTACAGGTCGGGCAGAAATGCAGATACTGACCCTTCCAGTAGGTGAGGTTTCCCACAGACTGCATACTCTGTTTTACACGAGTACAGACATCTTGCAAAGAAACACACATTGTTGTCTGTAAAAGAATAAAGACACAATTAATTCACAATATTGTTATAACCAAGTATAGACATTATTTTGAAAATTGTTAAATAATTAGAGTTGCCAACTCTGACCAAATATATTCCTCCAGTCTATTTGTCAGGTCAGTCTTCATTGTCCATCTTTAATACATTTATAATTAATCAACAAAAGTGTTCAAAAGAAATGAGAAAAGCACCAAAATCTTTCTGCTTTTGTTGTTGACAATGGAATCCAGGAGTTTAATCTCTGATTCCTCGTGGTTTCAGGGTAATCCTGGAAGGTTAACTGACCAACAAAGCAGACGTGACAGGAAGGGCAAGTATGTACTTTTGATATTTTAGCAACATTCATAGGAACTAAGAAAACTGTCCAGCCTTTGACTCTGGCAGGAAACAAGAACTTACCGCTGTACGTGACCTCAATGTTCCTTCACCTCTGTGGGCAGCCAAGTTGAAAGATCCTCTGCTATATTTTTCATTCACAAGATCTCTGTTTGTGATCTGGGTGAAACATTTTTGAAAAGTAATCTGAACAGCAGCTGTCCAACGACAGCTTCATTCTATTGTCACTGTCCAATAGTGAATAGCTTAAAACAAACAGTCAGGAGTTTTGTTTAGTTATCTTTGGGGATGAAGAAGTATTTATGTAGATGTTTCCCGCAAGAGGTTAATATGGGGAAGACAGGTTGGCATGTGAAAGGAGCAACTTAATGATTAAATAATGTCCTTGTTTCATGCTTCCATATGTTCTTATAGCCATTAATAGGAAAAGGAATCAAAAATTATACTAGTCAAATTGCCAAATTTAAAATAATAGAAATTTGCCAGGCTCTTAATTGCACCAAGTGGAAATTCTTTCATAGTGAATACCTCAACATTATAGAAAGATGATGAAATGAGTCGTGGCTTTATCTAGTATACTACCAATTAAACAGTTACAAAGTACATACATTATTATTGTAGAAACCAGATGGAAATTGGCTTTCCTTTTTACACTGCAAAAATTGTTACTGAATTTGGACAGTGAGGGGCGAGGACTGAATATTGTTATAAATTTACGAAAGTATTTTTTGGACTGTCACATTGAGAGTCTAATCACTTGACATCATGTTAATGTCCTTGGCCATTTTGGAGGCAAACAGCCCAGTCTAGATTGGGCCAGTGAACACCTCCCTTTTATGAAGCTTTTACTCCCTTGGAGAGTGAACACATCCCTTAGTGAAGTTTTTACTGTTGTTAAACACTTCAGCCTCCGAGCCTTTGTGAAACACAACAAATCTGGAATTATATTAGGGATAGAACAGTGCAAACCTATTTTCTGCTGTTTGGGATATCTCAGGCTGGCTCCTCTCATTTATTTTCCACATGTGTTACTTGTTGAATTTACCATGTTGGACAAACCCAGGTTCTCACTTATTGGAACGATCAAAATGTACTCACACTCCTATCATTAGACATAAGATGATTACACTGTTTTTAGCTTCTATTAGTTGAAAGAAACTAAGTTGCTTTTCAGTTTACGGAAAGCTTTTACTCTGAACTACGCAGACTTCAGTAGAGTTTGGCTTCTTTCTTCATTACCTGGTGAGATGAAAAAAGTGGCTTTCAAATCTTCATTTCTAGTCAGATCGTGGATCTCTCTACTTAGGTTAAGCTTTCGGCCAGCCACTGGTGGAACACGCCGGAAATCAAGAATTCTTCAATGGAAGATATAGATTCATAGCAAATAAAATGAATAATATATTTGATTAATGTATCTTCAGATAAAGTGTGTGAACATGTACCTGAGGCGCAGGGGTTTCAACTCCTGAACATTGCTACTTTAGCAATTTACTTACAATTGCTACTGTATGTAATCTGTTCTCAAAACAAAACCTTGGGCATTCTTAACAGTCCCACTGCCATTTGTCATCAACAAACAGTTGATTGTGTATATTCCTGAATATCTTGTCCTATAGCAACAGGAGGAAACCATTTAACCCTTGAGCCAGTTTCAATATTCAATAAGATCATGGCTGATTGTAACCCAATTCCATTTACCTTCCTTTTCCCTTAGTATCTTTGATTAATAAAAATCTATCAATCTCAGAGTTCCAATATTCTAACACCATTTGCATGTTTTCTAATTCATTCCTCAAGGCCAATATTCCAGTCCCATGATGCTCTAAGCAATGAAAATTCCCATGTTGGCCATGGGACACCAATTTTCTTTTGACTTCCACTGTTTCCAGTTTTAATCATTTGGAAAGTCCCCCCATTCCATCCTATTAGGTCCAACGTGGACGATCTCACAGTTATCTCCACCAAAAGCTATTTGTCAGAACTTTGACCAATTGCTTGATCTGTTTGTATCTCTCTGTAATTTTGAGCAGTCACCTACACTACTCCCAATGCTCCTTTTCTTTATGTCAATGGAAAACGAGGACATGTGGCTATTTATCCCATCAGCATGCCATGGTGAACAGTTCCAGTCCCAAAAACAAATCTTTGTGGAACACCATTAGTTATATCCAGCCAATTAGTCCTGCTCTCTGTATACCCTGTCATACAGAACAACGTTACTGAAGCTTTTCAATCAATTAATGATGATCATTGAATATAGAAATCCCTTCCCCCCCGCTTTCCATTATTATTTAGGTTGTTGTTTGAATGTAAAAATTTTTTTAAAAATCCCTCCAGTGCACCATTTTATATAGAGTTTATACGTGTGGTCAATCTGATGATCACTGCCAAGTCATTGCCACTCGTTTTGAAAGACATTTTGATGCTGTGGGTTTAAAACATAACTTGCAAGCTGACACACAACAGGAGGGAGCAGGGCTAATGGTTTTACACACCCCATGATATTTTTTCTTTTCACTGCAGTTGAGTTTCACTATTACATCTCTGGGACAAATTTAGTGCCACATCCTGAGTGTAAGAAAGGCTGTGCTGTATTAGTTTGCAGTCAGGCTGCGGGACGGTTCAGCTCTTAGCGCATTCCCCATCTAGGGGGAACACATTGAAAGGTTTGCCTTTCGCCTCAAACACACATTCCAGAGAAGAAGCCTGTTTCACAACGTCTTTCCAGTTTAGGGGCAATAGAGTCATAGAGATATACAGTACAGAAACAGTCCCTTCAGTCCAATTCGTCCAGGCCAACCAGATATCCTATATAAATCTAGTCCCATTTTCCAGCATTTGGCCCACATCCCTCTAAACCCTTCCTATTCGTATATCCATCCACAAGCCTTTTAAATGTTGTAATCGTACCAGCCTCCAGCACTTCTTCTGGCAGCCCTATCCATATATGCCTCTGTGTGAAAAAGTTGCCCCGTAAGTCCCTGTTATATGTTTCCCTTCTAACCTTAAACCCTTCCCTCTAGATATGGACTGCCCCACTCTAGGGAAAAGACACACCCCTCATAATTTTATAAACTTCAGTATGGTTATCCCTCAGCCGCCGACACTCCAGGGAAAATAGCCCCAACCTGCTCAGCCTCTCCCTATAGCTCAAACGCTCCAACCCTGGTAACATCCTCGTAAATCTTTTTTGAATCCATTCTAGTTTCACAACATCCTTCCTACAGGAGGGAGACCGGAATTGCATGCAAAACTCCAAAAGTGGTTGAACCAATGTCCTGTACAGATGCAAAATAACCTCTCATGGGGAAATGTAAACTGGATGGCAATAAGTTGCTCCTGTGAAGACAACTTAGATGGAGGAACAGAGTAAAGAGAGATTTTTTAAATGACCTCATTGTTTTCAAACATCTTCCACTCCACAGCTAAGTTTTAGCAATAAAAAGAGTATTGACAATAAAATCCCTTCTCCACCCAACTGTTTTCGTAGATGTGTCACCCTACAAGGAACATATATATGATTAAATGAGCTCTCAATAATTTAAGTGGTTGATATAATTATAGTATTTTGGCTTAAACTTTAGGTGGAATGTCAGCCAGCTGTAATCTTTACAATAACAATGTTTATGAAGATTTTCAAGGAGTACAATCTTCATAAAAAGACTTTCAAATAAAATTTTTCTATGCTCCAACATGGCATAGGCTTTCTACCATGTCTTGTCAGAGCTGGAATTTTTTTGTATTTCAAAAATTAGAAATTTCTTTTTGTTCTAATCTGAAATGGATTCTGGTCTCCACTCTGAAAAATTAATTCTTTACATCACTGACAAGAGATGTGTTTTGAGGTTCCTGTGGGGAAATAATTATTTTGTTCTCCTGGTTAAACATGCATTTCCACAACTGATAAAGGAAAAGATTTTGTTTTTAAATTAATGGAGGAGGAGTATAATTTAAAATGTAATTAAATCACACAATAGCCCACCACTAAATGTCAATGAATTCATTTGTGTGCAGAAAGCTTCCTCTCACTTGGTGCCCAGCTATTGAGAAGTGATGTTATGATTTTCTGAATTTCCTCCTGATCCATTTCAATCAGAAGGTTGGATTTTTTTAAGGGATTTTCCCAATAAGTTGAATTTAGGTGTCTGGAATTAATGGTACCCTGTTCCCCACAGGTAAAAGCAAATCAGAGAAAGGAGCCCAGCCACTGAGCTGTCCAAAGACATTCAAACGTGTCAGGCTTCCATGCCTAGTTCCCCAACACCAGGATATCCCACCCCAGCTTGTGGGCTGGATGCCTTTGCAGAATATCCCTGCACTGCTTTAATCCCAGTCACAGCACAATGAGACCTTTAACTGGGCATTAGTTGGTTGCTCAAGGGCTTCAATTGGCCTGCACATTGACTGACAACTTGACGGAGTAATCCCCATCCTGCACTCTTTGTAAAATGGGGATGTAGTGAATGATTGGTGGCAGGCATGTACCAACTACATCCTCCCCACCCCATCTTAGGGATGTGCAGGTTAGATGTATTAGCCACGGAAATGCAGGGTTATAGAGATAGGGTAGGAGAGTGGATCTGGTTGAGATGATCGTCAGAGGCTTGTTGTGAACTCATTGGCCCATATGGCCTGCTTCCATACTGCAAGGAATCTATGATCTGCGATACCACAAACAAGGGAATATTAAATTTTGCCCCAGGTGTTTGCATTCATATTGGCTTTTACAACAACATTTCGAGCTAACAGAAATGTTAATCCCCAGGATCACACTGCTCAAAAACTTCTTGCTTTTGGTCCTTCTACAAATCACCAGAAAGTTGAGCAAAACAGCAGCTGGATTAACGAAAAACCCATTAGTTCACTAAAATCTTACCCTGCCTACTTGGCCTGACCTAGCCAGTACAAAATTATGAGGCTGACACTTAATCCCTTCTGAAATGTTCAATCAGCTGCTCAATTATAAAATCCAAGCAACTATGAATAGACAATGAATGTTGTTTTTCCAGTGTTAAATATTGATCAATTTTAAAAAATCTTGCATCAAAAATTCAAACCCTACAGAGCACAATAAAGGCCAATAAGAATTAACGATGAATACATTAATATATACAATGAAGTGGATTTTTGTACAAACTCATTATTCTAGATAATCTGTTTCAGGGAGTTATTACTATTGAAGTCTGTAGAACCATACAAACAGCCCATAGTTCATTACGTTGCCATCTTAGTGATAGCAAAGCTTCATTCCATTTTTAGTCATTTATATTGGATTCTTTAAGTTGGCTTTACCTGTCCAGGTGAAAAGCAGCTATTTCAGCATTGTGCCTTTGAAAATCAACAAAATAAAACACATCTGCTGGAGTTTCCTCTTCTCGTTTCTGCCTGAGAAAATGGAAGGAACGTTTCTTTTGTAGCGTGGGTCATTCATCATGCAACAAATTAAAGGGTAATTTACCCGGTTATTACAACACACATACACATTACCTCTGTGAATTATTTCTTTAATTCTCCTCTTAATGGCTCTTCCCATGATTTCTCAGTGACCCACTGACTTCCTGCAATCTGCTGTATAGCCAGCTGGCAGAAAGTGCCTGACTCTTCATGTTCTGAATATCTTCATTTAACTGCTGGACTAATCAGTAATAGGCCTAGAATCACTGTGCTCAGAACACAGAGATATGTACTTCCATAAACAATCCCCTTAGAAATGATATTAGGTGGTCATAGTTACACTCTGGGAGAAAGGCCATGGAGAAATTTAATTTGTTCTTTGTCTTCCTGGCTAGATATCCTCAATTTACAGCAATGATATTGCTAAACAGATGTAGTTACTGCTGATTTTAAATCTCCTTACAACATTAGTTAGTATGTGAAAGACAAAGAGAGATGCACCAGAATTAAAGGAGGCTGTCAAAATTATCTGCTATGTTTTGAGGGCTCAAGTGTTACCATCCCTTTATGGCCATGAACCAACACCCCAGTACTCTCTCCCGTTTTCCCCCATTTACACACCTTCCCTGTCATGTTTTCCTCTTCTCCCAATTTTCCCTGCCTTTGACCTTGCTTGATCATAAAAGATTGTCAACTTTTTGCCGTTTTGATATGAGGTTATTGAGCAGAAATATTAACTGTGTTTCTTTCATAGAATCCCTGCAGCATGGAAAGAGGCCATTTGGCCCATTTAGTCCACACTGACCCTCTGAAGAACGTCCCACCCAGACTCCTACTCCATCTCCAAAACCCCACATTTACCATGGCTAATCTGCACATCCCTGCACACTATGGGCAATTTAGCCTGGCCAATCCACCTAGCCTGCACAACTTTGGACAATGGAAGGAAACTGGAACACCCGGAGGAAACCCGTGCAGACACAGAGGGGATGTGCAAACTCCACACAGACAGTTACCCAAGGCTGGAATTAAACCTGTGTCCCTGGCACTGTGAGGCAGCCACGCTAACCACTGAGCCACCATGGTACCCCTACTTGGGAAAAACAGACAGAACTTAAAAAAAAACAGCGGACTGAATAGTCCTGTTTTTTGGCTAAGTGTCATTTTTGTCGAGTTTCATG
Source organism: Stegostoma tigrinum (assembly GCF_030684315.1). Taxonomy (NCBI): domain Eukaryota; kingdom Metazoa; phylum Chordata; class Chondrichthyes; order Orectolobiformes; family Stegostomatidae; genus Stegostoma; species Stegostoma tigrinum. The sequence goes on from NC_081375.1 coordinate 22,964,199, forward strand.
TGAGGTCTAACATGTCACAATCACCAGACTGTGCTCCTGAAACTGTGCTTCTTTCTAGGAAGAATGCCTTTTGAGGTGAAAGCCTCTGAGTTGGTGGAGGTGTAGAGAAAAGCCGTGTGAAAGTATCCTCTGAGAGCTCAGCAGCTTCCACTTGAGGTCACTTTAGCCCACAAGTGGTCATGCTCTTCTCCGGCTAATTCAAGAGTCTTCTTCATCGAAGGAGCAAAGAGCCTGATGTCCACCCTTCCCTCCCACCACCCATTGAACTTTCCCCTCTTGTCTCAGTTACGGGTCAAATCCTCCTGCAATGAGACAACAAGAGGGTTCAATATAACGGAAGTAGATGGAGGAGATATTAGTGCTGATATATCAGCAGGATAAGTGGTAAGGTCTCCCCAGTGAGTGAAGATGAAGCTCAGATGGTAGGAGGGGTTAGCAGGTTGGGAGGAATGAGGTGGATGGGAGTCATTGGATGGACTTGATGGATGTAATAATGAGGGAGATCCAATCCATGAGCCTTGGTGAGGAGTGTGTGCAGTGGCAGAGTTAGCAGTGGCCCTGTGAGTATGAGGTGGCAGAGAGGGAACAGTGGCACTTATCTTGTTAAGTGCAGAGGATCATTGGCCTTTTCCCTTCATTGCTGAGTGTCACCTTCTGACTTGAAATAAGCACTAACCTGAGCTATTTAAGTCCAGCCTGGTTTGAACTGGTGACATGGCCTCCTGTGGCAGCCTGCAGGAGAGAGGACAGCCCTCCTCTCCACAGCAACTTCAGGCCCTTGTCCGCAAAGCATGGAGCAGGCGTTTCTCTCCTCTGACCCATACCTCCAGAGTGTCAGGGGCAGTTCCTGGCTTGCAGTATCAGAAGTGTACAGTCTGATTTAAATATGATAAAGGCAGCAGGAACACTGGGAAGAACCAGCAGCAAGAAGCACTTCCATCTCTTCTGACATGCCATCCCACAAGAAAGGTCCTCAAGAGCCCAAAAAGGTTGCATGATACAAGTTGGTGTAAGCCATGGCAGACAGGTCAATATGAATCTCACTCAACAAAACACTAAATGCAAAAGGGCATGCTCTATGAGGTGAGATCAGCAGCCACTAAGTTGCACAGGCCAATTAGGAATCCCAAAATAAACAGGGGGTGAGATTTTGAAAATTTAACAAATTTATCTCTTGGATTGCTTCCTGGTAACAGTTAGTAATATACATATTATGGAAAAATTACAATAAGGATAAACATGGATCAGGAAACCTGGGATAACTTCCTTGCTCTTATTAAAATTAAATTCATGGGCTCTTCTGTGTCAATTGAGGGGGTAAGTTCAGTTGAACATGTTATCCAAAAGACGGCATGTGTAAAGGTGCAGCACTCCAAAATTACACTGGGATTTCAGTCCAGAACTTCATGCTCAAGTCCCTGTTGTCTGTCTTCTATCCACAAACATTTGCCTCTGAGGCAAATGTCCAACTCACCGAGCCACAGCTGGCACATTGATTTTTAATGCTTAACGTTCTAAAGTATAATAACTGAGAGCCACATCTTGGATAGCAGTTATGCCTGAGTGTGTCATATGTTTTCATATACTTGAGATGTTCAACTGATATGAATTACCTTGTGGTTTGTGAGCATCCTCTCAACCATGAGCTAGTGTTGCAGTGCATGAACACACTCCAACACGATTGCCAAACTCTGCATCATGCAGACGTCGCAATTTGTTTTGTTTTAAATTTGCTTTAAAATCTGCTGCACCAGGGTGTATCATTAAGTTTCGTGGAACCATGGGGTAGTGGGGGGCTTGAGAATCAGCGCACTTTTGCAAATAGGTTGGAACAATGTTGATCAGTAGTTTGTCCATATTTAAAAAAAAGGAGACTCAGAGGCATGCTCATTATATATTGATTTGATTTTGAACAGCCAAATATGCATTTTTCTTCTAATCTGTAAAATTCAAATTTTAAAACGAGTATAATTTCCACAGTGGATTGTAATGATCTTCACTTTAATTTCAGCAGAAATTCCAGAGAAAAAAGCAGAATCATTTATGCCATTTCTTCAAAGTTTCGAATAATACTACACCAAAATCTCCAGCGAACCCCTTAGGGATCTTGGAAGAATGACCACTTATTGTGCAGTAAGTGACAGTTTTCTGTGAAAGGTAAGAAGTGTTTAATCTTGCTACTGATTACTTCAGCAAGATTTGTGGGTGAAGCCACTGGCTTACAACATGTGGTATACAGTGGAATAATAAATTTCTATGACCATGAAGGTTAACAGGTCAAGCTGTAGGTGAAGGTTGTAACTCACCTTTATTCACAAGCACGATGATCATTGCCACTAGGTGGCAAATTCCAATTCAATGAGTGAGCCAAAAGTTTTGTGGTGGAGTTTGAAACTTTGTTTATCTGGTTGTTCGTGACTTTTTAAAAACTGAAATTCAATTCAGATTGCGATACGGGGATCTATATTTCTATTAAAGTTGGTGACATTTGAGGGCATTTTCATTGAATCAAACTGTGACCAGTGTTTGAAGATGGAATAGTCAATTAATTTTAATGTCCTAGAAATAATGGGTAAGGATTTCTTGCCAGTTGCTATTTGTCGTGAAATTGTACTCATTTTCTTTACAAACGCATTTATGGTTGAGCAGAAGTAGTAAAATGAGGTAACTCCTCTTAATGTACTTAATTTCTTTTTATATCTATTTACAAGACATGAGAGTGCTGTAAAGCCAGTGCTTATTTCTCATTCCTATTTACCCTTGAAGGTAATGGTGGCTTGTCATTCTCAAATACAACCAAAGGTTTGTGAGGCCATTAAGTCTTGTGGGTCTGAAGTCACATTATAGGCTGGACTAAGTCAGTATAGCAGATTACCCTCCTTAGAGGGTAGCAGATATTGACAGTGTTTCCTGAAGGCTCAGTGGGCATATAATTACTGAATAGTTGAACTGTGATAGTTATGGTGTGTGTGTGTGTGTGTGTGTGTGTGTGTGTGTGTGTGTGTGTGTGTGTGTGTGTGTCTGTGTCTGTGTGTGTGTGTGTGTCTGTGTGTGTGTGTGTGTCTGTGTGTATGTGTGTGTATACACACACACCAAGGTCAGTTAGTATGATAAGTTCAATATAATCATTCACATTGAATGATGTCCAAATCATCAATATAACAGAGGATGCCCAGGAGTTTTTAGACTCATGGTACTAAACGATGTCTCCAAGGGCAATTGAAAGGAGAAAAAAATTGGTGATTGAAAAAAAACATGATGATTATTTTATAGATAACACAGTGTGGAGCTGCAGGAGCACAGCAGGCCAGGCAGCATCAGAGGAGCAGGAAATTTGACGTTTCGGGTCAGGACCCTTCTTCAGGAATGGGGGAGAGGGAAGGTAGCTCAGAAGTAAATAGAGAGAGGATGGATGGGGCTGGGGAAGGTATTTGGGATGGTGATAGTTGAGTGCTGGTAGGCAGTGGTGGGGATTGGTCAATGAGGGGGGAGAAGCGAATAGGTAGGAGAGAAGATGGACAGGTTGTGTCAGGTCAAGGAGGCGGGAATGAGAAGGAGGGTTGGTAATGGGATGAGGCTGGGGGTGGGGAGATTTTGAAACTGGTAAAATCCTCATTTAGGCCATTGGGCTGTAGGCTCCTGAGGTGGAGAATGAGGCGTTGCTCCTCTAGTTTCCGACTGCATTCCTCCAGCTCCACACTGTGTTATCTTTGACTCCAGCATCGGCAGTTCTTACTATCCCTGAATGGTTATTTTGTAGTTATTTTCATGCAAGTGACTGGAGCAAAAAAAAGCCCAAGAATTAAAAATAGGATGAGTCATCCCAAGGTCTGTCTCTCAGCGGTATCTCTGCAGTTTGATTTAAGCACATGGATGTCAAGAACAGGAAAAGTGCAATATTCTCAATCTTTCTTTGTGTCCTTTCTCATTTGTATATTTATAGCAGTGATGAACAATTACAAAATCTAATCATCCACTCCAGTGCGAAAGAAATATAGGCTGTTTAATTTGCATTGGTGGATTGACTTACTTCATAGGCTTGAATATTGCTTTGCCGAAGTTCTGAAATTTTAGGAGTAGTTTCAGATGAACCCCACTTGGCTTCACAACTTTTGGGGAGAAAAAAAAGTCAAGAAAATCAAATACCATGAAAAGATAAAATAATGTTTTATATCATATAGAATATGTCATTTGAATACTGCTGTTAGCCATTGCTCAATATCCAAGACAAACAGAGAATAAAAAAACTTGAAGTCAAAGTGCTTTGACTTTATAACAGAGCAAACACTTTGAGTTACATAATGAGAGCATACTGTACATATACTCATAGGTTTAAGTGGGAAATCCACATCTTCTGCCCACAATTCTCATTCTTCAGTTAAAAACTGTAATTTTCATGATTGAGGAAAAAGTGCTTCCTTCCGCAGAATGATGCCCTAATTCCCAAACAATTAAACTAAGTGCAGTTTGGCTTGTGTATTTCAGAATTACAGAATACTGACACTGGTGTCAAGCAAACCAGTTTCCAGAAAGTTGTAGCAATTTATGTCATGACCTTTCATTTCAGGGAATGACATCAATATTAGATCTGCTCATTCTTCACATTTATTATACATATAACCTTATATACACAGCAACTGTTGTGAAACTATTGCTCTTCCTGCACACCAGTACCAGACCGAGGTAGGAAGAATTCCAAAGTAGGGACTTCTGTTCTAAAATTAAGTCTCCCTCATGACTGCACACAATCGATTCAATCATGTAATGATGGGTGCCCTCAAATATTATGTGTAGAATTCTATGGACTTCAGTGCAATTGAGATTTTCCAAAGCATACCAGGAACCAAAATTAAATGTAACATAATAATGATCCAATTTTATATAAAGGGGCAAAGATACTTACTTTGGAAAAGGTGTGTGAAGCACTTCAGAACATTTCTGGCATTTGTAGCCTGGATCACAGTATGCTGGAAAGTCATTAAGGACACTGTTCTGATTTTACTTTGTGCAGGGTACACTGTGATCTCGAAAGGAAAATAAAACCCTATCAAGTTTGGCAGCTGAGTTGCTTTCTGATTTTCAAATCAGCATGCAGCATAGAAGCTGTGTTAACTTGACCTCTGCCATGTTGACCTTTAAATCCTGGAGGACTGGGTGACACTGTGTGTCAGTCAAGCCCTGATTGAGAGGGGAAAGGGTAAGCAAGTTGCATTATGCTCTGGCTAACAGCCAGCATAGACATGATGGGCTGAACAGTCCCCTTCCGTGCTGCAGCCATTCTATGATCCTACGATATGGAAACATCTTCTAAACAGCACTTCAACAAATCACTTATGTCTAAACTTCATTTTCCAATGAGATGAAGTTTTAGTTTTAGTTTGAATGTAAACTATTCCTTTCATAGAAAACAAACTCTGTGCCGTTTTGTTGAGGTAAGAGCAACATCAAGTACCAGGCCTGCTTCGAACAGCAACTTGCACTTCAAAAGTTGTTGCTCAATAGGATACAGACATGATGGTAAATGATGAACACCCAAACCTCAGATATTGGGAAATACAGCATCCCACTTAGAATATTTAACTCCCCTCCTTCTAGCTATAAACAGGATTTACATAGTAGTTTTAGCTCTAGCCTTAATCCTTCCTGTAATGTGGGATCAAATATTTGGTATGTGCACATTTGGACACACGGTTCATTTCTCTACTTAAATACAAACACCGTTTTATCAGCCTTGAACATTGCACTGACCTGCTGCCAAGGGAAAAGAAAGCATTTTCATGCAAGTGCAAAAGGTAGTATCGATCAACCTAGAGTTAAACAGATTTCATTGCAATCAGCAACACCACAGTTCTCAGCAGTAAGGGTTCTAAGTGCTCAAAACAAACACCTTTTTCACTAAAAGGAGCTTGCTGAACAAATTGTCACCAGGTTTCCTTGTGCTTGACCATAACTGAGTGTGAAAAAATTGCTGATGTGCTTTTAATAGCAGTGAGTATCAACCACAAAGTAGAAAAAAATCAAGCTGTTTTTATTCCCCTTTCCTGTTGAGACACGTGTCACTTTCCTGCAGTGTAAACAAATACAAAGTTTCCTTTGAACCAGTTCAAATAGTGAAGGCTCTGCCCAAATACACATGATTTATAGTTGCCAGAAGTATCCAAAGTCCAAAATCTTTAGTTACATCACCTAGTTTTAAGGTTTGAAACCACTTGCTTCCTTTGTCCATCAATGTAATAAATGCTTTAATTAACTAAGACAAAAATTTGATGCTTCTGGATATTATGCTAATCTCAACATCAAGCAAGAACGTAAGGCTGCATTGAGATCAGTTTTTATCTACTGGAAAGCAAGATTCATGAGTCAGAATAGAGAAGGATAAACTTCACTCATACCTTCTTTACAATTGCATCTCCCATTCAAAGCCTTTTCATCGTACGTGTAATCTATGAAATATGTAAAAATATTTTATTTATAATAGTTAAAAGATTAAAGATTAATAATCTAAAATGTAGTGAAACTGCCATTTTTGAGTCTTTATGAAGCAGTTTACATTTCGGAGTGATTTCAAAAGTGATAGTACATGACTTAAGAGTACAATTTGACCCTGTTTCTTGAGCGCAACGATGACAGAATTATTTGGGAGGCCACCTCACACCACTTAAATTGGACAACGTGTAGTTCTAGTGCTGTACAAAATCAAACGTCAAATGTGCTCAATTTGACCTTCTGGAAACTTTTGAAACCTAAGCTGAGCTTACTTAAATGTTTGAAGTAAACAAGCACCCCCCGTCTGTATGTAGGTGCACTTCTGGCCAATAGAAGTTAGATTCACCAATAAGCAGCATGATTACATTATGGCTGCGCTCTCTGGTTTTCGAGAGTTTTTGTATAAAATGGACCATCTAAAAATGTATAAAATCACTCTCAAATAATAATTTTCTGAAAACTGTTTTACTTCCAAACACAATAGGACCTTTGAATAAAACGGATCTAGTCTATGGCAACTTGGTAACATATTCAGTGAAAGCAACTTCTGTTCCCAATAAACAAATAAGTTGAAAAGGCGAATCAACATCTGGGTTTGCACAGCTGCCACTGCCAGTCTTCATATCTGAATGCTGATCTCTGTGTTCCTGACAATAATTGTTAATAGTCTGATATAATTCATTAACCCTTCAACTCATCCAAATTCCATGTAAAACTCCAGTTATGATCCAATGCACCAGACCTGCTTTTATCCTGTCCTCGAAGATACAGGATGGTGCAATCAAACATTTGTACAACTCAGTTCCTAAGCTCTATACAAGATATCTATTTAATTCACCCTCCAAAGATTTGTTACTTTTATCGTTAGAATATAGTTAGAGCAATCAGAAGTTTGAATGACCAATAGATAAAATAATAAACTAATCAATTACTAAATAAGATATAGAACAAGCGCTACACATCTAGACACATCAGAAATTATTCAAAAGTTGCTTTATCAAACTATGTACGATAGAAAACCATTGTTTTTAGTTCATTAGCAATTTGCTTCTTTATTTGTTTTGGCAGAACTCAACTCAAAGCTCTCTTTTGGGTCTTCATGCATCACAGAAACATTTTACTTATCCCAACAACCATAATTACTTTTGACATAAGGTAGGAGCATTCCAAATATCACATCTGTTACTTACATAATGATGGAGTCACTATTCATTTCCAACATTCCCCTGAGACAACCATCACACAATTCCGGATTAACATAGAGTACTGCTGATGTCTGAATGAACTGGGATTCATTCACAAAAAACAAAGACCTTTGATGATTTCAGCAGTTTTATTGCTCCTATGATTCAATATTCCCTAGACAGTGATTTGTTTTATGCATGGAAGCAAGGCCTATTACACATTATAGATGAGGAAATCAATCCAGCAAAACCTGATTATTACTAATGTTCACTTTCCTGGCTAAAAATCAAGACACCACACCTTATCAGGGTCCAGTTGTAAAATTCAACAATGATTTAGTTTAAAAAAATCATGCAATGTACCAGTCTCATGATATTCTTTATCCTTAGTGCAATGGACATAAAAACAGTCACTAAAACAGATCCTCAAACACCTGGTGAAATTGACAGCCAAAGGCACATTGAAAACAAACACAATGCTGTTTAGGACTGAGATGAAAATTTCTTTTGCTCAGAGGGTGGTAAATCTTTGGAATCTCTTCCCTGGAGTGGTGTGAAAGTTTAATCTTTGAGTATATTTAAAATAGAGGGTTTTCCTTCTTTATTGATGTAAAGTGTTATGAGGATAGTGTGGATAAAAACCGATCAGCCATGATGCTATTAAATGAATTCCCCAATCAAGGGAAACAGCTTCCATGCATCCGCCCTATTGATTACTTTAAGTAGTTTCTAGGTTTCAATGCAATCACCTCCTATTCTTTAAAACTCAAGAGAATACAGGCGAGTCTGGCCAGCGTCTCTTCTTAGGATACGTGTGCCGTCCCAGGAACAAATTTCTGATTTTTGAACCTTTGTTGCATTTGCTTCATGGCAACAACACCTTTCTTGAGATAAAGAGGCCAAAAGTGCACACAGTTCTCTCGATGGAGTCTACCCAATTTCCAATTACAACTGAAGCAAAACTCACTTTTCCTGTACTCAAATCCTCTTGTGGTTAGTGTTAACATTCCACTAACTTTCCTAATTGCATGCTACACCTGTGTGTTAAGCTGACTGGGCTGTATAGCCTGTTCCTATGTTTGTTCTGTTTTGTTTTCCCAACAATGATGAAGTTTACAGTGTTAATTTCATACTGGCAATGTATGAATATAGAATGTATGAAATAGGAGCAGAGGTAAATCTTTGACCCCTTGAAGGTGCTCCACTATTCTGTAAGATCAGAACTGGTCTGTTTCTGTTTCAAATTCCACCTTCCAATCTACCCCAAAAACATTTGATTCCTTTACCCAAGAAGAATCTACTAACCTCCACCTTAAAAATGTTCAATAACCCTGCCTCCACTGGCTTCTGAAGCAGAAACTTCCAAAGTCACACAACCCTCAGACAGAAAAGATCTTTCCTCATCTCTGTCCTAAAAGGGAAATCCCAAGTTTTAAAACAGCCTCCCCTAGTTCTTGATAACACTGTGTGGAGCTGCAGGAACAGAACAGGCCAGGCAGCATCAGAAGAGCAGGAAAGCTGACGTTTCGGGTCAGGACCCTTCTTCACAGGCCTGAAACATCAGCTTTCCTGCTCCTCTGATGCTGCCTGGCCTGTTGTGTTCCTCCAGCTCCACACTGTGTTATCTCTGACTGCAGCTTCAGCAGTTCTTACTATCTCCCCTAGTTCTTGGCTATCAAGAAGAAACATAATTTCCACGTCTTACTTTGTCAAGACCATTTAGGATTTTATATACATCAACAAGTCACTTCTCACTCTTCTAAACTCCACTGGAAATTAACCTGGCATGTATCATAAGGCAACCCACTCATCCAGCAGAATTAGCACTTATCAATCCCATAAACTAGCTCTGAACCATCTCCAATACATTTTCATCAGTTTTTTTTATCTCTCATTAAGTAAAAACATCAGATCAGCTGAAAGGCCTGAGTCTTTGCCGTGTACCCTATGTACTGTGACACAAGGCCCCAGGAGGCCATCATGTGGGTTTGCACCAATGCAAACCAATTGCAGCGGCTTTGTCTACTTTTAAGAGACCTTACCAACTTCACTGACGTCAACAACAGCCAGGTCTTCAAGCAGGTGATCAATAAATGGTTCCGATCGAGGGTACAGTGCATAGCGATCAATTGCTAAGTGAAACTTCAGCCAATTGGAGGCCAGGTAAACGTGGGAGTGGTAATGTGTATGCGTCAAACCCCCTCTTCGAGCTCTTCTCCTTCATGCAGAAGATAGAAAAAATACAAAAATTAGTGAACTGCCTCTGTGAAAGAAATTATTGGATATGGGCCTGAAAGCTACAGTGAAACTAAACTTCAAAAGCCAACATAACAAGGTGTAGAGCTGGATGAGCACAGCAGGCCAAGCAGCATCATAGAAGCAGGAAGGCTGATGTTTAGGGCCTAGACCCTTCTTCAGAAATGGGGGAGGGGAAGGAGGTTCTAAAATAAATAGGGAGAGAGGGGGAGGCGGATAGAAGATGGATAGAGGAGAAGATAGGTGGAGAGGAGACAGACAAGTCAAAGAGGAAGGGATGGAGCCAGGAAAGGTGAGTGTAGGTGGGGAGGTAGGGAGGAGATAAGTCAGTCCAGGGAGGACAGGTCAAGGGGGCGGGGTGAGGTTAGTAGGTAGGAAATGGGGGTGCGACTTGAATGGGGGGGGGGGTGATAAGTGAGAGGAAGAGTAGGTTAGAGAGGGGGGGGATGAGCTGGGCTGGTTTTGGGATGCAGTAGGGGTGGGGGGGATTTTGAAGCTTGTGAAATCCACATTAATATCATTCGGCTGCAGGGTTCCCAAGCAGAATATGAGTTGCTGTTCCTGCAAACTTTGGGTGGCATCGTTGTGGCACTGCAGAAGGCCCAGGATGGACATGTTGTCTGGGGAATGGGAGGGGGAGTTGAAATGGTTCGCGACTGGGAGTTACAGTGGTTTATTGCGAACCAAGCCCAGATGATCTGCAAAGCGGTCCCCAAGCCTCCGCTTGGTTTCCCTGATGCAGAGGAGGCCACAATGGGGACAGCGGATGCAGTATACCACATTAGCAGATGTGCAGGTGAACCTCTGCTTGATGTGGCACATCTTGTTGGGCGCTGGGATGGGGGTGAGGGAGGAGGTGTGGGTGCAGGTGTAGCACTTCCTGTGGTTGCAGGGAAAAGTGTCGGGTGTGGTGGGGCTGGAGGGGAGTGTGGAGCAGACAGTTTTGCTTTTGTGATCTTACATACTGGCTTCCCTTTGCTACATAAATAAGATTGCACTGAAGATCAGTAGTTATGAATTGGAGAGTAAAGGGGGCCAAAATGTGTTAAAAAGAGTCAGCAATCCAAACATGTTGGTGAATTTCTATCTGAAATGTATTAATCCTAGTAAAGAGGTAATATAGAATCCCTGATATAACAAGGTGTAGAGCTGGATGAACATAGCAGGCCAAGCTCTACATCTTGATATCTCAGATTCTCCAGCATCAGCAGTTCCTACTATCTCCGTAACATAGAATCTCTACAGTGCAGAAAGAAGCCATTCAGCCTGTTGAGTCTGCTCTGACCTGCATCCTACCTAGACCCCTATTCTATTCCCTGTATTTCCCATGGCTAATCCACCTAGTCTACATATCCCTAGACACTATATAGGGGAATATAGCATGGCCAATTCACCTAACGTACATGTCTTTGGACTGTGGGAGGCAACCAGAGCACTTGGAGGACACCCACACAAACACAGGGAGAATGTGCAAACTCTGCACAGACTGTCGCCCGAGGGTGGAATCAAACCTGAGTCAGCAGGTGTGACTGCATCTGAGGAGAGAGACAGAGTTTATGCTTCAAGTCTCCATCCAAAGAGGAGTCCTATCTGCTTGAAACATAGACAGGAAAACAGAGTCAATGTATGCTGCCAATTCTGCTGAGTTTCTCCAGAACATTCTGTTTTTATTTCAGATCTCCAGTAGCTGCAGCATTTTGCTTTTATTTGAGTTCCTAAGTTGGGCCTGCCAACAGGAGACCACATTTAGTGTGGGGAGAACAGCTCCAGCTTTTAAAGGCTGTTTTCAACCGCTGAGTACAAATGGTTTCAACTTCAAGAGCTTTCATGCTTTCTTAAAAGGTCCACTATCTGGCCACCATATTTTGTCATAATTATTGGAGCTCACAATCACCCTGTGGAATGTGACTGCAGCTGTGAGGAGTTTATCTTGCATACTCAGAAAGCAGCCACATCACTACCATTGGGCAGAGGGGTACAAGTTGACTAATGACATACTGAAGACACAAACTACTACCAAAGACATGCAGAAGGCTGAGCATTGTGGACGAACTCTAGATGTTAGCATTGCTATCTGTTTTCTCCTTTAAATGGTTGAAACACAGAGAATTGTCCTGGCTTGAAGGATTATCTGTACAGTAATTGGATGGAAGCCTTAGGACACAAATGGTCTGACTTAAGCAGCCCCATACCTGCAAGAATTGCTGGACAGCACAGTACCATATACCTTTGAGCCATTCTATGTTCCTGGCAGTCCATGCTTTGCTTATATTCTCAGACAGGTTGCCTATCAGGTCTGCACTGAATGATCCCTATTGTGCTGTGTTCTCAAGAATGACATTAATGGAAAATGAGCTGTTTCCTGGAGAAACTTCACTGTGGGAGAAGCAACCGCTGACTTAACTGAAAAATTCAATGAATGTAAACAAGAAATGACAGGTTTGGTGTTGAAGTTAAAAACACAATTTACACCCAATGTTAATTAGCAATGATGCTGATTTTAACAGTGTTTATTGTTGCTTATGCACTTAAGTGTACAGAACTCCCATTGTGTGACCACTGATTGAAGCATACAGCAATTTTACAATGTGTATTCTTGATCTTCCTGCTGCTTTGTAAACAATATCTTGCAACAAATTTCAAGGCAAAAATCACATTTACTGCAAATAAATAAACGTGAGAGCGTTATTGGCAAACTACGATGAACTACTAAATAATTACTGTACTTGAACACATGTGAGAACATGTTATTACACACCCATATTAATGAATATAATTTATGGGAAGTTCTAATATGTTTCAGCAAAAACACCTTAAATATTGCAAACATCTTAAATACAAAAAATTGCAGTACTTTTGAAATTGATTTCAACACCGGTCTAGGCCCGAAACATCAGCCTTCCTGCTCCTCTGATGCTGCTTGGCCTGCTGTGTCTATCCAGTTCTACACCTTGTAACGATGCTACATATGTGGACAACTTGAAAATGTTTTTCATCATCATACTTCTCGTTACATATAAATGAAAAGACAGCAAGACACAGGAACAGAAGTATAAACCATTCAGTCCATTGAGTCTGTTCAGCCATTTAATGAGATCATGGCTGATCTGATAATCCTCAATTCTACTTTTCTGCCTTTCTCATTTAAACCTCGATTCTCCTGCTATTACAGCTTTGAATATTCTTAATGTCAAGCCTCAACATTCCTCTGCGGTAAAGAATTCTAGAGATTCATTACCCCGAAGAAAGAAAATCCTCCTCATCGCTGTCTTAAATGGATGGTCCCTTTCTCACAGATTATACTGTCTAGTCCTCGACTCTGCCTCAAGTTTAAGCAATCTTTCTACATCAACCCTGTCAAACACCTTAAGAATTTAAACACCAACAAGAATAGGGCAAACCTACTAATCTTTCCTCACAAAAAAAACCTCCATTCCTGGGATCAACCTAGTGCACTTTCTCTTGAGATAACTGGGTGTGAACCTGGATGAACACAGCAAGCCAAGCGGCATCAGTGGAGCAGGCAAGTTGATGTTTCGGATTGAGGCCCTTTCTCTTGATTGCCTCCAATGATAGTTTATTATTAATTACCCGGCTAGCTTTTTGTAATTCATGCATGTAGCAGTGTCAGTTTTCTGAGTTGCAGCTTTCTGCCGTCTTTCTCTAAATAATATTCAGCTCCTCTCTTCTTTCAATAAAAGTCCACAGCCTCATATTTTCTCATTGTGACCCCAGCACTAACTTCTGCAGGACATAGTTACAGGTTGCTATCCTAAACATGCCCTCTTATCCCACATCTCTGTCCTCTATTATATACTAACCACTCCACCATGGGCTTTTTTCTTATTAGGTATCTTAATATGTGGTATCTTGACAAATGCCTTTTGGAAATCCAAATATATTCATAGGTTCAGAGATAATGGGAACTGCAGATGCTGGAGATTCCAAGATAATAAAATGTGAGGCTGGATGAACACAGCAGGCCAAGCAGCATCTGCTGCTTGGCCTGCTGTGTTCATCCAGCCTCACATTTTATTATATTCATAGGTTCCTGTTATTTATCCTGGACAAAGCTGCTGACATTTCCAGGCTATCAGGTTATTTGCATTGAAAGAATCAAGACAATTAAAATGGTGCCACAACACAGCTGGCTAACCTATACAGTGGAAATTTTGTGGTAATGGCTGAAATTCTGTCTTTTTCCAAAATAAAACAACAGCCTAGTACTTCCAAATGTATGTGTGGCCAAATCTGAGACAAGAGGAGGAAAAATCCACAGATATCTACTTTGATTACTTCAATGACACTTTGTAATAAGTGTCACATAACTAATCATAAATAGACACAAAATTTGCAAGTTATTAATAATATTGTCAAACTGGATGACATCCGGCATAAAAACCACTTGCACTTATATAGCACCTTTCGGATTCATGGGGCATCCCATACAGCTTTATAGCCATTGAAGTATTGTTTGAGGTATGGTTACCGAAGTAATGTAGGAAGCAGGAAATAACGAGCAATCGCTCACGAACAGAAATATCATCAACATTTTTACCCTATAGCTGAGCCAGGATTAATTTATGGCAGCTTCCTTCAAGGGAAGACTTCTTACAAAATAAACAGGACACTTGAAAATGGAGCTGCTGGAATGGAATTCAAAAATCAGATGGTTTGCTGGAAGATCGATCTTGGTTTGATTCACCAACTCAAGCCAGAGGCAGAGGAGTTTTCACAGATCACAGAACAATTAAATAGTTATTGTTTTTTGCAACTGCAGAATCGAATCAGTAATTTGCATTGCTGCGGTCAGAGTCTGTAGCGCTCGGAGATAATGGGAACTGCAGATGCTGGAGAATCCAAGATAATAAAGTGTGAAGCTGGATGAACACAGCAGGCCAAGCAGCATCTCAGGAGCGCTCAAGTCTAATATCACTAAAGGAATAGGACCGTAGCTTGATTAACCACCCAACGCTGCAAAGGACTCTTTTCCTTTCTTTTTTGACTCCTATCTTGTTTATCCTTTAATTCTATGATAAGGAATCGGGTCTTGCTTTTCTCTCCAATGTGCAAAACGAAGTTTACCTTCTTCCTTTGGACTGAAGGCTCATTTAATACAATTTCCTCAACACGAACGTTGCAATGATAAAGCACTCACCGGCAGAGGGAGTCGTATGTAAGTTTCCTGGTAAAGAAATTTGCTTGCGAAATGGTGTAAGTTCCGACCAACCATTTCACAAGCCAAAACAAAACATGGGTTCCCGGCGACTTCAGTGCAGACTCTGGAAATACTGCAGTGTTCATTAAAATAGGTGGGGTCAACAGGGTGAGACTACAGGAATTGTTTCCGCGATTATTTTGCATTGCAGCCACTCAGCTCACCTGTTAGCTTCATGCAGACGGCCTTCGCAGGCAAAGCCATGATCAATCGCAGGCCGACTATGCCCTCTCGGCACCACGACAGGACAACATTTCACCAAAAGGCAGTGAAAATGTCACAGAAAGTCTGGCGAATCCACCTGGAAATGATGGTACACTATAGATGTATCAGGAAGGAGCTTCACCCTGTCACCTGGACTAAGGCAGCTCTGGCATTCATTACCAATGCCTTCTGCCCTGGCGTCTGATTTTCCTCAGATCCACCTGCTCCAGGTCATGATGCTTGTCCATGGGCAGCGCCACAGATGCCCAGAGTTGTTACGAGGTGAGTATGTGCAGGGTGGCAAAGAATTGTTGAGGTGCAATAGGATGTAGTATCTTTGGGGATGAAGTAAAATCTCATGAGCAAAGCTATGAAAAATAAACGACCGAGAAATGACAGCTGAAACGGCAGTGAGTCAGCACAGCTTCCCAATCTTCACTCACAGTTGAATCAGTGGATTAAGAAGGCAGATGGTTCTGTTTTATATGAGTGTAACTTCCCCATATGTACCAGTGTTGTGAAAGCAGCAAACACCCAGCAGTCTTAACCATCCTGTCCCAGTGCAAATGAACCCTGCAAGATTTGGACAGGCAGTAGAGTTCCAAAAGATTGTAGCCACTTATGTTTAAAATATTAGTGAAGCACCATAAATCATTGAACATGAGTTTTACTTGATGTTTTCTAGCATAAGAACAATGAAATAATGGTATAAGTGTGAAAGAAAGCAAGAAATATCACAGCATACAGTTTTTCAACTGGTTCTCCATTTTCCTTGATGGTAGAAATTAGTTCCAATTCCATATACAAAAAAATTGGGGTAGTTATGGCTTTATAAGATATTTTCTAATCAATCTGCTCAGAGAGATGTTATCACATACATCTAGACTAGGTAGGACTTGAACTCAAATCCCCTGGCTCAGATGTAGGGTCACTATTACTGTACCACAAGAGTCATCATACTTGTATGGCATTTCTCTGTTACAGGTGGGACCTGAATCTGGTCTTCAGGCTTTGGAACAGCAGCACTTCCACTGCACTACAAGTGTTCCTCCACATATGATCCCCTCTCCGTTTGACCTGAGGCATTAATATGGGTTCTGGTTATTAGTCCAGTGATATGACTGCCATACCATTGTGTCCCAATTACGACTTCATGTACTCATATTAGGTGGATGATTGAGAGTTGCCAGTTCTTGAACTGGCTGCACAAGCATACAACATCCCGTTGTCACTAGCTGTTCCCACATGCTAAATCTCTATTTTTCTCACTTTCTTTCTCTGGTTTTTCACTATCCTTTCATACAGTTCTTCATGTTCAACATTTTCAATTTCTGCTGCCAATTCCTGTTATACTCTTTGGGTCCTAATTTCCATAACTGCAGAAATGATCTTGATTCTTATAAAGCATTGCATCACATGGAAAGTAAAATTATGAATAATTCTTGTGCTCTTTTGAATTAAATTTTAACATGCACTGTAACATTAACCCATTGATTAAAGCACTTAAAATTCAACAAGTGTTGCTATACGGTAACAACTATTGAAACCTGATGGTAGTAGATTTGTGTAGATGTAAAATACACGGTGAATCTATGAGCAAGCATCAGGGCCAACTTTCATAACTATTGGCAAAGCTTTTGATTTTTTTAAGTGCCAAGTGATAAGCACTTAAAAAGTGTGAAGACTTAAATCTGTTTCATTCAAATCATTGCAATCCAACTTTACTACTTTTAAATTGATGTTTTAATCAGTGTATGCTCCTTGTTGAACTTGATTGAATGATACTTGGAAAATTAGGAGCAGCTAGGGGATTGTACAGGATTTGCAGTCTTGCCTTTGGTAATTAACATTAACAATGAAGTAACATTATCCCGCACAAGATAAACCAAACGCAAATTACTTGATATAAGCAGGCATTCAAATAAATGCATTTCACTTCCCAAGGAGATGCAGAAACAAAAAACTGGAGTAAGGCTAAAGTAAGGACACAGTAAGACAGCCTCAGTCTTCAATGATATTGCACTAGTGGCGATTTGTTTATGAATTCTAGATTCATTTTCTTTTGTTAAAAGGGACAAGTGAAAGAAATTGAATTCACAAGTTTACCCACGTGACATATGTGTTGAAGGCTCACTTTCCCTATCAGTCAGATTTGCCTTTTAATTTGCATAAAATATCCAACTGATCTTTACAACTGGTGTGTCAAAAGAGCAGTAACCTGACTAGGGTTTGTCCTGTCTACATGAGGCATTACTATATATGGCAGCCATGTTAATTTCACAGGGATTTGTCACAGTTAGCAGTTATTTGCCATTTTTAAAGTTAGCACTTATTTTTCCCTTATCTATTCCTGCAGATACATGTAGCTAAAACTTTGAGTGACAAGCTGCTCTGGTACTTGTGCACAAGATTAATTAGTAATCAAATAAATTTTTAATGACACTAGTCAGGAAAGTTAGATTTTAAATTATGACTTTGGCTTCACACAAATTTTATGAATTCCTGCTGGTTTCCATACCTCTGCAAAACTCTCCAGTCCAATAGCCCTCCAAGATCTTGGCCTCCAATTCTAGCTTTTTCTCATGTTCAATTTTTATTGCTCCACCATCATTGGCCATATCTTCAGCTGTTTCTGTCCTAAATTCTGGAATTCCTTCCATAAAAGTCTTTAGTTATCTAACTTGAATTCCTCTTAAAATATCTTCCTTAAAATGTCTCTCTTTAACCAACTTCTGATCATCTGTCCTAACATGCCTTACATGCCTCAGTTTTAAAAATGTTCCTGTGGGAGCTCTTTTACTTTTGATTGGAATGTAAGTTCTTTCAAGGTAACAGAAACTTCTAAGATTTCTTTAATGGAAAAGTACCTGAAGTGCACCAATTGGCTGGAACTCATACAGTTCAGTATAAAAGCTGGAAGGCTAGCGTACCCTGCTCCTGACAGCTGATACATAAGTAAAAGTGTCTCATAACAACAGCTGCAAAGTATTTGTTCTGAATGAAGTAGCAGATTTAACTTATACTGCTGTAAAATCAGGGACACACTCCTTAAGGTGGTACAGTGCAACATTTTTAAAGTAGAATCGCAGCAGAAGAAAAAAACATCATTATGGATTGGGCATCCATTGATACTGTTCCTGAATTACAATTATTTTAGATCAAGCAATAAATGATTATTAGACTATAGCTCTAAAAGCTCTTGCTTGCCTTTAGCAAGGATGGGCTTTGCAAAATTAACACTTCAGTCTTTCTACGAACAAATATTGACAGAGTCCAACTCACATCATGTAGGTGACAAACCAAAGAATCTCTTGAACAGTTTATTAGAATGTGTTGTATTTTGTGCAACATCAGTGGAAAAAGGATAACTATTGCTCCAATGGCAAACACAAGCAAACTTGTCTTGCCACCAATTATCTAACCATTCTGTGACAGAAAAATCTTCTTGAAAAAAAAGGATGATAAAGATGCAAAATGAGCAAACAGATAGAAAACTGTTAAAACTGTGCACAAGCTATAGTGTACAAGTTAGAAATAAAAATACTTGGATATTAATTGAGGTTTCTAAAATATGTAATCAACTTAATCATGTGCTTGTATTGGGAAGGAACAGGAGCTAGGTCAAACCATGAACAGTGCCCTAATCATGCATGAAAAGAATGAGGAAGAACATTCATATGAAGATGACTGCAGTGTGGCTCAGTGGTTAGCACTTCTGCCTAATAGCACCAGGGACTCAGGTTCGATGCCAGCCTTATGTGAAAGTCTGTGCAGAATTTGCACATTCTCCTCATGTCTGTGTGGGTTCCCTCTGGGTGGTCCAGTTTCCTTCCACAGTTCAATGGATGTGCAGGTTAGTGGATTGGCCATGGTCAATGCAGGTTTACTGGGCTAGGGTTGGGGGGTGCATCTAGGTGGGATGCTCCTTGGAGAGTTAGTGAAAACTCAATGAACTGAATGGCCTCTTTCCGCACTGTGGGGATTCTTTGATCGACGGCAACCAGCAGCAATATGACAAAATTATCGAACAAGTACACAGAGAAGAACAAAAAGCTCTTTAAAATGGGTATATGATCATCAGAACAGTTCTGGTTCTCAAATCTCTGAAGGCATTATGTCAAAATTTGTTATGTTGGTGTTGCAAACTCTGTTTCACGTGTTTGTATAACTATTGAACTGACATCGGTACGCACCTGTACACTTGGGATAAGTTTTTATCTTTTGAAAAAGGGGAATGTTGTGCTCTATCTAATGGTCAGTATGACATTATGCCTTTAAAAGACATGCTCATGGTATCATCATTATTAACATAGAAGTAACTTGAGGGTTGAAAGATGTTCTTCCTCCATCTTACCTTAGGTGACTTGAAACATAACAAAACTGTGAGCTACTGACCAAAACTTAACAGCTTAATATTAGCACAGATACTGAAGTGATTAAGAAATATAATGTTCCCACAATAGTTAGTTATAATAATTCTGTTGGATTCTTCAATATCACAAGATTCCATTCAGATTCTTATGTTATGACAGATAATATAAGCATTGTTGCATCAGATAAAACACCTGGGTGGAGGCAGCCGAAGGCCAGTGGGTTATGAAGGGTCATGGGATCATGAAGGATCATGGAGGATATATGAAGGACAGGGGGTGAGGATTTGTTTAACAGTCTGACATTACGACCGGACTAATGTGCCTGTAAATGGGACTATTATGCTGGCTTCACCATCCATCTGCCTCCATTGCCATGTCAGATTTACCTCTGGATGTGACAGACTCAACTCTAAATTACTGCCATTTCCCTATAGGGGGGTAACCCCTATTGGGTGGCAAAGGCTCATATAAGATAGGTAGGTGTGCCAATTCAAGACGTTTCTCATATTCTGTGCAAAAATTATGGCCCTTAATGTTTGACTGTGGCTTTATGCTTGGAATTCGATTTTATTCTGAATGTAATCCTGAATGTAACTCAATTGAAAAATGTTTTGAAAGTCTACTCATGAAGTCAACCTTTCCCTTCCTTTCTACTTCTCTTTATATTTTTACAATTTTATTTAGTGCAGTTGCAATCAGTCAACATGCAAAAATACCAGTCTGTAGCTGATTACTCAATTAAAGCAAAATGAAGAGCTCATCTGTCTTCTTGTTGTTAAGAAAAGACTTGGTCAGTTAATCTGTTAAAAACAAGGAATAAAACACTAGGCAGCCAGTTGTAATTAGTTGCATAAATTGTCAATCCATCTAACATTTATTTAGCATTGAAAGTCACTTCTCTCTCTGCCTTTGACTCCCCATTTGCACATGATGAAATGACAGCTTAGAGACTTCAGGCTCTATATAATGTCTTGTATTTTTCATATTGTGAATCACTGTAAATTTACAAGCAAACAACCTCAAACTGAAAAACTGAGTTATTGTCCATCAAAGCAGCTCTTTTCAATAGACTACAGTATCTCTGTCCTAGCCAGCAAGTTGTTTATATGCTGCTGTGTTATTAAGAACATGTTTATGCATGGAACAACAGCAACTTAGTATTTATACAGTGTCTTTAAATTAAAAAAAACCAATGCACTTCACAGGCACATTACATTACAAAATATAACATTGGGCACATCAAAAGACCTTGGGTCAGATAACCAAAAGCTTGGCTGAAGAAATAGGTTTTATGGAGTCAGTTATAGGAAGTTAAGAGCTTGGGGCCTGGATAACTGAAAGTCACAGCCAGCAATAGTGGAGAAATGGTAATGCACATAAATTTTGAATTAGAGGAGTGCAGATGTCTCAGAAGATTATGGGACTGGAGAAGGTTATGAAAATCAGGAGCAATTAAGGATGGAGAGATTTGAAAATAAGGTCAAGAATTTACTTTACAGGAACCAATGTAGGTCAGTGGGCATAGGAGTGATAAGTGTACAAAACTTGGTAAAAGTAAGAACAAGTGTAGCAGACTTCTGGATGGCCTCAAATTTACCGAAGGTAGAATGTACAAAACTAAGATGAAAAGCTTGGAGTAGTCAGGTGTACAGTTAATGAAGGGAAGAAAGAGGGTTTCAGCAGCTGAGGCAAGAATAGAGGCGGACAATGTCACTGAGGTGAAAATAGGTGGTAAATGTGATGATGTAGATACGTAGTTGCAAGCTCATCTCAAAGTCAAATACGACATCAAGGTGGTAACCAGTTATCAACTGGTTGAAGCTCAGACTGTTGTCAGGGGCAGGGATGAGTCAATAGCTAAGAATGGAGTTAGGAACAAGCACTGATGACAGTGGCTTCCCATTATTTAACTGGAGGAAATTTATACCAATCCAGTTTTGGATATCAGATATACACCCTGACAACTTAGCAACAGCAGAGGAATCAAACAAGGTGCAGGTAGTCATCAACACACATTGAGAACTAATGGTGTTCATCAGCAAGGTGTTTCTGAGGGATAGCATGTACATAAGAAATAGGAAGTGGCCAAGAATGAATTCCGGCAGGGTCAGGGCTTCCTAGAGGCAATAGATTAACATTTTGAGATAATGTTTATAAATGGCTGTCCCGCTCCCGCAGTAGACTGTGTAAGAAACAAAATTGTAAAAGTGCATGGACGAGGTTTGAAAAGATACTTCAGTGTTCAGATCACTGACATTAGTCAAAAAACCAACCAACCAACATCTAACTCATTGAATATGTGAGACCTTGCTGTGCTCCAAGTGGCTGTGATCCTCACCATACTACAACAGTGGCTACCTCATTGACTGGAAAACACTTCGGCATGTCCTCACTATCTGCAGGTCTTTATATATAAATGAGCTGAGGTGCAATTTAATGATTTATGATATCACTTGGCTGCTCTATTGCCTTGTAAGTCTAAGTGATGATTACTTTTCTGCTTATAGCATTGATCTGAAAGGCTAAAATACAGTTGGTTGAAGGACTACCTATGAAAAACATTACAACGAGTTGTTTAATAGACATCAGTGGCCAACAGCTTCCTGTGAATGAACTCAGACACTAGAATAGAGACTATAGTTGCCATCACAAAATACAGGCTTGAGCACAAAAGATAAAAAAATGTTTCCCGTTTAAAAATAACCTCACTCAAGGGTATAATGAAGTAAGTTTTTCCTCAGTTTGTTTCCAACCATAATTGGTTACAAATTATATGTGCAAAATGCCTTCAGCTTTAAAACACACTGGTGGTGACCTCAGCAAACTTCAGGTCAATACTACATTGCTGTCAGTGAAATTTGCAGTTATAGATGTTTTCTGAGCAACCTGTTCAAAGATGTCATGATGCATCAGGAGCAGGTGGCACTTGAACCCAGATGTACTGGCCAGAGGTGGGGACACTAGCACTACAGCCCAAGGGCTCTAAATCTGCAGTCTTAAATACTGACTCTATACTGAACAATTTGAGTAGAAAATAACAACAGTCTGTTGAGTTGAACAGGGCAAGCTAGTCTAAATTCATTTTCATTTGCTGTTGAGTACTTAGGAAGCGAAATCAGTTATGATAAACCAATTATTACATGGTTTAACAATTCTTGTGAAGAATAAGTTGACTTCCCTTAATTGCTGAGAAGGACTGAAACAAGTTACTTCTCCTGAGTATGACTTAACTATTACACACAAAGCTTTGAATGAGGAAGCTGTCAAATTTCACTGGATCCCAATGTTGCTCCTGCCAAAGTCAATGCATAAAACTCCTTGCACCCAATCCTCTCTCATCTATTTATAGTTCTCTAGTAAATGCATGTGCACAGAATATATATTTATACAGATAGTGGATGCAAAATATTTCCCTACAGAGTTCCAAAGGAAAAGTGCTAAAAGCTCTTGCCATTCTCCTCCTAATCCCCATGATATAAAATTTCAATACATTGTATCCTCAGAAGAACTTGCTACAGCATCTTCTTTAACATAACACGTGTGATTTGTCACTCTCACCAAGGCAGCTGTCAAATTGCCACTTTAATATTGCTCCAAAGTGACAATCTTAGCTCCCAGCATGAACCCTAAGGTGCAGCAGTGCACAAACTTCACATCATTTCAGTTTGACTTGATTGTATGATGCGTGCAGGATTCTGAGGAATGCAGAACATTTTATGTACCAAAGGCGAACATTTTTTAAAGCTTGAAGATAATGTTGCTCACCAGGTTCTCAAATTATTTGAAATCCAAAGGTGTAAAGACACATCTCCAATAATCTCCCTCGTGTGGGATTACAAGCCTACAACCTAGCTTGTAAGCTACCTGCTGAAAACTGTACTTTGTACATAGGAACAAGAATAAGAGTAGCCTATTTAGCTCCTTGACCCTCACTCATTATTTGAGTGGTTGATCTGCACCTCAACCACATTTAATCAATACACCTTTGTAACTTAATACAAAAAAACTGCTCACTTTCTGAAAACTAAAGCTGCCAATATCCTGCAGCCATATTCACATATTAAAAATCATGCCATTTCCTGTATCATTGCCAAAAGGAGTCACGAAGTTGAAGCTTTCCTTATGCTGTATAAATGGTGTTCCTTTTCCATTCGGTGTCTTGCATTTAGTCCCAAAGAGTTCAAGGTCGAAAGCTTCAACTTCATGTCACTTTTTGCCAATATTTAAGTTCTGTTCTATCAAGCAATTACTTCCTGTAACATATTTACTCCATGAAAAACTTTCCTAGCCCATGTTGCTAATGTGCATACTGTTAGACTTTTGAATCACAGCAAGCAATGTCAGGGGAGATCTGCCAATAAATTAGAAACAGTATGAATCACACTGTTCCCAACTGCAAAACACAATTTCTTTTGTGTAAAAATAGATGATTTGCAAAATTCCAACAAAATAGTAAGTAGATTGTTCTGTTATGGCTATGAGAGAGTTAATCACTCCAGTCAAATTAAGTTCAAACTTTAATTCACTGCTGGATTGTCAGTGCCAGTGTCTTTCAGACAAGTTGTTAAGATGAAGCCCACCAGCTTGTTTCAGTCCTTCAAATGAACATGAAAGATCTTATGGCTTAATTCAGTGTAAAAATCCTGCCAGTGTCCTAACATTTCACACTCAATCACACAACCAAAAAAAGATGAATTGCTCATTCATCTCATTTGTTGTTTGTGATGTGAATTTAACAACAACAAATGAATAAATCACTTTTTGAGGTGCAGCGTAAAATTATGTGGAAGATATGGTGGCTGTGGTGGGAAGGGAAGTGTTGGGAGTCACAAGATGTTGCTTAAATGGAAGTCAATTTTTATATAATAGGAAGACTGCAGGAGTGCTGCAGTTATGAGTGAATCATGCCTGACCTGAGTGCTAAATATGCCAGATACAGAATAGAGACAGTTGGAATTTTTTTTTCATTTTTTTTGGCACAAACAGCATTTAGTGCATGCTGAAAAACACTCTGAATCTCCAAACCAACTCACTGGAAATTTATACAGGTCAATCTCTCTTCACCTCAATAACAAACATTTTAATGGTAGACAGACTATCAACTTTACTCTGTCCAGACGTCATTGGCAAATGTTTGAAAAGTCCAAGACCTTTTCCAAAAATGTGCAGAGTTGTTACTGGAATTTATTTAGATAAAACTGCATCATTTACAGATAATCTTCCCACTCTTTGTGCATGTCCTATAATTAGAGCACCAGCTTCCAATTTCACTTGAATCAAGTGAGAAGAAATAAAAGTCCCTAATGACCCATTCAGATTCCAAAACCCATACTGAGAATGGTGTTATTGGCCTGTTGGCAAGCCAATAAAGGAAATGGATGTGAGTGTCAACTTGCTGAATAACTCCACCATGAGAACCTGGAATATTCCTCTTCCTGCCTGGAAACCTGTTTCATGTCAACATCGTCAGATTTTCCTTTATGTTTTGCTGCACAATTAGGTATCCTCTACATGGTGAAAATCATTTACCTGCAGCATGGTGAGTGGAGGTGGCATGTCTTTGATGGAAACTGCAGGTGTCCAGGACATTTTGCAAATCCTGGAAATGTACGGGAGGTGAACAGAGCCCATCTGCATTGAGGTTGTTGTGTGGTTGACAATTGGCAGTTGCAGAACTTGAGGTGCTGTGGGTGCTGAGATGGGAGGGAAGTTTGCAGGAGTGTTTTGACACCTTTATTAGTTGGATAGGCAGCTCTTCGGGTCAGGTTGTATGTCTGCTAGATGCAGCTCTAAATAAATCTGTGCAAATATGAACATAAGTGCAAGGCATTCAGTCAATGTTTTCACATTGATAGGCCCTGGCAGCACCAGCAGTGCAGGGTCCCCTACAGCCCATTCTGCTGAACCCCGACTTCTGTATTCCAAACATAATCTGGCTTCCGGGAAGTTGCCAGGAGATACGGTATTGACCTTATTCACATTGTGTGATGGGCACTGACCCATCTGGATATAGCTACAAATAGAAGTTCTCATAGTTCTATATATGGCAGGGTATTGTGGTTAGGAATTAAGATGACCAGTGAATTCCATTTGTAACATTTTAGGCTTCATTCAATGATGCATCAATTCCAATGCACTATCCTACAGCTTTATTTCCCCGGGAAGATTTAATACAGTTTTTACCCAGATGAGCCAAATATTAGTGATTCAAATATTACACCTACACCCTGCAATATGAATCCTAGCAACACAGAAGTTGAAGATGGATGTGATCTTAATTGCAATTGGAAATTCAAGCCTTGAAGCTGTCTGCAGTATACAATTCAATCCTGGCAATATCTCAGTGGTAAATGAAGGCCACTCTCCTTCAACAGAGCTCAGTCTGATTCCATACATGTTGTGGACAATATTGAGTGAGGCAGATTGTATGCAGAAGGGCCTTTCCAACATGCATTCATAGAGACACCCTCATCTTAAAAAAAGTAATGGGTGGGTGATCACAACATGCTGGAACCATCTGAACAATTCTAGATGATATAATCCGATTTTAAACTGTCTCCCCTTCTAAAAAGAATGTGCCTGCTGAAAGTGGAGTTCATCGCTACTCTGTATGGACCAAGTGTGCAAACTATGCAAATAAAGTATTAGCAACATGAAAATCTGCATGATCTCATTTGCATGTGATTGTACTTGTAAATTAAACTGTTCCACAATGTTGAAGACTCATAGGAAATTACAGCAGCTGCAAGCAGTGCATGGCGCTGTTGAAATTAATCCCAACCTAATTCTTTGCCATAATTGAGCTCAAACCTGCAACAGGAGTGTGGCTGATGGACAGGAAATCTCCCTGTACTCCAAAAGGATATGCTGGTGATTGCCACAGAATTAACTGCTGGGAGCCCTCGAAATCACTGCAGAATCTGGCATGTGTCTCAATACAAATTCAAAAAATGGTCTTAAATTGTACTTTTAGTGAACTATGAAGTGAACCAAGTGTGGGATACAGTTACACAGCACTTCCAACTGTGTTACATAATTATTTTATGCCTCAAACTGCCTCAGCAAGTGCCATAAGTACATTGTACAGAAAGCATCTCAATTTACGACATGGAGATAGGTTAACTCAGCGCCTGTCTGATCAGTTATATTCAGGAAATTGCAAGTTGGAATGAATCATTCCCAATTTCAAAGAATTCAGGATTATCCTCAAAATTTATATATAATTTTCAGTTCAGCCAAATATGAGAAAATTGGTAAATTAGATTTTTTTTAAAATTAAAATAATATTTTCTAATAATTAGCACTGACTCTGCATTGATTTAGAACCTGATTTTCACCCATTCCAAACCCATGCACCCAGACTTAAGATCAGGTCCAATGAGGCTGCTTGCCCCGTTGCAAGAGCGACACCATCTATTTGCTGGTAAAATATCTGGCTTTTCTTTGACCTGTTGATTGGTAAATGTGAATTACGCAGCTCAGGGTAGGTTTAAAAGCAAATCTCAGGGAGTGCTGCCTTTGCCCAATGTATCATCCTGGAGACTTCAACTTGCAGCACTGACTGCTGAGCCACTTGAGGGGTACAAGCAGTGAATGAAGTAGATTGGCACAGCGACACTCCATGGTATGATTTTACAGAATGATTGGCAGCTGCAAATAAAAATTCAGTGCTCAAAAGAATCCCCACTGACCCATAGAAATAATGTTGGTTGCAAATGTTGAGTCCAGTGACTCAGAGTTTTTGGACTCGAAGCGTTAACTCTGTTCTCTCTCCGCAGACCAGCCGAGTTTCTCCAGCACTTAGAGTAGTAAGAACTGCCGATGCTGGAGTCTGAGATAACACGGCGTGGAGCTGGAGGAACACAGCAGGCCATGCTGCTGCTCCTTTAATGCTGCCTGGCCTGCTGTGTTCCTCCAGCTCCACATTGTTTCCTTCAGCACTTGCTGTTTTTATTTCAGATCTCCAACATCTGCGGTATTTTCCTTCCGCTCTTACCCGAGTGCCTCAACTACAACAGAGCAGCAGTCCGGCAATCCGGCCGTTTGTAAGATGAGCCAGCATCAGGGCTGCCTTAATACAAACTGTAGGCAAAGGAACTGGAACACTGGGAGTGCCAGCAAGTGCTTTTCAGTCTCTCAATGTCTACCTGTCGACGAGCCGTAGTATGTGTCAGATGTCAGCGACCATCAGCCTTAATTTCTGCCGGTTAGGAACTGGGGAATTTCATCAATGGATTTTATTTTGTAAAAGTGCGCAACTGTTTCCACGATTTGCGCCTGTAGTCTCCTACAAGCTTCAGACGAAACAAATAATCGCAGTGATAATAATCCTAGCTCAGAGAGTTTACCCACGACTTACCTATTCGCCGCTTTAGCTTTGTAATTGCAATATTTCACAACATCGTCCTTTTCTAAGAGGAGGTCCCCAGGTCCCCGGGCTAGGTTCTGCTCCCGGTACAAAGGGTGCGACAGGAGTTCGCGGAGTTTGGAGAGACTTGTGTCGGGAGCCGGCGTGCCCCGCAGAACGGCGCTGCTATTAAACGACCCCTCCTCACACGGGCAGCGCAGGTTCCGGATCGACCGCTGCTGTAACTTCGGTAAGATGTTGAAGAGCAGGTCGATCGTAAAAGCAGTCGAGAACAGCAGGACGATTAGAAATCTGCTTCTCACACTCCACATGGCTTGGCTCAGTCAGTCAGTCAGCAGCTCCAATCTTTCTCCTACGAGAGAAAGAGTCTGTCACAACACAACCCACGCTTATCAAGTCAGCCGCAGAGCCTTAAAGTGACACTGCTCCCAGGCTTGGAAGGAAATTACAGCATACAAAAATAAAAGGAGACATACATGCGTCGGACTGTTTCCTCGTTGCTCAACCACTCCAAAAGAATTCTTCATATTTTTATGTCAGCTACTTTATAATCTTTACAAGGAATATTGACTGTGTCCTGGCACTTCGCAAAAATACAATTTATTCACAAGAAGAATCTTCACTTACACTCACAGGTACCAAGGCAGTTCTGCACAGTGTCAAGGAAAACAAACGTTGGAATTTGATATTCACTGCAGTTGCAAAAAAAGACCGAAGGCATTTCTTGCTCATGCAGGAGAGTATTTACAGACACCAAGAGGGTCTGATAACTGAACAGATCTTCAGTAAACTTCAGCAGAAAGACCTTAGACAATGGTCTTTCCCCACTGCACCTTGGCAGCAGCTGTCCCAAGCTTTATGCATCCGTCAGCTCGTAGTCCTGGACCTTGAAATGTGCCAGTTTGCAGCGCTTCTCCGAGGTCACCTCTTTACACTGGAAGGCCAACAAATTTCAGGCAGACCAAAGCTTCAACCATCTTTCACCTGGTTGAAAGTCCACCAAACACAGTTGATGTTTGCCTTGGTGTGTGTCCTGGGGAACAGACAGTAGAGCATAGGTTCCAGCATCTCAGAGTTGCTCAGGACAAACCTTGACACAAACCACTGCATCCCTCTCTAGGCTTCTTTTGCAAAGGCACATTCCAAAAGGAAATGCGTGACAGTCTCAACCGTCCTGCAGCTGCTTCAAAGTCAGTGTGCGATAGTGCAGACTGACCAGGTGTACATGAAGGATCTCACAGTTAGTGCTCTTCTCGCCACTAGCCGAATGATGACTTAGTGCTTGTTGGAAAGTTTGATGATGAGACATTCTGCCAGACGACTTTAACAGTTTACTCAGGGAACCATGCAACAAGATCAACCCTCCCTGTTTCGCACAGGGTCTCAAGGATGCTATGTGCTGACTACTGCCTGATGGACTTGTGGTCAAAAGTGTTTCTTGTAAATATGTTCATGAGTGACAGGTAATACAGAATAGTCTTACTACTTGGAGCGTTCCATTGCATCAAGACAAAACCCATCCTTTGCATCAGCAGGGACATGCAGAACCTTAGGATGTAGTGACACTTGGTGTTTGCGTACCGAGGGTCTATGCACAGTTTGATGCAGCCACTACAAAGGAGGCCATTAGGATGGGGGCAGTGTTAGGTATGTCCTTTCTCTCTTTATTTCGAGATTTATACATGGTGTCCCTGTGACAGTTAACAAGGAACTTGGCCTCACTCCTGCCCCAATTTACCTTGGCTCTCAAAGCCAGTTCAAACTGGTCATCTGTGCACTGACAGTAGATCCGAGCAGAAAATAGCAACATTATCCATACATGGGGAGGTTTTGACCTGCAGGCCTCCGCTGCCTGGAACAATCACCTTTCTCAGGCTCGCATGCTTCCTAATGGACTCAGCAAAGGCTCTATACCACACACAAATAAGGCAGGAGCTAGTGGGCAGCTCTGCTTGACTCCAGATCTGATCGGGAAATGTTCTGATTCCCACCCATTGATTGAGATTCCATTACTGATGTTGCTGTGTGTCCAGCAAGTCAGCGGTCAGATCCAATTTTGGAATCCCGGTTCAAAGCCCATTTTGGAGAGCATGCCCATCATGTTGATGTGTGATGTCCTGTCATAGGCCTTCTCTTGGTCCAGGCTGATAAGGCAGGTATCCAACCCCCCTGTCCTGTACATAGGGTGATTGTATCCCTGAGGGACATGAAGCTCTCAGAGATCATCCTGCCTGGTATAGCACAGGATTGGTCTGGGTGAATCACTGATCCCAGAGCAGACCTGATCTGATTGGCGATGATCTCAGACAGGATTTCATAATTCACATTCAACAGTGAAATTGGTCACCAATTTCTAATTTTTTCTCTCTCCCCCTTGTGCTTACAAATGAGGGTGTGATACCTTTCCTCATGGATTCATACATGCTACTTGACAGAAGCATGCTGTTAGACACCTCCAGCAGGTTTTGGCCAATCAAGTCCCACAGAGCTAAATACAACTCAGCCAGTAAGTTGATGTGATAATGGGAACTGCAGATGCTGGAGAATCCAAGATAATAAAATGTGAGGCTGGATGAACACAGCAGGCCCAGCAGCATCTCAGGAGCACAAAAGCTGACGTTTTGGGCCTAGACCCTTCATCAGAGAGGGGGATGGGGTGAGGGTTCTGGAATAAATAGGGAGAGAGGGGAAGGCGGACCGAAGATGGAGAGAAAAGAAGATAGGTGGAGAGGAGAGTATAGGTGGGGAGGTAGGGAGGGATAGGTCAGTCCAGGGAAGATGGACAGGTCAAGGAGGGGGGATGAGGTTAGTAGGTAGGAGATGGAGGTGTGGCTTGGGGTGGGAGGAAGGGATGGGTGAGAGGAAGAACAGGTTAGGGAGGCAGAGACAGGTTGGACTGGTTTTGGGATGCAGTGGGTGGGGGGGAAGAGCTGGGCTGGTTGTGTGGTGCAGTGGGGGGAGGGGACGAACTGGGCTGGTTTAGGGATGCAGTAGGGGAAGGGGAGATTTTGAAGCTGGTGAAGTCCACATTGATACCATTGGGCTGCAGGGTTCCCAAGCGGAATATGAGTTGCTGTTCCTGCAACCTTCGGGTGGCATCATTGTGGCAGTGCAGGAGGCCCATGATGGACATGTCATCTAAAGAATGGGAGGGGGAGTGGAAATGGTTTGCGACTGGGAGGTGCAGTTGTTTGTTGCGAACCGAGCAGAGGTGTTCTGCAAAGCGGTCTCCAAGCCTCCGCTTGGTTTCCCCAATGTAGAGGAAGCCGCACCGGGTACAGTGGATGCAGTATACCACATTGGCAGATGTGCAGGTGAACCTCTGCTTAATGTGGAAAGTCATCTTGGGGCCTTGGATAGGGGTGAGGGAGGAGGTGTGGGGGCAAGTGTAGCATTTCCTGCGGTTGCAGGGGAAGGTGCCGGGTGTGGTGGGGTTGGAGGGCAGTGTGGAGCGAACAAGGGAGTCACGGAGAGAGTGGTCTCTCCAGAAAGCAGACACGGGTGGGGATGGAAAAATGTCTTGGGTGGTGGGGTCAGATTGTAGATGGCGGAAGTGTCGGAGGATGATGCGTTGTATCCGGAGGTTGGTGGGGTGGTGTGTGAGAACGAGGGGGATCCTCTTTGGGCGGTTGTGGCGGGGGCGGGGTGTGAGGGATGTTTTGCGGGAAATGCGGGAGACACGGTCAAGGGCGTTCAAGAGGTTCACCTGCACATCTGCCAATGTGGTATACTGCATCCACTGTACCCGGTGTGGCTTCCTCTACATTGCACCGTTTCTCTGTGCTGAAGTACAATTTTGGAGGTTAATACACAAAACAACCAGTCTCTGGAACACTGCAAAGGCAGAAGCATGTAGGAGCAGCATATACCCAGCAATGATAGCACTTAACTAGTCCTAGTTTCTGAGAAGAGACAAAAGTAGTTGGAGCAGATAGGAATATGTTGGTGTCAATGATCACACAACTCAATCTGAACCAGATTGCAATCAGCCTGGCTCACAACCAATGCAATTTAGTATTTTTACCATGAGGAAAGCTGCCTAGTAGCTGCCCTGGCAGATGCCACATATTCAGGAGTATCCTTTGTCTATAAAAAGGGGAAATAGCATAGCTGGTAGACCTTTGCTGTGTATAGCCAATATTCCAGGTGGTACACCTGCCATCAGAGGAACACCCCTCACTCAATTAGTCCCAATGTGAAAGGCTGAAAGGTAATGTAAAATTGCAATTTCATGTTCCAGCAGGCTAGTAATCATGTGACACTGTGCTGAAAGGTGTCTTAAGGAATCTTTAAGCAGAAATGAGACTGTAAAAGTACCTGAAACCATAAAGCAGCCTCTTGACCATGGAATTTCTACAGTTGGGGAAGGAAGCTTTCTCTATTGAATATAAGTTTGTTATTAATTTTATAGCAACTTGAACTAAGCTTTCTACTTTAGTACTGAGAGGGTGTTCAGATAAGTGGGGTATGGATGCTAGGGCAGTTGCTTGCTCCTCCTGCAGAATGTGGCAGTTGGGAGACATGGCACACGTCTCCGCTGGCTACAACTGTGGGAAGTGCACCCAACTACAGCTCCTTGAAAACCGTGTTAGGGAAATGGAGCTGGAGCTGGATGAACTACAGATCATTCGGGATGCTGAGGGGTAATTGAGAGGAGTTACCGGGAGTTGGTCACTCCTAAGGCTCAGGACAAGGATAGATGGGTTACAGTTAGGGGGAGGAAAGGGGACAGACAGACAATGCAGAGATCCCCTGTGGGCATTCCCCTCAGCAATAAGTATACCGTTTTGGATACTGCTGGGGGGGATGACCTACCAGAGGAAAGCCATAGTAGTCAGTTCTCTGGCACTGAGCCTGACACTGACACTGTGGCAAAGAAGGGAAGGGGGCAGAATAGAAAAGTAGTCGTGGTAGGGGACTCGATAGTTAGGGGAATCGACAGGAGATTTTGTGGTCAGGATCGGGATTCCCGGAAGGTATGTTGCCTCCCTGGTGCCAGGGTCCGGGACGTCTCCGATCGGGTGTATAAGGTTCTAAAAGGGGAGGGTGAACAGCCAGAAATCGTGCTACATATTGGCACTAATGATATAGCCAGAAAAAGGATTGAGGATATAAAAAGTGATTTCAGGGAGTTAGGATGGAAACTGCAAAGCAGGACGAACAGAGTAGTGTTCTCTCGTTTACTACCGGTGCCACGAGATAGCGAGCTGAGGAACAGGGAGCGGGCGCAGCTTAACACGTGGCTACGCAGCTGGTGTAGGAGGGAGGTCTTCAGATATGTAGATAATTGGGATGCCTTCTGGGGAAGGTGGGACCTGTACAAGAAGGTCGGGTTGCATCTGAACTGGAAGGGGACCAATGTCCTGGGTGGAAGGTTTGCTCGAGTAGTTCGAGAGGGTTTAAACTAGTATGGTAGGGGGGTGGGACCCTGAGCTGTATACTGGAGGTGAGAGTTGATGCAGGTGAGGCAATAGCAAGAGGTGGACCAGCTAGTGGGAAGGATTTTCCTGGGAAGGAACCAAGGGATCAGTTAAAGTGTGTTTGCTTTAACGCAAGGAGTATCAGGAATAAAAGTGATGAACTTAGAGCATGGATCAGTACCGGGTGCTATGATGTTGTGGCCATAACAGAGACATGGGTTTCTCAGGGGCAGGAATGGTTGCTGGATGTTCCAGGGTTTAGAGGATTTAAAAAGAATAGGGAGGGGGGAGAAAGAGGAGGGGGTGTAGCACTACTAATCAGAGAGGGTATCACAGCTACAGAAGCTTCCATTGTCGAGGAAGATCTGCCTACCGAGTCAGGATGGGTAGAAATTAGGAACAGCAAGGGAGTAGTCACCTCGTTAGGGGTTCACTACAGGCCCCCCAATAGCAGCAGGGAGATTGAAGAAAGCACAGGTCAGCAGATTTTGGAAAAGTGCGGACGTAGTAGGGTTGTTGTAATGGGTGACTTTAACTTTCCTAATATTGATTGGAACCTCCTTCGAGCAGAAGATTTGAATGGAGCTGTTTTTGTAAGGTGTGTTCAGGAGGGTTTCCTAACTCAGTACGTTGACAGGCCGACGAGGGGAGAGGCTATTCTAGACTTGGTGCTCAGAAACGAGCCGGAGCAGGTATCAGATCTTGTGGTGGGAGAGCATTTTGGTGATAGTGACCATAACTGCCTCACATTCTACGTAGCTATGGAGAAGGAGAGGATTAGGCAAAATGGGAGGATATTTAATTGGGGAAGAGGAAACTATGACGCAATTAGACATGAGTTAGGAAGCATGGACTGGGAGCAATTGTTCCATGGTAAGGCCACTATAGACATGTGGAGACTGTTCAAGGAACAGTTGTTGCGAGTGATGAGTAAATATGTCCCTCTGAGACAGGCAAGAAGGGGTAAGATATAGGAACCTTGGATGACAAGAGCGGTGGAGCTTCTCGTGAAAAGGAAGAAGGTAGCTTACATAAGGTGGAGGAAGCTAGGGTCAAGCTCAGCTCGAGAGGATTACACGCAGGCAAGGAAGGAGCTCAAAAATGGTTTGAGGAGAGCCAGGAGGGGGCATGAGAAAGGCTTGGCAGAACAAATTAGAAAAAACGCAAAGGCATTTTACACTTATGTGAGGAATAAGAGAATGGTCAAAGAAAGAGTAGGGCCAATCACGGATAGCATAGGGAACTTGTGTGTGGAGTCTGAGGAGGAAGGGGAAGCCCTAAATGAGTTTTTTGCTTCTGTCTTTAGGAAAGAAACGAACTTTGTAGTGAATGAAACCTTTGAAGAGCAGGTGTGCATGCTAGAATGGATAAAGATAGAGGAAGCTGATGTGCTGAAAATTTTGTCAAACATTAAGATTGACAAGTCGCCAGGCCCAGACCAGATTTGTCCTCGGCTGCTTTGCGAAGCGAGAAATGCAATTGCTTCGCCACTTGCGAAGATCTTTGTATCCTCGCTCTCCACTGGAGTCATACCTGAGGACTGGAGAGAGGCAAATGTAATTCCTCTCTTCAAGAAAGGAAATAGGGAAATCCCCGGCAATTACAGACCAGTAAGTCTCACATCTGTCGTCTGCAAGGTGTTAGAAAGGATTCTGAGGGATAGGATTTATGACCATCTGGAAGAGCATAGCTTGATTAAATGCAGTCAACACGGCTTTGTGAGGGGCAGGTCATGCCTCACAAACCTTATCGAGTTCTTTGAGGATGTGACTAGAAAAGTTGATGAGGGTCGAGCTGTGGATGTGGTGTATATGGACTTCAGTAAGGCATTTGATAAGGTTCCCCATGGTAGGCTCATTCAGAAGGTCAGGAGGAATGGGATACAGGGGAACTTAGCTGCCTGGATACAGAATTGGCTGGCCAACAGAAGGCAGCGAGTGGTATGGAAGGAAAATATTCTGCCTGCAAGTCAGTGGTGAGCGGTGTTCCACAGGGCTCTGTCCTTGGGCCTCTACTGTTTGTAATTTTTATTAATGACTTGGATGAGGGGATTGAAGGATGGGTCAGCAAGTTTGCAGACGACACAAAGGTTGGAGGTGTCGTTGACAGTATAGAGAGCTGTTGTAAGCTGCAGTGGGACATTGACAGGATGCAGAGATGGGCTGAGAGGTGGCAGATGGAGTTCAACCTGGATAAATGCGAGGTGATGCATTTTGGAAGGTCGAATTTGAAAGCTGAGTACAGGATTAAGGATAGGATTCTTGGCAGTGTGGAGGAACAGAGGGATCTTGGTGTGCAGATGCATAGATCCCTTAAAATGGCCACCCAAGTGGACAGGGTTGTTAAGAAAGCATATGGTGTTTTGGCTTTCATTAACAGGGGGATTGAGTTTAAGAGCTGTGAGATCTTGTTGCAGCTCTATAAAACTTTGGTTAGACCGCACTTGGAATACTGTGTCCAGTTCTGGTCGGCCTATTATAGGAAAGATGTGGATGCTTTGGAGAGGGTTCAGAGGAGGTTTACCAGGATGCTGCCTGGACTGGAGGGCTTATCTTATGAAGAGAGGTTGACTGAGCTCGGACTTTTTTCATTGGAGAAAAGGAGGAGGACAGGTGACCTAATTGAGGTATACAAGATAATGAGAGGCATAGATAGAGTTGATAGCCAGAGACTATTTCCCAGGGCAGAAATGGCTAACATGAGGGGTCATAGTTTTACGCTGGTTGGAGGAAAGTATAGAGGGGATGTCAGAGGCGGGTTCTTTACACAGAGAGTTGTGAGAGCATGGAATGCGTTGCCAGCAGCAGTTGTGGAAGCAAGGTCATTGGGGACATTTAAGAGACTACTGGACATGCATATGGTCACAGAAATTTGAGGGTGCATGCATGAGGATCAATGGTCGGCACAACATTGTGGGCTGAAGGGCCTGTTCTGTGCTGTACTGTTTTATGCTCTATGTTCTGTGTTCTATGAAGCCATTTGACAGGCCATTCCATGTTAACCTTCTGAAGAGCATCCCACCCAGACCCATTTCCCTCCCATGGCTAACCCATTCAACCTACAGGCAATTTAGCATGGCCAACTCACCTAGACTTCACATATTTGAACAGCAGGAGGAACCCAGAGGGCACCCACACAAACAAGGGAACAACATGCAAACTTCACATAGATAGTTACCTGAAGGTGGAATTGAATCTGGGCCCTGGGCACTGTGATGCAGCAGTGCTAACCACTGTGCCATCACTGACAATCTGTGAAAATTGCCATAGATTTCTGGGTAATGAGTATTTTGACATTGTCTGATTTTTCAAAAGTATCAATTTTTGGATGGAGATAGAAGGAACTGCAGATGCTGGAGAATCTGAGATAACAAAATGTAGAGCTGGATGAACAGGATCTAGGCCTGAAATGCCAGCCTTCCTGCTCCCTCCAGCTCTACACCTTGTTATCTCTATTTTTGGATGGACCCTTGTGTGTGTCAATTACTCTAAAATTGACAAAGTTTCTCCTCTATTTGCTCAGTGTGCAATCTGAGCAATGTTGCACTAGCCTGTGATATCTTTCAATTGAATAAGCAATGAGCTTGCCCTGAAAATAATCAGTAAGTCTTCCCTTTTACATGCTCAAAGTGATGAAAGCAACCCAGAGGAAATTAAGTAAGGAGAGATATTGCATTCTGTGTTAGAATGGTGCAGATTTGACGTTCACACTTGGATGCCATTGTCTGTATATTGCTACATTAGAAGTTACACATGAAGTAGGCATTCGAATGCCATCCAGTAGGATCATCTGAGGCAGCTCTGAATGGGCTGAATCTGCAGTTTCAGTTCAGTTGCTTAGCAATATTTAACAGAGGTATGTCTGACTGTTGTCCTACAATCCAGCATCTACAAAATCATCAAACACACAAATGTAGGACTTACAGTATAACTTTCAGTATAAGCTGCCGAGCCTCCTTCAGAATGCTGTAATCATTAAAGTAGATATTTATTGACACTTCCAGTGGAGAAACAGGTAACTTGACCATTGACCATCATACAAGTGTAACCTTCAACTAATTGCAGGCCAATGTGATTTTTCTGATAATTTATGGCAATGGCCACACCTAAGAGGGAAAGATTAAACTGGAATTTGTACTGAACCCCATCCATGAAGTCTAGGACATCCTGTTATCTGGTAGGAGTTCAATGTTCTATATAATAAGTGTATTTAAATTTGCATGCACTATAAGGCATATACAATTTTCTATTTTTGAATATGGTTGAAAAGAGAATCATGTTGCAGAAACATATCCTCTTGCACTCATCAGGTCAAACAGAAGAATGACAAATTTTAAACAATTGCTATCACTTATAATGGAGGAGGAAAAGGTGCAAGTTGTTACTTCTAGAAGGTTCAAGCTACATCAAGCTACATCGCAAGCTTGACTGATTATCTTCATTGTTTTTTAGTGTAACTATGAGTGCACCCTGTGGATTGTAAAGGTGGGCTCTCGCCTCTCCTAGGGAATGGATATTTTCCACAGGACATACTTGACAGATATGTTTAATTTCTGGTCAGTGGAGGCTAAGGAAAGTTCTTGTTCGAGCCCCCACCCACTCTTTTCCATGTGATGGTTTGTACCTTCATTGGGCGCAGGATGCCTGAGGAGGGAAACACCCTGCAACCTCTCTACACCATCCCACCTTTATGTGATATGTAGAACCTCATCTCTTGTTGATAGATGATCCACCCTTCCATGATGTCAGGTCTTTGCATATTTATTAATACATTGCATTTTGTAAGATATTGGGTGGAATGTTCAGTTTTTACTGGGTGTCTTGATCACTTGCTAAAAGGGTGGCGAAACACCAGAGCTGATTCTTCCGACCTGTAATGACTCCCTCCTGAGTTTCTCTGTGAAATCAAGCCCCCCTGGTGGCAGAAGCTCCAAGCATCAAGAGTTACCAGGCCAATCAGAGGGAGGCAGCCATTGCACACGACAGCATCATGGAGAAGGTGTTGGCTGCTCCTGGAAGAGCAACTGAGATTGTGAGGACCGAGGTGTCAAGTCACTGCATGTTGCTGAGGGAGGGTTTCTGGTTTGGAGCAATGGGAGACAGAGCAGGGGCTCCAGAAGCAAGATCAAGGTGGTGTCTTTTGGTGGCCAACCTCTGTTCACTCTGTCCATTCCAGTTCTTTGGTCATGCACATATTAGTGTATGATCAAGGGACAGCCTCCCTAAAGTACAGGCTGTCCACAATGTTTTACCAGTTAGTTGGGACAACTTCTTTTGGTCCTATATGGAGCTGAGAAAATTGCAATTTGGATGGGAACAGGGCCTTATATTGTCATAACTTGGCCACTCAGGGGGTCTCAGTTGGAAGTGGGTTGGGGAGATGGACTGTTGGCTTTTCCATCCAGAACTTCATTCTGGTGGACGGAGGAATGCAGTTGGTAGTGGGGCAGGGTTTGGATATTTCTCCACCTACCTAATTAAGCTGTCTTCCCACATCCAGTCCTGTGGGACTCAAAGATTCTGCCCAGCTGTCTTTGTTTGAGAATATCTCTGTTCAACCTCAGGAGTAAATAACTGGATTACAGGGTATTAGACCCATGCAACAACTATCAGCTGCAAATGTGAAAATATGGGCCAGAACAGAATTTAAATGGAATAATCAGTGCCACCTCTTGCATTGACTATAAGTTTAGCAGGACCTCACATGGAAATGAATTACTTTTTACAAGACCTATAGGTTGCTGTGCTAAAGACGTTTGAACCCATTTAGAAACGTTAAGTGTTATTGCCCCCACTGCCATAGTCAATACTTAATTGAGATACACACATTCCTCTAAGTGCAAATAAAAGATGAAAACAGATTAAACAATCAACCAGTTGTACAGCTATGGTGATGGAAAATGGAAAGTCAACCCGTCTGTAAGTAAATTATTTCCGTGCTATATCAGATACGATATCGGATTGCTTCAGGCCAACATACCAATTTATTTAAACTGTGTACTCAGAATTTTCTCTCTTTGTAACGTGATCCTGGAATGTGGAAAGGTCAGTTTTTGTTGCCTATGTTGACAGGTTTTGCGGGGGGAGGGGGCGCGTGGAAGACAGTCGGAGTGGGAGGGGGTGGGAGCGGAATAAGCAACGGTAATGCCAGGAAATGTCGAGGAATGATGGTTAGATTCTCAT
Organism: Stegostoma tigrinum; assembly: GCF_030684315.1. NCBI lineage: Eukaryota > Metazoa > Chordata > Chondrichthyes > Orectolobiformes > Stegostomatidae > Stegostoma > Stegostoma tigrinum. The sequence continues at coordinate 23,003,890 of NC_081375.1, forward strand.
TGCTGGAAATAACCATTGACATGAACTTGTGTGGCATGAATACTAGTGAAAGTACAAAAGATGGAACTGTCAATAGCTGTGACTATCAAGGAATTTGTATGCAAAACAGTGTGACATATTATTGATTTGTCAAGTAAAACTGTTTGCAGTTATCACAGAGTAAATTGTAAAATCACTAATTAATTAGGAACTGCAAATAACTGTTTAACAAATAGAACAATTGCTTTGATTTAATCTAAAATTAAATGCTTCACTCAGTGGGTTATAGTGTAGTCTTGTAAATGGTGAGCTTAGTTTAATTTTGTCTCTGTTATATGCCAGAAAATAAATGGCTAATGGTAAAAGCCAATTTCGAATGTCAATTTTTATCAACACATTTACTTGGTTGTAAAGTATAAGGAGAACACTTCTTCTCAACATATTACAACAAAATGTATCTGGCTGTTTAAATATTACAAAGAGAGGTTCAAAGTTAAGCAAATTGAGTTGGGGTAGTTGGTTGCCAGCTAAGATTGAATGTTGGCTGTGTACTCCCTGCCAATTCAATTCACATTAGCAAACAGCATTCTTTATTTTAAATGGCTGATCAATTTAAGGTCTTTTAGCTTTGAACACTGAGGCATTGTTTTATACTTTGCACAATGTTAATTTCAAACCATCATGGATCACATACGCTGTATATCAACAATTCTCTAAGTTAGATTTGACTCTGCAAGGGGCTATAAAAAAATGGACACATTGCCCTCAGGGTGTCTGTTGCTAGAGGAGCCAGTCATGTTGATTGTATGGTACCCAGAGGACATTGCACCTCTTGGCCTTGAACTTCTGCAGAGCTGAGGGTGACAACTGCAGGTGAAACGCCAACCAGTTCTGGAATGTCCTGAGAAGAGAACTGGGAGGTATGTGGTTCTTTCTCCACCTGGGTACCTACTGGCACCAGCCCTGGCTCCTTGGGAGGAAGGGGTACCTGGAGTAAGAGCAAGGTCTGCATCTTCGTGTGATCTGAGCGCCAGCGCCGGAGTGTTGGAATGCATGCGCGGAGCAAGCAGACATTGAGATAGCTGGAACGAAAACAGAAATTGCTGGAAAAGCTGGCAGCATCTGTGGAGAGAAATCAGAGTTAATGTTTAAGTTCCAGTGATCTTTCCCCAGAACTGGATCTGGCTGTCCATGGCAGCCACCAACTTATCAATAGAGGCATCCATATACTCATGGATTCAGGCAGCATGATATAATCAGTGTTTTTGTAGTTTTGCAAATTGTGTGCCAGTTTGTTTAGTGCCTCTGACAGACCTGCCTGCTGCTCCCAAGTTTGTTTGTGCATTTCAATGAAATGTGCAATCACCGATATTGTGGGATCTTCTCCTGCCTGGGGCTGAGTAAATGCCAGGGCTCTGGCAGTCCTCTGAGTAACAATGATGGTTGTTTCTTCCTTGAACAAGGTAACAGTGAAGTGGTCACCAGAAGGAGCACCTGACTTTAATCTCGATTAAATACCCACCCCAAGAAATCAGGAATAAGCTGGTGGGGGAGGGGAGGGCGGAGGTGTTGCAGGAGGTAGCCTTGCCAATGCATTGCCTGTAAGATCCAGAAATACTTCTTCAGAGGTGGAAGTGAAGATGTCTGTCAGATCTGGCCTCAAATGCTGACACTACTGATGCTATTAGTACCTGCAGGAGACAGAAGAGAGAATGCATTGGAAACACGCAGTAGAAGTTCGGTCATATCAAGAATATATTCAATGACAATAATGGGACAGTAGCACAGCAGTAGACCATGCTACTTACTTGCTGCCAGAACACCAACGTTCCCAGCCAGTGCTACAATCCTCTCCACAAATGGGCTGCGGAGCCAAACGTCAGGCACCCATGCTTATGTCCTGGCTCTCTCCTCACCGTCGTAGGCTGCGTCTCCTGGAACAAGACAGATCGAGGAACTTAGTGCAATAAACATTGGTAGAACAGTTGTTAGTGCTGGAGAAGGTTGGAGGAAGGTGACAAGGTGCCCTAAGTGGGTGAGTAAGCAGCACAGAAACCTAGCAAGGTCAGTTGGCTGCAGTGATTTGCGTGGATGAGAGTGAATGAAGGAAGATGCTGATTGTAATGGTGAAAGTGGTGGAGCATGAGCTTTCGTAGGAGGTAGAAACAGTAGCACAGATAAAGTGAGTGAGAGGTATCAGAAAGAATCTGGTGAACTTACCCCAGCAAAATAGAAGGTCATTGAACTTCTTGTGGGAAGGCTGTACTTTTCTCCGGACTGCGGAGATCTCACAGAGCCAGGTCCAAGCCTGAACCAAGCTGGCACAACCTAGTGTGGTGACTTCCTCTCAGGTTGTAGGGAAGATGATGATGCTCCTCTGCAATATAGTATCCACCAGGACTTCCAGGTCCCTCTCCACAAAGCGGGGTGCTAGTTATAACTTGTCTGCCATTTCTGGGGCAAATCAAATGAACCCTGTTGGGCAGCTGAAGACAGCTGGCATTTGACTGAGTTTATTAATATGGTGCCGATGCCAGGGATCCCTGGATGTCTCAGCAATGGTGAGATCTTTCACATATGGCAGCTGGGAGAATATGGCAAGCAGCATGCCATAAGGGTATGGTACATTGGTAATGTGGCAAGTTTGAGAAGTTGGTATGAAAAAACTTTTCTTGAAGCTCACCAAAAATTACACTCAGCCGTTTTCTAGTAAAATTCTGCCTGATGATTCAATGTATGATAATGATGGTAAATCACAGTGATTTGAATATTGCTCTGCAACGAATTAGAAAACCAGCTACCTTCAATGTGTTGCCTGGATGATAAATTATAATTACCACCTTGACATGACTCATCTAACTCACTGAATATAATTCTTATGAGGATAGCAAAAACGATACAGTTCCTTAAAAGTGTCAGACAGTATAATAGCTAAATAGAATAAACAATGAATCTCTTTATTTTAGTTTGAGGGGATGCGGTGGTGTCTTGATAATGTCACTGAGCTAGTCATCCAGAGTCAATGCTCTTGGAGCGCAATGGTAACTTGTGGAACTTGAATACAATGAATAAATCTGGTTTGTAAAGCCAGTATAAATAATAGTGACCCTGACAGTCATCGATAATTGTCATTAAAAACTTATCTGGTTTACTAATATCACTTGGAGGAAATAAATCTGTCATTCTTGCCTAGTCAACATGCGATTCCAGACTCCAGTTGACTCTTAACTGCTGTCTGAAATGATCTAGAAATCTACTCCTCTCGAAGGAAAAATGGAGAGGTGGTGTCAAAATGGGTTAGTATCCCAGAAAGCAAGGATAAGGTCATGGGTTCAACTCCAGCACGGCAGATAGTAAAATTTGAATTCAATAAAATCTGGACAATAAACTATGGCTTTTTCATTGACCGACCACACTCCAAAGGAAAGAAGTCATCTATCATGAAATATTTAACATTTTAATATACACTGAAAATCCAGACAGTGATACTGAAAATGTCAAGGACAGTACTGTAAATGATGTTTTTGGTGCTGATGATCAAACTATTCAGATATGTTAGCAAACATTGAGGAAATAGATGTATATGAAGCCTTTTATCCCGAGCATTTATGAGAGCAACACTCAGGATATATATGATTAGTAGATCTATATGATTTAGTAGAAATCATATAGAAAAATCATAAGTATGATTAAATTAGCACCAAACTAAATAAATGAAAACAAAGCAAAGCAAATTAAAGTAAATTCATTCTACAACAAATATTTTTCTCAAATAATGGTTTTGTAATTAATTGTGTATAAGTGTAGAAAATTTTATTTCTTTTGGCAGGAGCTAAAATCGATTGTTAAAATAATTGTGTGAAAGAAAATTTTAAGTGAATTTCTGAATGGTACCTATTGGATATTAAAAAGTCTTCAAGTAAATTGCTTCATAGAAAAAGATTTTTCATTTGTTTTTCAATTCTAACACCGATCTTAATTTGGATATTTGTGGAGAGGGTGAATATTGCAGGTTATTACTTCACAAAAGACAAATCTTCACCTGATTTTAATTTATTTAAAACTATCATCACTTTATTTTTTGGACTTGGGATGAGTAGCCTGTCTTTTCTTCAGACAGGACTAACAATAAACAACATAAACATTATTGCTGAAAATCGTCTCAAAATATACAGAGATGAAAGGCTTGTCTTATGAGGTAAGAGTGAACAATTTAGGCTTGTCTGTGTTTCAAAGGATGAGGAGGGATCCAGTTGTGATCTTTAAGATGAAAAAGAGGACTGACAAAGTCGATGTAAAAGGATGTTTCCCTTTGTGGGGCAATCTAGAATGGGGGGGTCACAGTTTTAGGATGAGGTGTGGTAGATTTAATACAGAGATAAGTCAGAAATTGCTTCTTTTAAAGAGTTGTGAATCTGTGAAATTATTACTTCACAGTACAGTGGACCCCTTTTCAGTGAATAAATTTAAGCCATTAATTGACCAGTTAAAGTCTATGAACGCTGGTAAGTTAAGAAAGTCTTCATTGGATCTTCTTGCCCAGCATTTAATTGCTGATGTCGTAAGTTTGGAACCAGACCCTTTGCTCCAACTTACAAGTTTCCAAACTAAACTGATCCCACTTGCCTGCCTTTGGCCCATATCTCTCTAAACCTTTCCTATTCACGTATCTCTCTAAATGTATTTTAAATGTTGTAACTGTACCTGCCTCTACTATTTCATCTGGCAATTCATTCCACATATTGAATAATTTATTCAATTATTTTTTCTTTTTGCCACCTCAAAAAATGACAAAATCATGCTCTATCAAGGAAAGAGCAGGGAATGTGACTAATTGGATTGCTTCCCAAAAAAGTCAGCAGATGCATATGGGACCGAATGGTCTCCCTCTGTGCTGTATCATTCTATGAATTTATGATTTCAATTGTTAAAGCCCAAATGGCAACTATATACTCAGGGAACCACTAGACTGAATAAACTTGTTTAAACCACCTGATAAACATTGTAAAATGTTTTTATGTGCTCATAGAATTTGTCAATTAGATTGTCACAAGGCTCTGCAGGAATCAAAGCAAAATATATATTTCTTTCTTCGCCAGCTCCACCAAATCTTACACAAGATGTGAGTATTTGCTAAGCAGACTGCACACATAGGAACGATTGATATGCAAACATTGCCCATTGTATTACATACATATATTGTGACTTATTAAATTTACACGGCTTATTATGCTTGACTGCAGCTTCTACCTGAAACCTGTGTCAGTTGAAGTGCTGAACATGTTTCATGGCAGTAACTGACATCTGTTTACTTGCATTCACTGGGAACATTATTAGAATTTAATCTTTTGTGAAGAAATAAACCTTTCAACCCATTTGTTTGTAATAGATTAAATGCAAGTTCTGCTGATGAGAAAATAGTAATTCATGACACCGGTGGGAGTCTGCTGTAAGACTTTTATGTGAAATTGTTTCCAGCCAATTTTCTTATGCAACTGAATCATAGAATGCTTGCAGCGCAGAAGGAGACCATTCAGTCCACCATGTCTATGCCAGCTTTGTTTAGGAGCCATTTAACCAGTCTGATTTCTCTTATTTCTTCTATTAGGATATTTTTGTCTGTTTCATGTGATTCACAGGCAGGAGGTCTATTCATAGATTTGTATTCATGTCTATTTTTGTATCAAAATTTGCAAATAGAGACAATTATATTTCTTGATGCATCAGCAAGTTGAATGAAAAATATTTCTCTTCGTCTAGACTAAGTGGCAACAACATTTTTGAATGAGGATATGGTAATATCTTTGTTATCTCCTCTGATATTGGAAAATAATTCATGCACTCCTTTCAATGGAATGAATGCTGAATTGTATTCATAATAAAAGGTGCTTAAAATTCAAGCCAGTTTTGGCTTTTCTGCCAATAAAACTCAGACAGCACACCTGGAAAGATAGATTTATTGTTCTTTTCATACATGCATTATCCTATTTTCTGGAATCTTAGTTTCCAGCTATTAAGGTGCTTTACATAAATGGCGTCCTCCTATGGTTAAAGCCACTATAATCAGGGCATAAGAACATACAATTAAATAACAAACCAAAATAAATAATTGTATTTTTAAGCACTATTGTAGGGGCAAATATCTGTAATGCACATAGAAGAAATAAGTAATACAGAGTCAGAAGTCACACAACACCAGGTTATGGTCCAACAGGTTTACTTGAAATTACAAGCTTTTGGAGCGCAGCTCCTTCATCAGACTGAAATCTTGTGAAAGACTGAAATCTGAAAGCTTGTGATTTCAAATAAACCTGTTAGACTATAACTTGATTTTATGTGAATTCTGACTTTGTCCACCCCAGTCCAACAACAGCACCTCCGCATCAAATACAATAGAGACCAGGAACTGTTGAGACTGTATATGAATATGTAACACATTTATATAACACTTCTTTGTTCAGTCATTTACCAGCAGCATCAATCCATTTAAAATTAATGATGTTAATTCCTGTGTTAAAATCAAGCATTTCCTGTATTTATTATTAATATTAATGACAAAGAGAGCCCGAGTTCAAATGCTGGTTAAAGTGAAATAATGAATAAAAGTGAAAAAGGATTGAGAAACATTTCGTTTTGTGTCAGGAGCGAGGACAGTGCAGAGGAGCCATGTGCTGTATGCCATTATGTATTTAGAGAAAACTAAGTCACTTAGTCAAAAATTTCAAACCAATGCTTACCAAGCTCTTTCATAATGTTTGTTAAAAAAGGGTTGTAGGGTGTTCTTTTACAAGAGGGTCACATTTCTCAAGCGCCAAGGCTTGGCCTAATAAATAATTGATTTTTCCATCATTGACGCCAAAAATCTAGCACTAAATCAATGCCAAAGCATTTACTCTGAAAAGGAAATATAGGACTGCTCCCTTACTGAAGTAACATTGATTGGAGTTGCTAAGGCCCGAAGGGTAGCTGACAAGATCTTCAATTCATTACATTATTCTGGTGTTAATATCTGAGAATATGTCCTACTTTCACGATCATTTTCCTCATTTGATCTGACTGTTATTCAAATATTGCCCACGTCAGAGAAGGTAATCTGATCTGTCTTTCTGAATGAATAATGAAAACTTTAAACTGCACATTTTACTGTGGGTGTCAATAAATACATAATTTCAGTCAGTGTTTCTTACTTAACATAGTAAGGAGTAGAGACTAGATTTTCCACTTGTTAGCCATGAATGGCAACAGTGTGTAAAATCAGCAATGGAAACTAATCTGGGTTTAGTGAACTGTTTATTTTTTTTAAATGAAGTGGACAGCTGGAACTGAGTCAGGTTTTCACTTAGCTTAGGAGGGAACAGTTCAGATTTGATTCCACATCAATAAGAGACTGTGCACTTTCCTTTAACACATCACGAATAGAAATTCAATGAGCCAAGAGGGTTTCTTTCCAACCTGAAACAGTATAAAAATACATAGGGTGATCACAGTATCCATGCTTCAGCTGTTGTTTCTTGTGAATAGAATAGACTTTCTTTTAATCCAAACTTGAAACAAGAAAGCCTTGGCTCAATAATTTACTGCATCAGCAGAGTAAGTCTGTACGAAACCCTATACCTTGCAGTGCCGTGTTCATAGTTGTGTAGAATGCATTTCTGCAGGCAGTAGCTGAGACAGAGACTTCTGCATCTATTACAACAAGAATTGATAAACATTTAAAACAGACTATACAAAGATCTGGAATTTAGGTCAGGCTACTGGTGTTGCGAGAATAAGGCCACAGGAATAATTTCGTGTATTCTTGTAAAGAAGTATTACAGGCTCAATAAGGAGAATTTTTATCTACCCAATCTGATCATCAGAAAGTAATGGGGAACCCATAATTTAGGATACCCTACATTGTGCTCCACTATGTGTCAAAGAATTCAAAAGCAGGTCCCTTTGGAGTCAGAGATAAAACAGCGTGGAGCTGGAGGAACACAGCAGTTCAGGCAGCATCAGGGGAGCACGAAAGTTGACATTTCAGATCGGGATCCTTCTTCAGAAATGGGGAGGGGGAAGGGAACTCAGAAATAAATAGAGAGAAGCGGGGTGGGGCTGGGGAGATAGTTTGAATGGTGATAGGTGAGTGCAGGTAGGGAGTGGTGGGGATTGGTCAGTGAGGTGGGAGGAGCGGATAGGTGAGAGAGAAGATGGAGAAGTTGTGTCAGGTCAAGATGGCAGGGATGAGTGGGAGGGTTGGTCGTGGGATGAAGCCAGGGGTGGGGAGATACGGGGTGAGCCTGGTTATCAATTAGCAAACGTCTTGAGATGTGGAAACCTGACAAATTGTCATTCAAGTTTTCGACACTATGAGGCTCACTTCCTTCTAAAAACATAATTAAGGAATTAAGGAGCGGGCAGGTTAGTGGAGCTGAGTCTCAAAAATATCAGCCATGATCTTATTGAATGGTGGGGCAGGCTTAAGGGACCAGATGGCCTACTCCTGATTCTAGTTCTTAAGTTCCTACGTTCACTTCCTTATGACCATAATTAAAGTACTGTTAAAGTATTTGCTTAGTCACAGTCTCCATCAATCAGTATCATTTTTAATCTGTATTGATAAATGATGATCTTTTGTCAATCTCTGCCTGCATTACAGCTGTCCCTACCATGTGTCTAAAAGAGGATTTTCTTGCCTTTCAAATCTAGTCAAAATGAACCCCACTCACTATCAAAATGAACGCCACTCACTATCAAAATGATTCCTTGCAAAAAGCATTCATGTCTGTAACCAATGTTGTCAGGTGACTATGCTGTTTTTTGGTGATCTCACAGTGCATCATGAAAACTGAATGATAAATTGAGGATGGTGTGGTGACCTCTAAAGAATCTCAATTTTAGTTTGGCGCATGATAATTTGCACTTTTAAAAATGTAGATGTGAGATTATTAGGATGTATGTAAACATGTTGTGTTACTCTCAAAAGAATGTGTGGAAAAGTAAGTTGCCTGTTATACAGGGTGACCGTATATCAGAAGTGAGAGTGAGGGTGTACACAGTGTGGAAGAGGTTTATCTCAGGTCATTATCTCTTTACTGATGAAGAGACTTAGATAGTTAAAATTATGTTTATCTCTTTAAAGGGATTCTGCCCCCACTTCAAAGAAGTTAAGCCGACAAAGCAATGAAACTTTCATGGTTAGCATTTCTGTTGCAATGTTAACTGTTGATTGGATGTAGAGAAGTGCACAAATGGGTGGTTTAAGTATTTATAAGAGATTTATTTCAGAAGTGAGCTTGCAGCTCACTTACAGAAGGTATAGTCAGGCCATCAGCACAAGAAAGCAGAATATTAAAATAATCATTAATCATTGAAATTGCAAAATGGGGCAGTTTCAGAGAATGGTAACAGTAGCAGTTGGCATTTCTTCAACATTTTTAGCATGGAAGTTGCACATCTGTGCTAACTGAATGTATACTCAGAATGCAATGATCTAATATAGTGTGCAATATCAAATCCACGTAGACACACTGTATGGGAGTTAGTTTGCATGCAATTATAATCACATTATGTGTGATTCATGCTTGATTTAGGTAACCCCATTGCTGAGTAACTCAGGGGCTCATACTTACTCAACATCACTTTGCAAATTAGATTCAACTCCATTGCATTTTAATGAACTGCATACATACTATTAGCTGACCAAGCTGTTAACACCAGTGCTCATGACTTGGTTTCATTTTTTTGATCCTCGATGCATACATATAATTATTGGCTCTTTTTAAAATTATTTTTGGGATTAGGGCATGCTGACAGGGCCACAACATTGCTTGTCCATAGCTGTGCTGATGAGCCATTTGTCTGACTGTCTGTAGACCTTGTGGTGACAGCACACCCACGGGAACATTTCAAGCTGCTAATCCTGTGGCAATGAAGGAAAAATCATGCCAATCCATCTTATGTTGGAGTGTGACCTGGAGGGGGCTTTCTAACAGAATATAGTTCATTTTCAACTAGAACAAGCGATTGCAACAAATTATTGCTAAGTTTTAATGGCAGACCCCAATATGCAACTTCATCACATGCCTACTTGACAGTTCTGAGGAAGGATCACCAGAGCTGAAACATTAACTCTGATTTTGCTTCACAGATGCTTCCAAACCTGCTGAGCTTTTCTAGCAATTTCTGTTTTTGTTTCTGGATGACTGACATAGGTAAATGTATTTTGTATGAACCATAAGAAAAATAAACTTCAACTAATATTTTGTATACTGGTATCTGTACTTCTGAGTCTGTCCTTCAATATATATTTTCTGAAAATTTTACCCTTCTAAGGCGGCACAGTGGCTCAGTGGTTAGCACTGCAGCCTCACAGCGCCAGGCGCCCGGGTTCGATTCCAGCCTCGGGCGGCTGTCTGTGTGGAGTTTGCACGTTCTCCCCGTGTCTACGTGGGTTTCCTCCGGGTGCTCCGGTTTCCTCCCACAGTCCAAAGATGTGCCGGTTAGGTGGATTGGCCGTGCTAAATTGCCCGTAGTGTTCAGGGGTGTGTAGATTAGGTGGGTTATAGGTGGACGGGTCTGTGTGGGATGCTCCAAGGGGCAGTGTGGACTTATTAGGCCGAAGGGCCTGTTTCCACACTGTAGCGAATCTAATCTAATCTAATAATATGCAAATTGGGGTATTAAGGCAGACACAGGATGCTTATTGCAATCTTGGTGGACATCTTGACAAGAGGAGAATCCGGAAAGGTAAATTTAAATTATTTTCTGAGTTATGTTATGTGGCAGTAGCTTAAAATTGGTGAGCTGCAGTCAAGTTCTCACAGTTTACCAGCGGCAAGGTACTCTCAAAATGAACTAGGCCTCATGTTTCAGCAATTGGCCATGCCAAAGCTAAACTCTATCCTGGATGTTGGGTATAATTAGACTATGCTCCCTATCACCTTGATTAAGCTCCATTTTATTGGATCGTGAAGGCAGTACAGAGTCACAATTGTTTATTTGGCAAGTGCTGGGCTGTACATGGCTTTCCCAGATTCGAACATTCCACAGTCCATTAGTTGCTTGAAAGTCTTTAGTATCTATGCATAGCTTGCAGCTGGTTATTAAACATGGCATGTCAGATTTCACCTGCTCTATCCTAGCATATACATATTATATTGTTCTTTTCTTTCCCGTCTCAGGTTTGAGGCCACCGATTAAAGGTCCTAAGTAGTACTGGTCAAGTTGACAAAATGGATCAAATTTGACATTCCCCTGATTGTGTGGCTCATGGCTCTTTTCAAGCAGAATGTTGGCATTGAGTTAATGAATATATTTGCTGCCTGTTCAAGCAACTATGTGAAAAAAATCCACAGGTTAAACAGAATGTAAAATACAGCACTAAACTCCTCGACGAGGTTAAAATGACAAGTCTGGGCATAAAGTGAATGCATAATATTCAAATTGTTCAAATTCTCAACTGCTGAATCCCACCTGCCCCACCACAAGTACAGCTTTTCCTTTCCAAACATGTCCACTTAGAAACTTAATTTAAAAGAATTTAGAAAAAGAATCCAGAAAATCTCAGATTTCCTTTGAGGTTCATTTTGATCCAAGTTGCCTTTTGATATTAAACTTATAACAATATTGCTTTCTTCTTCAGCCCATTAAAAGGAGCTCAATTATCATGACTTTCCTACAAGGAAAAGCAGTAACCAATAGTAAACTCCTTAGACTGGCTCTGCATTTATTGAAGTGTTGGGGCTATACCTCTAAATACTAATATTGAAAAGTTTAAATTCAATAGTGCAAACATTTCAACTGTTGAAAATGGAAGGTTTTGACAGTTCCCATCAATGTTTTTCCATATCAGTTAATGTATTGGAGCAGGCAGAATAGATCTCTACGCTCATCCTGACAATGGGGCTATCACAAAGCATTCTATTTGGCTGTCAAAAAATGCTGTGGCTAACCACTGGAGATATTTGAATCTCATATTCAGAAAAGGTTCTGCGATCCGATCTAAGCTGCACATTATTCAACTGACCAGTGTGTGTACTCATATCAGTTAGAGCTGAGGAAGCAATGAAATGGAACATAAAATGTGAAGGATGTTAAAGAAACCTAGGCTAATCTTTTACCATTCTGCCCTTTCAGTCTGCTGTCTGACTGAGATAAGCTTCAATGTTGTAGAGAACCCTACTGATGTCAGAGGATGTAGGGAGTCCTACTGTTGTCTAGCTGGTTCATGACTTCAGGGTGGAAGCAAGTTGCATTTCAATCACTCTGCAAATATGTTGCTGACTTTTCTACTTGAAAGATAATAGTTCATGTGAAAAAAAGATTACACATTGACTAGCCTATGCATTCACTTAAGTATGTTAATATCACAATTGACTGTGTTTGCAATTCTATAACATTACTCTTTATATCATTTTATTGAGCAGAAGTGTTCATTTCAGCTTACGTATCATGATGTCTTGCATTTCATTTTGTTTTGATTTGAACTGATGAAGTTGTGCAAGAATCCTCAACCATTTTTTATAAATCAAAGTTTCCATTTTTCAGCCTTTTACTCCTCCCTTGTAACAGCTCAACTTCAAAACTTTGCATTCTAGTGTTACAGGTTACAATGAGTGATGTTTCATTAAAAGCCTTATAGCATCATGAGCAACTTCACGGCAATGGTGAGCATTTGGAACTGGACAATCAGCATTTCTTCACACTGTAGAAGTACCAAACAACAGAATCTCAAAATATTGGCAACTTAGCACCGAATGAGTGACATGATGGCACAGTGGTTAGTCCTGCTGCTTTAGAGCAACAGGGACCTGTGTTTGATCCCAGTCTTGGGTAACTGTTTATGTGGAGCTTACACGTTCTCCCCATGTCTGTGTGGGCTTCCGCTGGGCACTCCCATTCCTTCCACAGTCCAAAACCGTGCAGGTTGGGTGGATTGCCCGTGTCAAATTGCCCTGTAGTGTCCAGGGATGTGCAGTCTAGGCAGATTAGCCATGATAAATGAAGGGTTATGGGGATAGGTTGAGGGAATGCTCTTTGGAGGTTTGGTGCAGAATCATTGGGCCAAATGGCCTCTTCCTGCACTGTAGGGATTCTATCATTCTAATTCCTAACAAAAAAATTTAATGGTTTGGACAGAGATGACAACTTCTCAAGAACTTTTAAAGAACAGTACAAAAACTTTAATGTACAACTAAACATGATGATATGAAACATACAGAGCATTAATGCTGCAACTGAAAAATTTTTGAGAGCACTGTCTACCAGTTTAACAAAATCAAAATAGTCTGTAGGAATGCTAGAATGCAGTCTGAAGTTTACATCTTGTTAATCTCTGAAGCTAGTTTACAACATACTTTGTAAGCAGTCATATCAACAAAAAAAGTTGTTTTGTCAATATAGGAGACCCACAGCACTTCCTGTGCTTTGCCTTGTCCACTGTGGATTAAACATTACCGTTTTGTAATGCTTGGCTGAAGCTTTGGCTTGTTTGGGTCATTGCTCGTGTTTTGCTGTTTTGGCCAAGTTGCTGTTTTTATTTGTTGCTTTTTCTGCCCCCACAGATTTCTGAAATAACATTTCAAACTGGAGTATTTAAAAGCCATTGATAAATGCTTTCAACAGAACCTTAGCCATATAATATATATTCATGAATATTGCATGAAAGGAAGTATAAAATGAAGAAATTTGTATCTTTAATTATCATGACCATGAGTTATTATTTGATGGGAATGAAACTGAGATGAGTCGAGGATTCACTGAACCATGCAGCACATCAGTGACTACATCAACAGCTCTTTATTATGTTTTGCCCTGCATTAAATCTCTCTTTATATTGTATAAACGTTTAATTATTTAATCATTACATAGAACCTCTATGGAAATCAGGAATAGTGAAATCAAGTCATCTGGGCAGAAATATGTCCCTGAGGAGTTGTGAATAAATTGTTTTAAAAGCACCATTCAGAAAATCATATCATCAAACCAAGCTTTCAAACACAAAACAAAAATCAGGAAAGTTCAAAGCTAAGATAGCCAAGGTTGCCACAATAAATTTCCATTTTTTTTTTAATTTAAAGGGAGCCTAACCTATTATAATGTGGTTTAGCAATTTTTATCGTTTTATAGTTTTGGTGAAAGCAGGAAGATAGCTTTGAAGTGTTGCTATTACTTTTACTCATACACAATTGCTTGAAAGCCATGGAGACTAGCAGTATTGAAAGTAAAAGGATGAAATAATGATTATCAGTACAACCAACCTGTGGTAACTCAAGGACAGAACATTAATTTGTAAATTCAATACTTACATTTTTTGGCCAACCTTGGCTGGAAATTTTCAAAAATATTCAATCAAATTTTCAAATATTCAATCAACAGTGTCCAGAACTATGGGCTTCTCAGTATGCTTAATGTGTGACAGCTTCCCTAAATGAGAGTTTCTACTGGAATGCTGTATTATGGCAACTCTCTGAGCAAACACCATTCAACTGTCACCATAATCTGCTAGAATCTTAATGCATGCATTTACAGATTTTAGTGTTGCAGAAATATATTATTTTGCAGGAATACTAAAGATGGGTTGATGACAATTTGAAATGATAGCAAGGCCTGACCATCTAAGCCCTGCACCTAGTTACAGATTACAGATAAAACAAAACTATCCCAATTTCTGATCTTAAAAGGGGTGAAATTTAACAGAACTGTAATAAAATTTTAAAGAAATTACTTACCTGCTGATTTTAACTTTATGACCAAAAGAAATTTAAACAACTGTTTTGCCTTGCGTATACAGCAACATCATTACATCAGCAACGCAAGAGTCTGCAACATGCTCTGATTGAGTTTATAAACTGTCCAAGTCAACCTAATCTGAAGTGAGCTCACAAGTGATTTACGTTGAATTCAAACCATGAAATATGGATTACATTATCTGAAATGTTTAAATTAGGGGTGTCTGAAACTTTAAATCAGGAGTTTTCTAAATGATGTGAATTGTGATATTACTAGACATTGAATAGGTAGTGATTGTAACAAGGTCAGCCAAGTAGACCTCATAGAATAAGAGTTCCCTGATTGAGGGTGTTAATCTAGTCTAATCAGGGAGCCCTGGCTGACAGATATAAATAAGAGTGCCAGAGGCTCTGTTCAACTCTGAGAGCTGGCTCTGAGCAAGACGGACCTGTGTCATGTACTAGGCACATGTAAATAAAGGATGACTTGGTGACAGGATACTGGCCTCAGTGGAGTTATTTTTGAAAGCATAATCTACTGGAGACAAATCACATTTGCACGGTTTGCCTGTGAATGACAGCCTGCGCTGCACCACACATTGTAGCCTATTAAAGGTCTTAAAATCATCCAATCTGCAGAACTCATTCTCAAAACAGATGTTAAAAAATCTGTTAAACATTCTTCCAAGGGTTTTTATTATATAATAACAGAATTTTGTATCATGTACTTGGCCTCTTCAAGTCGTATTTTTGTCAATCAAGGAGTATACCAGAGCCAGAGAAACATCTTTTAACTCGGCTTGGTTTCTACCAGGTTTTGTTAATTTGCCTTGAGTTCAAATTTGCTAATTTTAGTTAATGGAAAGATAAATGGAGCCTCCTCCTGGACAGAGAAAGAATTCTAGCAGCTAGAAGTCATCAAGTCATGACATTAAACTGTTAGAGGATTTCTGTTGCACAGTAGTAATATCCCTATTTCTAGAGCAGAGCATGCAGGGTCAAGTCCCTTGTTCCAGAGGTGTGTGATGGTATCTCTGAACAGATTGATTAGAAAATAAGAAGCAGTTTGATAGAGGGTTCCTGTGACACAGTGGTAGTATTTCTAGCTCTTCAGTTAAGAGACCTGGGTTCAGGTTCCTGTAGGCATGATATGGCATGTTCATTCAAATACCTATAAATTGGCAGTTTGCTTACAACTTATATTTATGCTAAATTAAACTAAGAATGTCATTACAGCAGATATGGAAAAACTGTAGTGCCTATATCCCACTGTACTGATGTTTTAGTAATATTTGGTATCAGCTGTATTGCAAATACAGAAATAATCACTTGCATTGCACCTCCCTATCTCTTACCATCTCACCATTGGTGGTCATGTCATCAGTCATCAAGACCTCAGCTCTAGAATTCTTTACATAATCTCCTCTTCCTCCAGCTGACTTTTTAAGTCCTTCCTTCAACCCAACATTTGACCACATTTTTGCCCACCTTTCCTAATACTGCCTTTGTTGAATAACTAATGATCAATTACACCTTTGTGAAACACTTCGTCTGTATTCTGCATTGAGGATCTCATAGAAATCGAAGTTGCTGATGAAATATAATTTTAAAGGGACATTATCTTCAGGAACATGGTCAGAAAATGTTTTCTTCCCTTTTGTTGATAAACAGTTGAAGATAATACTTGGGGTTTATAATAGCAAACAGAAAGTTCTAAATTTTTATTGTGCCTTTCATAACTTTAGATTTACACTTGCTCAAATGGCGCCATGGAATCTTTTACTTCAATTTGAAAGTCTAGTCAACCCTTAGTCTAACACCCCACCTCAAAGGCAGCATGTGCTAAAATACAGCACTCCCTCACTGCCCTGGAATATCAGTCTAGACAAGGTGTTCCTGTCTCTGGCATGTGGCATGAACCCACAACCTTCTGACTCAGAACACAACGATGCTGAGCCACAACTGACACTTTATCAGTTGCTTAAATGCTTCAATGAACTTTTACTGTGCAGCAAACAGTTTGTTTAGCTTACCCTCCACTTTCCCATGAACATTTATAAATGTTCTAAAATGAGTCAATTTAAATCTTTAAAGAAATTCTTTAAGCTGCATGGAGCATAAGATGATCATAACCTTTACTGCAAGCATCAGCAGTATTTAGTCCTGTAAAAAAAACTCTGCTTTAAAACATTACATTAAATACATTGCAGATGAAACAAACACGATCTGATAAACGTGGCAGTAGCTTGGTCTGTAATTACATCCCAAAATATATGTCTGGTATCTTACTGTATTTGCTCACTGGCACCAGTTTAAATTAGGATTTAATTAAAATGTAACATCAGTTATCTTTGTTGACTGTACAGACTATCTAATTCCTCCAGATCAAAGTCTTTCCCCACCCAATACAAGATGATCAGAGTACACAGGCTAAAAAGGGATGAAACACGAGGGAAATCCCCATAATTCAATTTCAATATTACATGTGTTAAACTGCAGGTTTAAATAACCAAACTATTGAAATTCTTTCCAGCTCTTTACAACGGACTGTGTAACACAACTCCAGAGCTATTGGATTATCTTATCCCTAACTGGTCAATGAATTTTCTTATTCATTCCTGTATTAAAGAGCTTCAACCTGAGCTAAAGAAACCTTTACAAAACAGTTAAGAGGAAAGTTAAGTGAAAAAAACAAAGCAGGTCTTCATGCCAGTCAGCTTATTCTCACTGCAGGAAAACACAGCAATGAAATATATATAAATATATTGCCTGAATATTTGTTTTTGCCCATTAAAGTAAATTTAGTCTTGAAGTTTTCTGAAGTTATTAAGATAACATTAACACAAGTCTTGCTTTTGTTGAGCTTTATACCGAGGCATGAATAAACTTCAGATTAATATTTCATCTGTGCTCTGGTCATTTAATTTCATGGTAAGTTTCAAATGATTTGAACTGATTTAATTTTCCTTTGATATGCAGCTTGCATCATGGCTGGCCTGCCTTTTAGTGGAACTCAACCAACAAAAAGTTTAACTGTGGATTATGGGACATGTTTGAATAGTGTCCCCTGCTGTTTGATTTTGGAACTCCATTGGTTTCTCGCAGGTGAAGGTTCAGGAGTGCTGAGTAAACAGATTTACCTTTTGATGATTAATCTATTTTCATCTATTGCAATAAAACAACCCAGGCAAGGGTCTTTTAGCGCAGGGGAAAAACTAGGTAAAACCCATTGTACGTGTTACTAAAGTTGGTGAGATAAGCAACTTTGCACAACAAAATCACCATTTCCAGCAAATGTCCCCAAAATCCTGGCATATTCTTAAAATCTGTTGTAAATATCATTCACCTGGTGAGATAAGCTTGTATAATGGTTACAAAACTTTAGAGTCCAGGTAAAAGATATTCTATGTAAGGCTGGGGTGTTGCTGAGCTCATGGTATGTCGTACGCTGTGGGACATGTTCAAGGACACTCAGATCAGCGATAGAGCCCTCGTTGAGGAGGTTTCTGAAGTAGGCCTCTGACCTGGCATTGTGGAGCAATCCCTCAATGGTCAAGGTCCACAGGGAGGCCTTAGAGAATGTTTCAATACCTCAGGAGTGTCCTGTTGGCCAAAGCACCTATTGATGAAGAGATTTAGCATCGCCTCCAACATGTTGGTGCAGCCTTTAGTTGCCTGAG
Organism: Stegostoma tigrinum; assembly: GCF_030684315.1. Classification (NCBI taxonomy): domain Eukaryota; kingdom Metazoa; phylum Chordata; class Chondrichthyes; order Orectolobiformes; family Stegostomatidae; genus Stegostoma; species Stegostoma tigrinum. The sequence continues at coordinate 23,022,260 of NC_081375.1, forward strand.
AAAGGGGTGTTCAAGAATAACAGCATCAGATATGACACCAAGATCATGGTTTACAGAGCTGTGGTGGTTCCTGCTGACCTATATGGCTCTGAGACATGGACTGTCAGCAGCAGGCACCTCAAGGCACTGGAGCAGTAAAACCAACACTGCTTGCACAAGATCCTGCAGATCCACTGGGAAGAAAAATGCACAAACGCCAGCATCCTTGACCAGGTCAACATCCCTAGCATTGAGACATTGACCACTCTTTATCAGCTATGATGGGCTGGGCACTTTGTCTGCATGACCGACACTAGATTCCCCAAGCAGGTGCTGTATTCCCAGCTTTCAAACGGCAGGTGAGCCCCAGGTGGATACAGGAAGCACTTCAGTGATAGGCCTCACTGGCAAAGTGTGGCATTCCCACAGACACCTGGGAATCACTGGCCTAAGCTTGTCCAACGTGGAGGAGGGGCATCCAGGAAGGTGTTGAGCAGCTCGAGACTTGCTGTTGGGAAAGTAAAAGCGAAAGCAGCAAAAGGAGTGTGCTGCCACACCAGTGCTCCATCCAACCTTTCCAGTGACCACCATCTTCCCCAAGTGAACAGAGCCTGCAACAGCTACACATGTCTATATAGACACGTACAGGCTTACCCTGAGAGTGGTAGAGAGTTATCCTCATCTGCGAGGAAACACCAACAATGGTGATTGTATGCAAAGATGATGAAACATACCATTTTGTGAGGAATTACCTTTCTGGGAACTTGAGTTTTCATCCACAGAAGACTGGGCAACAATTTGTGAAAAAGATTTATTAGTCCACTGAATTTTTATCCCGGGAAAATTGGATAACCTCTTGTGAAGAACTTCCTTTGCTTTCCCTAATGTTTGACCAGCTTTATGATCCACCTTTCAATGTACTGACCTTCTTCCCTTTTCACAGATTTCAAACCAGATGCACACGCAGGGGGTGAGTCTGATAACTTTGTAGAATTTCAGGAAGAAAATCCTATGCTACCTGACTTTTCAGTCCTTGATGCGATACATCAAAATCTCTTTCATAGTCTTCCAGATGCGAGTGAGCAGAATTTTTCACCTTCCTCTGTGGTGTTGCCACACTGTGACCAATAGCACCAATGACGAAGCTCTACAGGTGCCTATTGAAGATGTGATAGAAGCTCCCACACTTTCAGCTTCACAAGGTGGCCATGGTGACCTTTTAACCAGCAGCAACCCCACTGTGAATCAGATAAAACAGTTCAAGATTATAGAGGACAAAAAACTTTGAACATGACTGAAAATGCTCCAGCAATACTGAAAGATGAGAATGATGCTCTACTTTTGTAAGAGCCCAGATCATCCCCTATCTTTGCTGAGTGTTTCAGACATACTGTCAGATGTGGGTGTAGCAGTCAAAGCTGAAGTTCCTCTCACCTCAACATTTTGTCCAGAATGTTTTCCAGATGCAGTCCCCAAAGCCATGACTGCAAATCTTCTACCGCAGCTAGCAATCTCTGAGGAGACTTTTGTTAATCATTCATAATCTTTATATGAATCCTTTGAAGAAGTGAACCTATCCTCTGCAGTCAACCAGATGGTTCGCTCCTCTCTTCACCCTAAACTTAAGAATATGGCACAAGAACCCGAAGATGTCATTGTGTTGCCACTGCAGGTGAGTGGAGATGGTCTTCAGCTCTTTTTTAATCGTGCAACTTCACCAACCAGCAGTTTTTCACATTAGATCTTATCTTAAACAATGTAAAAGAGAGAAAAATAATTGGTGCTTAGTCAAGTAGAAATGGTGCCCTCTCAATGAGCACCATTTGTCTTCATCCTAATGTGGTAGCCCGCTAACAAGTCCTTTTAGAACTACAATGAAGGTTCATTATGTTTTGTCACCATTATTGTTTGGAAACTTGGGTTCTCAAGTAGTCAGAACCTTGTTTAACTTTAAGGTTGATTTGCATTTCTGTATTAGAATAAAGAACAAAGAACAAACAAAGAAGAAAGAAAATTATAGTACAGTACTCTGCCTATCAGAACTCCTAGGGCTCTGCCATTTACTGTATATTTTCCATCTGGATTAGACCTTCCAAAACACATTACCTCACATTTTTCCAAATTAAACTCCTTCTGCCATCTCACTGCCCAAGTCACCAACTGATCTACATCCAGCTGTATCCTTTGACAGTCCTCATTGCTTTCTGCAATTCCACCAATTTTTGTGTCATCGGCAAACTTATTAATCAGACCAGTTACATTTACCCCCAAATCATTCATATATATTACAAACAGACAAGGTCCCAACACTGATTCCTGAGGAACACCACAAGCCACAATCCTCCATTCAGAAATGCACCGTTCCACTGTTACCCTCTATGACCGAGCCAGTTCTTTATCCATGTGCAAGCTCACCTCTGACCCCGTGTGACTTTACCATCTGTATCCTGCCATGAGGCACCTTGCCAAAGGCCTTATTAAAGTCCATGTAGACAATGTCCACTACCCTACCCTAATCGATCATCTTCGTCGCTTCCTCAAAAAAACTCAACCAACTTAGTGAGACACAACCTCCCCTTTACAAAACCATGTTGTCTCTCACTGATACACCCACTAATTATTTCCAGTAAATCCTGTCTCAAAGAATCCTCTGCAATAATTTCCTCACCACTGACGTAAGGCTCACCGGCCTGTAATTAGATTAGATTAGATTAGATTCCCTACAGTGTGGAAACAGGCCCTTTGGCCCAACAAGTCCACACCGTCTCTTGAAGCATCCCACCCAGTTAGTTGGATTATCATCCTTGCCACCTTTCTTAAACAAAGGAACAACACTGGCAATTCTCTAATCCTCTGGGACCTCCATGTAGCCAGTGAGGACATAAAGATTTCCCTCAAGACCCCAGCAATTTCCTCCCTTGCCTCCCTCAGAATTCTGGGGTATATCCCATCAGGGCCTGGGCACTTGTCTAGCTTAATGTTTTTCAAGACCACCAATACCTCTCCCTTTGATCTCAACATGACCCAAACTATCTGCACACCCTTCCCCAGACTCATCATCCACCAAATCCTTCTCTGTGGTGAATACTGATGCAAAGTACTCATTTAATACCTCACCCATTCCTCCAGTTGCACACATAAATTCTCTTCCCTGTCCTTGAGTGGGCCAACCCTCTCCCTGGCTACCCTCTTGCTCTTTATATATGTATAAAAAGCTTTGGGATTTTCATTAATCTTTTTGGCCAATGTTTTTTCAACACCCCTTTTAGCCCTTCTGACTCCTTGCTTAAGTTTCTTTTGACTTTCTTTGCATTCCAACCTAGCTTCATGTGTTCCAAGCCTCCTACCTTGATAAATGCTTCTTTTTGTTTTTAATTAGGCTCACAATATCTCTTGTTATCCACGGCTCCCTAAACCTTCCAAACTTACCTTCATCCTTGAGCATGAACGTGCCGGCCCTGAATTCCCAGCAACTTACACTTGAAAGCCTCCCACATGCCATACGTTGATTTGCCCTCAAACATCTGCCTCCAATCTACATTCTTCAGTTCCTGCATAATAGTGTCGTAATTAGCCTTCTCCCAATTTAACACCTTCACTTGACAACTACACCTATCTTTATCTATCAGTACCTGAAAGCTTACTAAAGTATGATCACTGTTCCCAAGCTGGTCCTGACAGAAATGTTGACCATCTGGCCAGGCTCGTTCCCCTTTCCTAGTTGGAGTATCTACATACTGTTTCAAGAAGCCTTCCTGGATGTTCCTTACTAACTCTGATCCATTCAAGTCCCAAGCACTGTGAGTCCCAATCAATATATGGGAAGTTAAAATCACCCATGAAAACAACCCTGTTACTTCTACATCTTGCCAAAATCTGCCTACATATCTGTTCTTCTATCTCCCACTGACTGTTGGGAGGGCAAAAGTAAACCCCAAACATTGTGATTGTACCCTTCCTGTGTTAAGGTCGTGACTTCACAAAGGAGTAGCGCTCCAAAACCTTGTGATTTTAAATAAACCTGTTGGATTATAATCTGGTGTTGTGCAATTTCTGACCTTGTGTACCCCTGTCCAACACCAGCATTTCCATTTCACATGTTATGATCATGGCTGTTCTCATCTTGTTCTCACTTTCCTGCCTGCTTTCCATAACACTTCAACACAGCACTAATTTAAAATCTGTCTACTTCCTCCTTAAATTTACTCAATGTCACAGCATCCATCATGCTCTGCAGTCCTGAATTCAACAGATTCATGACTGTTTGAGTGAAGTAATCCCTCCTCATCTCTGTTTTAATTCTGCCATCACTTGTTCAAAAGCTATAGCCTCTTATTCTAAAAGACCTCACATGAGGAAACATCCCTTCTCCATCTATTGTGTTAACTTGCATACCTCAATGAGATCTCCTGCCATTCTTCTAAACCCCAGAGTATAAGCCTAAAGTACTTAATCTCTCTTTATAAGACAAACACCTCAGCTGTGATATAACTATGACTTCAGAGAAGTTATGTGCTACTACTCTGCTCAAGGTGAACCATTACAGCATGGAATATACTGCTGTGTACCCTTGCCATCATACACAGTCTTTTAAGAAACACTATTTAAAAATAATTCAAAGTCTGGCCTGGCCTTGAATGAAGACGTGAAGAAGCCATGGTGGAATAGTAAATGTTCCAGGCAAAGTCTACGTCTCTTAATCAGAACCAGAAATCTGTCCAAATACAATTCTTTTTGAACTTGTTTTAGCTGCATGTTTTATAATTGATAAGAATGTTTTAAAACCTTTCCTGTAATATGAATGTGCTGGCAACATCAAAATTTGTTACCTGTCACCAAATACACTTTGAGAAGGTAGTTAATTATGTTCAAGAAGGTGATCCATCTCCTTGAACCACTGCAGTCCATGGCTGTGGGGGTGCTAGATACATCCACCCAGGTACATGTACAGTGCAGTTAATGAAGAGCTTTCAGGAATGATACCACATGCACATTTTGTGGATGAAGATGGGTGTCAGTAGATTCATACCTGAAGCAAAGCGGTTTGATGGGACACATGTACACTTGCTTTTTATAATAGACTGTGACACCAACAAAAGATGTTTAACAGAGCACTTAAAAGTTAACATATAGAATTAAACTTAACCAAAAATATAATTGTGAATGAGGAAGTAGGAATTTTTAGTAGGTAAAATCTAAGGTCAGTGTGTGACATATAATTTGCTCATGGCATTGGCATGAGATATTTTGGCCATTGTTATAGGTTCCAGAACTCACAATATGTAATCAGTTACTATTTCATGTCTAAAGAATATTACATCAAATTATTATATGAAACAAAATGTGCAAAAACATATATAGGAAATATGAGCAGTAGTGGTAGGCCATTCAGCCCTTTAAACCTGCTATGCTATTCGAAACAATCATGGCTGATCATTCTATTCAGCACCCTGTTCCCACTTTCTCTTCATTCCCTTTGATCTCTTTAGCCCTAATAATGATGTCTAATCCCTTCTTGAAAACATCCAAAGTTTTGACCTCAACCACAGCAAAGAATTCCACAGGCTTTCTACTCTCCAGGTGAAGAAATTTCTCCTTACCTCAGTCCCACATGACTTGCCATGTATCCTTAGAGTGTGATCCCTGGTTATGGATTACCCAGTCATTGGAAACATCCTTCCTGCATTTAACCTGTGAGAATTTTATAGGCTTCTAAGAAATTCTATGAGATTTCTGCGCGTTCTTCTAAACTCCGGAGAATATAGCCCCAACTGATCCAGCCTGTCTTCATATGTCAGAAAATTTCTGGACCATGTCCAGAAGGGAATCCATCTACTTGTATAATATAAACTTGCTTGATAACTTTCCTTTACACTTACTTGAAATAATAAATGTGATGTATGTGCACTCAATTTAAAAGTGACATAGCAGCACAATTGATGTAAAACAATTTGAAACAGATGGCCTTGAATTAAGAGGCTAATGGAAAGAAAAAGCCCTGCAAAATCATTCTTTTCTGATGATTCAACAAAAGCTTCCCTTTGAATTCCATTTTCTTATCAGCAACCAACAATGTTGCCTCTGTGGCCTGGTGGCCCCTTCTGAATTCTGGTATGAATACTAGTAGTTGTGATTGTACTCATTTACATCTATAGACATAGGGCAGCACAAGTCTAAAACCATCACAACAGCTGCTGAGCATTTACCTCCCAGTTACAAACTCTTAGGTTTTTGAGTTTCATGTTTGTTCATCACTCAGCAGGCATCAGTCAGAGTCAGATAGATTCATCAGTTCTTGGTCAGATGGTCAAGTGATTGATCTATGGGAGTGTTAAACCCTATCTCATCCAGCAGTTTGCATCAAAGCACAATGACTCATTATTGATAACATCCTGATGCTGACTTCTTCATAGATTGCTTGTACAATAAAATCTTTGTCCGATGTAACAACAGTTTACTTTGATTTCTACTCAGTAGAGCAACAATGGAATGCATTAGCCATTCAGTATTGGTCAAATTGTTTTATTAAACTATTCCTCCTTCATGGGGGAGTCATAGATGTACATGCCTCATTAGTGCCAGTCCATACTCAAATGATTAATAGCCATGTGTGAGTGCGGCTGTAAGTAACATCTGGTTATTCACAAAAAACTGAAAAGATGACAACTCAGTGACAAAGTGTGCCACAAACCACCATTCTAGGGCATTGATCAGCATTGAGTAAGTTCACTTACTTGAGCTGTAAGTACTGTCATGCCATAACTTACACCTCATTCATTCACTGACTGTATGAAAGCATCAGCATCTCTGTGGTCATAACCATTCAACCCCAAAAAAAATCACTTCAGGTGTCAACAACAACATGGAGATGCAATTAAGTTATGTAATCTAGCAACTTCAAAGATAACTGTTGAAGCCCTGATGAAATATCAAAACTCTTTGCAGAGTTTTGACTTTGAATTTAGAATTCATTTTCCTTTGTATCTTATTTGTTGCTGACTATTATGTAAACTGTTATTTGTAATATTCATAATTATTGTTTTAGAGGACTGCATTGAGCGTCACGCTAATTTCCTTTCAAGGTTGAAAATGTTTATAAAAGCTGAATGAAACAGAAGCTAGGAAGACTGAAATGAGTAACTCACCTCCTGACTCCCTAGAGTCTGTCCATCATCTACAAAGTACAAATCAGGAGTGTGATGGCATTCTCATCACTTGCCTAGATGGATGCAGCTTCAACAACACCATCCAGGACAAAGCAGCCCACTTGACTGTAACCACTACTAGAAACATCCACTCCATCTACCACTGACACAGAGTAGTGGCAGTCAGAGCTATCTGTAAGATGCACTGCAGCAAGTTGCCAACGCTCTTTAGATTGTACCTTCCAAACCCAGGATCACTACCATCTAGAAAGGCAAGGGCAACAGATACATGAGAACACCACAACTTGCAGGTTCCCCTCCAAGCTACTCCTGACTTTGAAATGTATCATCATTCCTTTACTTTCGCGGTGTCAAAATCTTGGAATTCCCTCCCTGACAGCATTGTGCATCTACTGACAACACATGGACTGCAGCAGCTCAAGAAGACAACTCATCACCAACTTCCCAAGGGCAACTAGGGATGGGCAATAAATGCTCGCCCAGTTAGCAACACAAAAATCCCATGTGTGAATAAAGACGTAAAGTCACATTTGTCTTGTTCAGTTCAATAAAATGTAAAGGCACCATGCAGCTTTCTATCATGAGAGAGAGATATGATTGGTTTTGGCTTAATCTGAGGGTCACCATGCCTCAGGCAAGGTTGAGAAGAGAGCCCTTTATGGTAACCTCAGGTGGTGTAGGAATTGAGCCCATGTTGTATGGTATTATTCTGCATCACAAATCAGCTGTCGAGCCAACTGAGCTAAACCGACACCAGGTTCACCGTGGTTTTTGTGTTTAAACTTTATATATAGAAGAGAGCATTCCTATGAGTCTGCACTTAGCTTGTCAACTGAAGAGATTTATTTACATTACAATCTGACTTCCACTTCGCTGATACTGTCAGACTAACAATGCTACATGCATAAAGGCATCTATTCCTCTTGCTGTGAGCTGTTCAACCGAGTGACACAATGTTTCTCTTCATCATCCATAAACGTACGTCAAAGTTACTGATCTGAATGACAACTTCTCACATTCTATCACAAAAAAAATTGATAAATCATTGTTAATAGCACAGCCCATCTCAATAAAGGCAGGAAGTTCCACATAACAAACTAATTCTCTCTGGTATCTCAATATTGCACATCCTGCAGCCCTTAATGCAATTTCTTTTGTTTTCCCTTTCTTATCACAGAATCCCGCAGTGTGAAGGCAGGCCATTCAGCCCATCGAGCCCAAACAGACCCTGCTAGCCTAGTCTTGTTGCCCTGCATTTCCCAGGCTAATCCACCTAGCCTGCAAATCCCCGGACACCACGGGCAATTTAGCATGGCCAATCCACCTAATTTGCACATCTTTAGACTGTGGGAGGAAACCAGAGCACTGGGAAGAAACCCATACAAACATTGGGAGAATGTGCAAACTCCACACAGACTTTCAGCCAAGGCTGGAATCAAACCTGGGTCCCTAATAAATTGAGGCAGCAGTGCTAACCACTGAGCCACTGTGCCACCCATGTTATGCTTATGTTGAACTTTTTATGAGTTCAGGCAAGAAATATGAAAGCTATGGATTTATGTTAGCTCTGTGTATAGATAAATGTTTTTCCTAATTGTTAAAAATTCTACTGCACATTAATTTTAAAATTACTCTTTCATAATGCTGTATGTAGAAGGATTTCAAAAACTTGGCAATGCAGAGGGTAAGTAGTGAACTTCCGGTGAAAGATAAAATGCATAATCTAGAGGTTACAGAAGTTTTGCTCTGCCTTTGTTCTAAGACTGACAGCTGTTGTATAAGCTCCCTGCTCAAGAGTAACCTCCTTAGATTTTTTTGTCTCGGAACAAAACGTTTGTCACAACTTCGAATATTTACTTCACTATAGGAAGGATTTTATTAAATTGGCGAGGTTTCAGAAAAGATTTACTAGAATGTTGCTGGGAATGAAAGGTTTGAGTTATGGAAATAGGCGGGCTAGCCTGGGAATCTTTTCAATTGAGTGTACCGAGTTGAGGGGTGACCTTCTACAGGTTTATAAAATCATGCGGGGCATAGATAAGATGAATAGCAATGATCTTTTCCCTTGGGTGGGGGAGTTCAAAACTAGAGGGAATACTTTTAAGTGAGAGGAGAAAGTTTTATAAAGGACACAAGGGACAACCTTTTTACACAGAGGGTGGTTCGTATGTGCCAGAGGAAGTGTTAGATGCAGATCCAGATACAACATTTAAAAGACATTTGGATAAGTACATGAATAGAAAAGGTTTAGAGGGATATGGGCCAAATGCAGGCAAGTGGGACTAGTTTAATTTTGGGAACATGGTCAATGTGGTCTAGTTGGACTGAAGGGTCTGTTTCCATGTCGTATGACTCTCCAGCTCTATGACTCCATAACTGTGACATTTGGTTTGGTAAATGTAAGCACTTAATTATTTAGCACAAAATGTTTTCATGTGCAGCAGGCTGTTTTATGCATTTGCCCTTACGTTAGTATAAAACTTCCCTCTGGACTGGTTCTAGTCACCCAACAATGCAATAAAAGCAAAACACTGAGAAAAATGTTGGTAATCTGGTACAATCATGCTGGAGAAACTCAGCAGGTCTGGCAGCATCTGTGATGAAGAAACAGAGTTAATTCTTCAAGTCCAATATGACTCTTCTTCAAAACTTAGTACCAAATGATAATTATATTTCTTATTATTTCAATGTAATTTTCCACTAATCTCAATCTCTATTTCATACCTTTCCTTGAGGATGCATTCCTTTGTTGACATCTGTATCCATGTCAATGTCTTTATACAAATCTATTCTTCATTCAACCTGCTATATTTACTGAAATCATCTACTTGCATATGAAAACAAATTACTCATATGCTCTAAATTATAAAAAGAAGCAGAAAATGTTGGAAATACTCACCAGATCTAACAGCATCCATGGATTAGAAAGCAGGGTTAACCTTTCAGGCCTCAGAGTTTTAATTAAAACTAAATTAAATTGAGTGAAATGGAACTGAACATCACAATTCAATACCACTCATTTTGCACGAGAAAGGTGAATTCTGGCTTTTTATCTGTATCCGTCTATGTTAAGATATAATTTTCTTTATCTAAATCTTCTAGTCTGTAAACCTATAATGTATATTCTTTAATCTTTCCTTGTTTTGTGGGTTTATATTTTATCATTTAAATTTGCATTTTATTTTGTTTCAGAATTTCCTTTGACTTTCACTGTTTTCCTATATGTCTACTTCTCATTTGCTTCTTTGTTCTGATTTCCTAACTCCAGCTCAGTGCTTGGAGAGAGGAAATAACACATGTCACTTTGCAGAAAGCTGATAATAAGCAGGCTGCTTGAACTGACAAGTAGTGGTATGCAGAGTTGAGCAATAAGACGTTGGATGAAGCAGTTGGTGTTTAATCGTGAGGCTGGTTCGGAAGGAACTGCGGACTTAGGTCAGTGAAGACAGAGACGTTAATTAACAGCTTTGATGTTTTGGACAGTGGAGCAGAAGTGGAGTTGACTTCTTAATAAAAATAACTTTCCCTAGAATTAAATTAGATTTTGATGGTGAATATATTAAAAGATTGCACCAGACATAACCAAATATGAAATAAAACTTCACTAAGATACATGATTTGAATGTTGAACTCTGAATCTATAGTACTTTTCCCCAAACCCAGAAGGAAATGTTTGTTTCCAATGGAAGGGTAAAATAACATCATTTTCAGAATATCCATCATGCAAATGCATACAGCAGTGATTGCCACTGGTCACATGTTCCCCAAGTTTTACCAATTTCAATTAAATTTGTGTGAACTTACTCTTTTCTACTAGGTCTACCTATTTTCCAACAAAACACCACCTTCTCCCAGGGTAAGTCAGTGATCTACTGTCTTATACTTGATGAAGTGTTTTTAACTGTCAGGTTAGCTGGTTCACTCCGTCAACATAGTCAGAAATCACAGACACCATGTTATGGTCCAAAAGGTTCATTTGAAATCACAATCTTTCGGAACACTGCTCCTACTTCATGTGGTGACATAAACTTGTTGGACTGTAACCTGGTGTCATGTGACATCTGCGTTTGTCCACCCCAGTCCAACATTGGCACCTTCATTTCAGATAACTTAATTGCAATTTTTCCCTATGCAACAAATTGGTGACTCTCTTCTGCCTGATAACTTCTCTGATGATACCACTCAGATTGGGTATTATAAATCCTTGCAATTTTGCTCCTTGTGATGAATTGTGCTACAATATTTTTGCCTTACAATATATTTTGGGCACTTTCCATGACTATTCTTAAATTGTGGACATTGCTGGCAAAGAGAGAATTTATTGTCCCTAGCTGTCGTGAAAAACACAGAAACTAGGAACAGGAGTAGGTCATTTGGCTTTTTTAATAACTGCTTCCCCACTCAATGTCATATTCCTACTTTCTTTCCATACCCCTTGACACCTTCAAGATCTCTTATGTCAATCTCTTTCTTGAATATATTGACCGGCACAGCTTGCAAAGCCTTCTCTGGCAGCAAATTCCAAAGGTTGATCATTCCCTCCATGAAGAAATATTTCCTCTTCTCAGTTGTAAATGGCCTACCCCATATCCTGAAACTGTTATCCATGGCTCTAGACTCCACAGCCAGGGGAGACATCTTCTGAAACATTACTGTTTGAAGGCAAAATGAATACAATAAGACAGCAAATTAAAATGAATAAAAACAGAAATTTCTGTAGGGACACAGCAGATCAGGCAATATCTGTGGTGAGAGAAACAAATTTAATATTGTGAGTCCAGAAATACTCTTGTTTGGAGTTCAGTCTCATATGACTCTGGAGTTTTATCAGACTCGAAATGGTAATTTTGTTTCTCTATCCATAAATGATGCCACACCTGCCAAACTTCTCCAGCAGCTGTTTGCTTTTAATTTAGATCTTCCGAATCAACAGTGCTTTAGTTTTAGATCAAAATTAATAACTGCTTAGAAATTAGAAATTTGTTAGCTGTGAAAGGCATACCAAAATAAATACTAAAAATCTCCCATTTGGCAATAAAGTACTAGTATCTGCAGGAAAGCTTTTACAAGGAGAAATCTGAATAGTTTTAAATTTAGATAGAATTTTATTTCATTAGAATCTACCCTATTGGCACCAAGCCACGATTGCTGAGGCCTACAATCCTATGAAAATTCACAGGTGTTTGGTCAGTGTTAAATTTGGAATAACAACTTCCAGAGTGTAGTGAGCCACTGGAATGTGCTGTTTTTGTAAACATATTTAAACCCTTTGCATGCCTTTGTGGTTCTTGGCCAAGACAGAAATTACATAATATGGAAGGTGAATGGATGAATAGTTAACACATACACGATCAACATGATCTTTGACCTGGTTTTCATTGCCTGAGTGGGATGGAGAGGAATTTTCCAGAGTTCTTTCACTGACTATACTCTTTATCCCCTCTTTTTCTTGCCACTCCTAAGAGATCACAAGGCTGCCGGTGGTCAGTGGTGGTGTAGGAAAAAATGTTGAGTCATGTTTCTTCAACCATCATGACTCAGAGTCAGCTTAGATAAACCAGTTACCCTCTTCATATCCATTTTTTTTTACATTAACAGGAGTAAGTCATGGATTGTACCTACCTGTGAACATCATACTTTGTGAAATTGGAATGGCAATTTCCTTTGTCAATTGGCTTGTCAACAATTTGAGAGGTGTTGTGGTATTTTAAAAAATGTGTATTACTCATGAATGTTCCAGGCGTTGAGTGGGTTTGATATTTCAAATCTTCCAAAGGTTGATATTGCATTTGTCTATTAAATCCAGAATATGAAAATAGCATCACTTGGTCCAAGCATAATATTGGTGGCCTGCCAAAATTCTGAGAGATTGATCACAGAAAGTCTGATAAAACTTATTTTCTCAGTTTCCAGTACCATTATAGAACCAGCAAGCCATTTCAAAACGGTAATATATATACACTCTGCAATATTCCTTCTTTTACAAAATATGTTCAAGCAATGACCCAGAAATATTGGACAACTTTAAAGTCATTTTTTAATGAATTGTGTAGGGTCAGGTGGCCAAATATTTTGTTTGCATTCGGTCAAAATATACAAAAAGTTGCTATTGCACATTGAATACTATACTTACAATAATATGTAACAAACTCCAAGTTAACATTTATTAAGTAACACTAACAACTAGCATTTTGAACGCACAGTAGCCATTTTTCAGACACAGCTTTCTTAGCCTTCATCAAGGTGGGGATGAAACATACATTCATTTTCCACACCAATATCAGCAGTGGTTATTTAGAAATACTTTATTATTCAGTGAAACACTTTGAAGTCTCCTGAGATTGTGAAAGGTACCGTATAATGATTCAGCTGAATGAGAAGTCTTTCTTTCTTGAGAACATTTTCGCAGATTCCAGCTGCAGTTATAGTACAACCCTCAAAAACGTTTAGGAGCTGGCGCTTCAGAGTATCGCATTGATTCAGTAACAGCAAGCACTGCACTTGACCAGCAATTAAAATATTGCAATATATAATAAACCATTGCTGAAAATTCTTCCTCATAGATGGAAGATTGTAGATGATAAAACATTGAATGAAAAGTCTTGCAGCACATCCAAAGCAACATTGACATCTTCCCTTCAAACTTGTACTAAACAAAATAATAATGGCAGTGCCCATCTGTTGGTAAAGGAATGAAATGTTTCAAACTGTATTTGTTCTAAGTAGAGAATTTAAATATTTTACAAACCATTTTGTTCATCACTAACTAATCAGAGACAAGCAGAAATCATAGTGAGTGTAAAGGATCCCTGGATATTAATTCAAAGAATCAAAGGGGTGTTCTTCCCAGCCTACTGTATAATGACTGTCTATCAACTAAAATCACTTTTTTAAAAAAAAACAGATTATGCATCAGAGTGACAGGCAATAAAAGTCGGCTCTACCAGCTGCATTCATATCCTGTGAGTAAACACATAAGTCAAGAAATAAACAGTCAAATTACTGGGGTGGGACAATGTCCACGGCTGTTAGTCTAGTATGATAACAATTACTTTTTGTTTTTACAATACCAATAGGCCCACATGATGAGGGGTATGGGCAATCCTTATATCAGGACTTCCTGTTTTATTACATTAATATTCATGACCAGAATGCTGAGAGAGATGAGGCCACACAAAGTGCAGCAGTAGCTGTAGTATAACGAGTAAAGCTTGGCAGTGTGATATGCTGATTAGGCACAGTATACATCATAAAAACCTTATGGTCCCCTGGGACTATGGCAACTACCTTTATTTTTAAATCAGAACAGGAAATTATAAAAATCATGAAATTTTGTTATTTCTTGCAGCACTGCGGCAAGATGAAGCATCACTAAGTATTGTTATATGAAGTTAATGTTTTTCTCAAATCAACAGACTCTTGTGAGTGTTCTTTGGCAAAACCAGGAGACCAAGAATAAAATGGGAGGAGGTTAGGGAAACAGAATGGCACTTTCAAAGAATAGATTAGTCCTTCTTAAAAATGTTTCTCAGTTCAATACTGGGTACGTCAGGGCAGTCCCAATGATTTCTTGGAGGGAGAAACTAGGCATCTCTTTCTGGTTGTATGAATGCATTTGGGGTTTTAGTATACTGAGAACAACTGGAAGTGGAACAATTGACTGACAAGGGTATCTATAAGCCTTGTAAAATATAATGTCTTCCCAGTGACCTGCTGCCCCCAGGGTTCAGCACCGCAGGACACAATTTGAACACAATCAGTTCGGCAGGGCCTTCAGAAGTCACAGCCTATGGCTCTTGGCAGACTGGCATTATAACTAAACAATTCAAAACTAAAATCAATTTAAAATGGTCAGGGTCAGTGTTGAAAATATACATTTCAGCTGCTTGGCCTAACATCCAACAGTTCATATGTTTATTTGTCCAGCAGCAAAGAGAATTGGTGCTATAAAAATGGTTTCCCTTCTTGAAATAGGGTTACCTAAGACTGACATTTCACAATGTAATTATGGATAAAGTTGGGCATATGGATCATTTAAATTCATAATCCAGAAGTGTAATTTAGGCTTAATCACCCTGATTTTAAGTCTGTGCAAGAGCATAGGCTCTCAGTAAGTTAAAATCAGGCCAGTCTTCACCAATTCCTTGTCATTTGCTCTACAGTGTTTGTTTCTCCTGATTTTGCAAAAATGAACAATGTACCATTTTAAAATTTAACGTAAACATTTTATGGAAATCCTTCACTCTCCAAATCTCACCATTCGTCTCAGTCAGATTGGCTGTGTCCTGTGATCTAGGTCCACTGTTTCCTGTGCCTGAGGCAAATGCTCATTATTCGTTCATGAGCCTTGACAGTGAGTATTCCTGAGCCTAGTCTTCTTCTCTCCTGCTGCCCATACTCCCAGATATTATCATTTACATTTGACTGTAGATATCCAAGATAATTTTTCACCTCCTCCCTAGTATGGATAATTTTACTGTTCCTATTCACACTCATGAATAAACTCACTGAGTAATGAAGAGAGTTGTATGTAACACTTTGACAAAATCTTGGAAAATGCTCAAAAGTTATCTCATTGACTGTTCAGATTAAATTCCAGTTTCCTTTCACATTACATGAACAGGACATTTCTCATGCCTTGAACATATCGCATGCCAGTTCATCATATCCCAACCCTTAGATATAAATTTTGTACATTCAACAAAGAGAAAGACTTGTATGTTCATTTTCTGTAATCAAATTCAGAAAAATTGAAATTGTGCAAAGTGGTTCATAAAATCAAACCATGGACTGCATTTTTTTAAAAAGCCAGAAGAAGTGTTTTGCCACTAACACTTATCATTAAAATGGAACTGAGCAGATGAACGTTTTTGAGTACTAAATGTCTTTTGAAACTTCAACCTTTATTAACTACTAAGAAACGATTTTTCCCTAGTTTATATTTCCCCAGCTCTGCTTTCTGTTCCCTTTATATTTTATTCTCCCACTCTATTTCTTTCTTACATACCCAACAAAGGTGTTAGAGCCCATCATTAAGGAGGTTTTAACAGGGCGTTTGGAAAGCAATTAAAGTAATTGGGATGAATCATCATGGTTTTGTGAAAGGGAAATTTGTTTAACCAATTTATTGGAATTCTTTGAGGAATGACAGATACATGGAAGTGCTCCAGGATGAGGAGCTGTGACAGCTGCTAGGGTAATGAGCACACAACTCTGAGAAGTGGTAACAGTGTTCATAGATCACTTGGACATTGATCAAATGCAACCATTCCCTTTTGATGAATTTTCAGCATCGTGATACAACCTTCTCAGTGCCATGTGTGTACTGTCAATGGTACTTGGCTCCTGGGGAAATCCAGTTACATTCCGAAATCCTATTGCCCAGCTGCAGCACTAACTTCCTCGTCAGGAAATAAAATGAACTGCTATAATCTTGTACAGATAGCATCAGTCACTGTCCTGATGGATTTCTAGGTGGACGGCTGAGAGAACCCCCACACAGGTCGTCTAACACTCCCTGGAAGAAGCCAGTCACATTGAACCTCAACACAGCTGTCACATTGACAACCACCAGGAGAGGATGGCGTTCCCCGCCACACACCTCGTCCCACGGCTCACAGGTCCCACTCCAACACAGTTCCATCATAGTGTCCCTAGACAGAAGGAGCCTGAGTCAACACTTCACCTCGCTCATGCCCAGGAAATGGAGGTGGGGCAAAAGGCTCTGGTTCTCCCTAGAAATCGTGCAGCTGTGAGCTCTCCTGAAGTGCTCCTCAGCCTCTGAAGTGGCCTGTTGCAGCTCATGAACTTGCCGTCATCCAGGATCCTCCTGAATCCACTTTCACCTTCTTCGAAAGGCAACCTCAGTGACTAACATCACACCAACAGTTGGGTGCATGACTCCTGAAATGACCATGTTGGGAACAAACAAAGCAAAAAATGTTCTTAGCTTTGAGAACAGATATGGTGACATAGCTTGCAGATGAGGGCTAAACACACTCCTCCATACATTGAGACAAGCAGCATCACAATGTTACGGGCCATTTCTCAATCATTCATTAAACTTCAGCCTTAGTCTATGCACCAACTGGTGGAGGTATTGCAGCAGTTGAATCGTAGAAAATGTACAGTGTGGAAGCTTCCCATTTGGCCCACTGAGTCATACCAACCCTCCCAGATCTAGCCCTCTACCCTATAACCCTGCATTTTCAAGTGCTTAGCCATCTTGCCTGCAAATCCCTGGACACTGCCAATTCGCCTTAGCTGCACATCTTTAAACTGTGGCAAGAAACCCCTGCAGAATTTGTAAACTCCACTCAAGGGTGGAATCAAACCCACATCCCTGGAGCTATGAAGTGGCAGGGCTAACCACTGAGCTACTGTGCTGCCCTAAAAATATCATCAACTCCCATCCAGTCCTGGACCCACATTAACAATGAAACTTTCCACTGCATTCTGAAAGGCCCATCAACACATTTACATGACTGAAAATGAGGTGATCATCTCCAACCCCCCAGGACCCTTGCAAGTATCACAAGTTATGAGTTGCTTTTGGCCAGAATTTGCCTCTTTTTATGTCATTGCTATTAACATTGGCATCCTTGGGATACCAATGCTCAATTTTTAAGAAACAATGGCATAGTGCAAATCACCTTTGACCAGTATTTGAATCCTAAAGGCATTTACTCTGCATGCATTATAATAAATAAAGAAGTGATTGCAAATTAAATGCAGCTAGTGATTGCAGGGCATGCATCCTCAATTTACATCTTAAATGTCACAACATTCAACAAATGTGGAGCCAGTGCTTTTACCCTTAAAACTGGCACATCCACCTATCCTGAGAATTGCCCCAGCCATTTGCCAGTTGCAGTTAGCATTTAGTGACCAGCAAGAGATGGCAGGAATGTAGCTCACGGTGGATACTATCAGCACTAGACTCTGCCTTGTTGCCAGATACCAACCCACTCCCAAGACTCTCCATCTCCCCTTTGATCTTGTACAATCTAGGCACCATATTTACACCCATTCCCCTACACGGGGATCCACCAC
The DNA here is from genome assembly GCF_030684315.1 of Stegostoma tigrinum. Taxonomy (NCBI): domain Eukaryota; kingdom Metazoa; phylum Chordata; class Chondrichthyes; order Orectolobiformes; family Stegostomatidae; genus Stegostoma; species Stegostoma tigrinum. The sequence goes on from NC_081375.1 coordinate 23,040,457, forward strand.
TTTGGCTCATGTCCAGCTTTGTGAAGGACAGCCCCCAGCTAGCTTTGTTTATAAATCCTCTATTCAAGGCATTGGGTATTTATCTAGCTGCGAAAACCAGTTAACTGCATATTTAAAATCCCCACAAAGGTGAACCAAAAATTGGTGTGACTGGTGCTATCCATTCTGCAAACTGGACTTGTTTGCTGATTCCTTTACTTTCCAGCCTTTTGATTTCTGCCTGTACTTTTGCTGTAAGGCAAATGGCATTGGGCAGACCTTGCAGAATTGTGGAATTGCTTCCTGGACAGCTTGCAAGGTGGCCTTGGCTCCTTTGATAGCCCCTAGATCTTCCAGAAAAAATTCCAGGTGTTCAATTAGGACTTCCCTTAGGCAGCCATTTCCTAATCGATAAATGTTGAGTCAATCTGGGTGAACCTTTCTCAACCAATTTTACCCAATCAATCTTGGGACTAGGTCTTATACTACTATTAGTGGTAACTGAACCAGCTGCTTCTCGTACCCTTAAACAGTAGAGTTTTCCAGTATAGGTTCTCAGTCTAGTTGACACCTTGTGCAAACTTAAGAATTGCAGTTCAGAATGAATTTTGTTAAAGACTGAAATGACCACACAGGTATTGGCCTCTATTACAACCAGATGACCACTTAACCAGATGTTTATTTTGTTTGGTTCTGATTTGGAAGTTGCTAAGCAATTTAACTGTTCCAAACCAGACGTAGGTGGACTTTCCAGGGTGTGCACCCTCCTGGATACCGGCCTATGAGTCCTCTTAGTCACTTTAGGTCTAATGGGACTCTTTTGCTCACATGAGCCCACATACCAGCAGCAACTGCAAGGCTTGCCAACCGGGATCCTGAAGAAAATATTAACTGTTAAGCTGAGACTTTGCTGTGTTTTGGGGATTTGCTGTGGGCTGACCTGTAGTTGCTCTGTTCAGGGTATGTCCTGAGTGAGGCTATGAAATTGCCTTCATTCAAGTGGTGTAACCAAGCTCAGTTGGACTGGCAAAGGTGTCTACTTTCATCAGAATATCCTGCAAATCATATGCTCCACTTGCCAAATTTTCCAACGATAAAGCCAGTTGTAGTGCATGCTGAAGTCCATTTGGGCTTGAGCTCGTAGGTGCTTTTGCCTGGTTACATCATCAATCCCATTCTTGCCACCACTGAAATAACTCATAGGCCGGTATCCCATCACCAAGTCACCCTTTATTTACACTTGGAGAGCCCTTGACATGGATCTAACTACCTGAGAGCCAGCTCTCAGACTGACCAGAACCTCTGACACTCCTGTTTATATCTGTCAGCCAGGAGTCCCTGATTTGACCAGATTAACGGACCCAATCAGGGAACTCATATTCTATCCCAATCACTACGGTCTTGACTGCTCCACCCCCATTTTGGTAATGATCTCCCTTTGCTCCCCCTTTTATCTTCCCTGCTGCTCAAGGCATGGGTACCCAGACTTCTGACTGACTTTGACAAGCTGCCCATAAACACGAGTGCCCAGACCTCTGACGACTGTTTTTGTGTTTTTTTGACTGGTGGTAAGTGATTTTCTTGACTGTTTGTGACCAGACTGACTGCTGCCCTCTCCCTGTACTGCAGTCAGACATATCTCCGATCATGACTGGACTAAGCAGACTACTGACCAGGGCCAAACTCATGGATTATGTGCCTGAGGGCCCCCCACCTTCATCTGGACTGAGGACTACCCCCCGCATATTTTCCTATATAGCCATCTGTTTGAGTAAACATGCAGTATGGCAGCTGCACATGAAGAAAGCACATGCTGTAGGTGTTAGGCTGACATCTTATTATGATATACAGCAGGATGTCCCTGCCCACACCCATGGAAAGATCCCTACAGACAAGCAAGACAAAGATCCTGTCCATGCATCTTCACTGAAAAACACTTTGTTGTGGCAATAGTGATGGCCTTTAGGCTCTAGCTAAATGCAATCATGCCAATGGGCTTGGCGTAGCGAGGTAAGGCATTGATGCTGAGAGCACTGAGAGAGTAAGTGAGCAGCCCTAAGATGCAGCCTCCGCTCCAAACCAAGAATTTGGTGCCTGTCCATGTGGGCAAAATGTCCTCACAACAGCTTTTCAATGCTAGTTGCTGGTGTTCCCTGCAATGCAAGTTGTACTTCCCAAGCTTCCTGCACATGAATTGGAGAGGTGCCAGGAGGAATATGAGGCATCGACAAATGTCGGATGCCTAAGTCCATGGATGAAGGATGTTGCCCATGGATCATGCCTTGAGATGATATTGCTGAGTCACCATCATAGAGACTGTTCACAGCCAGCAGTGAGCTAAAGTCACCAGTTATCCGCTTTGACTTCTAGATTGAGAATGTTGGTGTCTAGTTTACACACTGCAGCTAGTAAAATGGGCAGCTGCATATAAATGCGGCAAGAGTACAGTTAGTAAGGTCATTAACAAACAATAATCCTGCGGATTTGGCCATTTGCCTCTGCCTCATGAGAATCAATGAATTCATCCCAACACAGGCCTTGTGGATTTCTTGCATGATTCTGCCTTATTCTTACTATAGTCCACATTGTTCAAGCTTCAATAAGACTTGCCACGGGTTTGCCACATGATATCTAACAAGGTTGTGCACAGATGGTTATTGGCGAAAGGGAAACTCATGGTGCATGGGGTAACATGCCAGCATAGATGGAAGAATGGGTGGATGGCAGAAAGTAGAGAACATGCATAAATTAATCTCTTTCAGCTTGGCAGAATGTAGCAGGGGTCTGTACTGGGCTCTCAACATTTTAACATTTATATTAATTGAGGTGCAGAGAGATCCATGTATTCTGGAGCATAAGTCACAAAACATTGATGTGCAGGTACAACAAGTCATTAAGAAGGCTAATGGAATCGTATCCTTTATCACAAGAGGAATTCAACATAAAATTAAGGATGTTAACCCTCAGCTTTACTGGGTATTAGTTAGACCACATCTCAAATACCGTAGAGATGATGGGAACTGCAGATGCTGGAGAATCCAAGATAACAAAGTATTGGGCTGGAAGAACACAGCAGGCCAAGCAGCATCTTAAGAGCACAAAAGCTGATGTTTTGGGCGTAGACCCTTCATCAGACCCTTTTCTGATGAAGGGTTTAGGCCCGAAATGTCAGCTTTTGTGCTCCTATGACGCTGCTTGGCCTGCTGTGTTCTTCCTGCCCCACACTTTGTTATCTCCAATACCGTACGTAGCTTTGGTCTCCTTATTTAAGGAAAACTGTAAATGTGTTGGTGGTTCGGAAGAGATTTACTAGATTGCTGTCTGAAATGAGTCAATTGTCTTATAAAGAAAGGTTAGAGAGGCTAAGCCTGGTTCCACTGTAGTTCAGAAGAGCGATGGGTGACTTGATTTAAGTTTGTAAGGTCCAGTAATGGCAAAGAATGATTCCTCGTGTGACAGATGCCAGAAATAGAGGACACTGTTTGAAAAACACGAGTTATCTTTTAGGACAAAAATCAGGAGCATTTTTTTTCCTCTTAGAGAGTTGTGCAACTTTAGAACTCTCTCTGTCTCAGAAGATGGTAAAGGTGGGGTCATTAATTATTTTTAAGGTAGAGGTCGGTTTCTTACTCGGCAAGGGAATCACATGGCATTGGGAATAGATAGGAAGGTGGAATTCGAAACACAAATAGACCAGCCATGCTCATATGCAATTACAGAGCAGGTTTGAAAGGGTGAATACCTCCTATATTCCTATATTGTCTCTCTTCCATTCTTTCTGTTTTTCTCTTTCCTCCTTAATTGATCCTTCTTCCCATCATTTCTCTTTCTCTTTTCACTGTTCTCCCTCTCTGCTTCCTAATTTTAAATTTGTTTCTTAATAGAGATGCCCAGACAAGTATAGTAAGCGATAAACAAATTCTGATATAATCTTTACCCAGACTTTGAGCATGTTATTGTTAATGATTGCTTTAAAAAAATCAACAATTTTTAAAAAATGAAACCATTCCCTTTACATTCTTCCCCCACACATACCATAGCTACTTTTTTGTGTGTTCCTGTTGCTGGCACAATTTAATTTAATTCGTCCTAGTAACAAAAAAAAAGTTATATTTTGACATCAGTTTTCATGTTCTCAAGACAACTTGATAAATGCCATCGGATATTCTTGAATTTTAATCTGACTTGCAGAGCTTCTGCAGATCAGTGTACTCAAATGACATATCCTAAGGTTATTAACACAAATACGCAAGTCACAAAGGCAAGAGGGTCTTGAAAATCTGAAAAAAAAACAGAAAATGCTGGTAATAGTCAACAAGTGTCTGTTTCTCTCAGTGTATATTCAGTGATGCACCGAGTATTTCCAATAATTTCTGCTTTTACATTCAATTCACACAATCCTCATCTCACTCACATAAACGACTGTTAAAACATTCTGGTAATTCAACAGCTTCCATAAACAAATCGGTCTTCTGAATTATACCGTTATGTTGGAGGTAAGTATAACCTTACAATATTAGAATAAATCTGTAATTTACAAATCCTTGAACCTCTGCTTGTCTGTGTGGTCTAATTTAGTGAGAAAACCTACATTTGTTAAGAGCAAAGATTAAATAACACTGCATTCAGAGCTGCAGAATAAAATATTTAATATTTGCAATCACATTTTTTGCATGCACCTAAATTATCTCAGTACATTTAACCTCCATATTCTGCTCATAACGACCATTTTTTTGGATAAATAATAAAGTTGAAGGAAAAATCTCAGAAAAAAACTTCAGTCAAAGACAACAGAGTGAGCTGGGATTTATATAAAGCTCCATTTCAGGAGTGGGCTACGTGAGGCTTGGATGCCAACAATAATATAGAACAGTTCAGTCAACAGATTCCACCCATCCATTCTTTGAAATTTAACATAAAGCGTTGCAGGAAAGTTCTGTTTTACACTTTGCTACCAATGTACTTTGATCAGTTCAATGTCACTCAGTATCTTCATTGCAAAAATTAACCCAAGTAGCTGAATAACCATGAGAATTACACCAAATGCACCAATTGAATCTATATTGCTGTTAAGCCAATTAGTGAGCTGTGACATGCACCCTTGGATGTAAATATAATTCTGGGCTGCCACTTCTTCCATGTGTAAAGTGCCAAAGCCACACTGAGAATTCATAACTGTGCCATTTTCTTGAGGATTGATGCAACATGAAGCAGGAGCTCCACATGCATGGACACCTGGAGAGCTGCAGTTAAAATACCTGTAAAAGTAAATCAAACAGTTTAAAAACACATCACAAGTTCTGTTTTTGACAGAGAAAACATACATAATTTGGATTCATTTCCAGTTTCTAAACAAGTCTATTTGCGCTGGCTGCCTATCTTTGCTTAGTTGATAATTATATAAGGGTTCTTGACTGTTTCATAATTACCAACAAAACTGCTACACTATAGGCCACAAGAAAGAAAACTTGCTATGATGATATCAGACAGGCAATGTTAGTAGAGTTAACTACACTCATGAAACCTTCCATTGATTAGCTGGAAATGAAAAATGAAATTATATCTTGATTAAAACTGTGGATATGAGTTTGTCTTTTAACCCATGCTTATTTTCTGAACCACTTATCAGGCATATCGGAAGAATTTAAAACTGATAAACAATCTGACATTACCAAGGCACTGCCCAGACCCAAAAAGTCCTGGCTCAGGTCTCAAATTCAGAGAAACTAATACTCCTACATTATCACAAGACTTACTTTGTGTATAAATTGCACCAACCAAAGTGATCAAATGAAGAGCTGTGAGGAAAGCTGATGTCCCAATGTGACAGGAAGTTGTAACTTTATTGAAAGTATGTTTTTGCAATTTGACATTGTGTTATACTGCCACTGTTTGAAATCATTCTCTTCATTTTGAATGGTAGGCTACATAAATATGTGCATGATATATATTTATATCACAACTTTCCAATTCTTTCATGGAATTTTGTTATGCCAACAAAAATGAATTGGCAAGAGCCACTAGTTTAGTCAGAAAGGATAGTTTACTTTTGAATTTCATGAACTACTTGAGCAATTTGTCTCCTTCATTATGGCACAATTTGATAAAAAAAGAAACAAATTAAGTGAAAATGATTTTAAAAAACATTGCAAATGTGGGCAAAAAATGTTGAAAAAAAGACAAAGAGAATGCTGGAGTAACTCAGCAGGTCTGGTGCAATGTGTGAACTCAGTTCTGAAGAAGAGTCATATCAGGCTCATAATGTTGTCTCCTGTTTCCATTTCCACAGATGCTGTCAAATCTGCCGAGTTTCTCCAGCATTCTTTTTTGTTAAGAAACAGTATATTCAGGGCTGAAGGAAGACTTTTTGTTTTAACTGCCCCTGCTATTTTGCTTGTTGAAATAGCAGTAAAGTAGAAGTTTGGACTATTAGTTGACTGTTATATGGCAGGTATGACATCATATGATAAGCATGGATCACGTGGTTCATTACATGTGGCTGACACAATAGCTTTCTGAATGCATCTTATGGTTAAAATATTTTCCATTCCATGATGCCTCGGCAGATCCTTGACTCATTTTCTATTGATGCCTCATCTTGAGACATTTTCTTTGGCTGTTTTTTTTTGCCAATCGACGTTTGCTTCTGCCTTTCATTCTCAGGAGCAAGGTTTGGAGGCAGATGCAGACCTCTGACTCAGGCTGTTAAAAACAAATTTGTGCAACGGTACATGTCTCTATTTCTTAGCCAAGTGCAGGAGGAAAGTGTAACAAGTGATGGAAGTTGTTTGATTTGGCCTGACATAATTCGAACGACGTTTTACCCATTTTTCTAACATCTACGGAATTTTTCGGAAGTTGGAGTTCACGTGGATCAGGAACAGGCGTGGAGAAATACTGACAAATCCTACAAGACGCTGGAAATCTGGAACAAACAAAGGATGGTGGAGAAACTCAACGGGTTTGGCAATATCTGCGGAGAGAGAAACAGAATTAACGTTTCGAGTCTGAAATGACTCTTCTGAAGAACAGAGTTCACACCTGCTAAGTTTCTCCAGCATTTCTCTGCTTTTGTTGATGAGAAGAACAGTTTGATTCAACAGAACCTCCTAATGAAAGTCAACATAACTAAAGTTTGCACCGGGAATGCAACTCCGCGCAAAACCTTTCTTTTGGCAGAATGAATATTCGATTACTGTTGAAGCCCAAACTAAATACAGGTTAGTACATTGGTCAATATGTGTTGTGAATCTGGCTGGTAACCTACTCACAGGTTTAATTGCCAATCGTGATAAGACTCAACCCCGCAACACTTTAATCCTTGTTGGATCTCGTTGATAATGAACCGGACATCAGGATCGTCCCGATATCTCTTGACACCCAGGATCATGCCGTTCTTCAGGAAGCGTTCGATTCTGTCCCTCTGGGCGTAGACCACGCTCCCGCCTATGATCTCCGCCGTCACGAACATGAGGATGCCAGCCGTGAAGAATTTCAGCAAGTACTGGTTCTCCCTCAGAGCACCCAGGCAGCCAGAGCAGGAAAGGACACTAATAATCAGTCCCACAACAACGAACGCGAGCATGGGGTCTGTGCTCAGAGAGTTGATTTTGTTCAGGTCCAGAGATTCCTTGTCTATCAGTCCCCAGATCCCGATCCCAAGAATCAAGTAGCCCAGCACTGTAAATATGATGTTGGACAGGACCATGAGGTACTTGATACAACCGTTGACTTTGTTGACTCTGCAGAGCCGCTGGGGGTTGTGAAGCTCTGACCGCACATCTCTCACAGTTTCAGCACCATCAGACTGTGGACAGCGACTGCACGATGCCTCTCCCAGTTTATCATCGTGGAGTATGCCTTCCTGTTGGATTGGTGGGGAGTAAAAAGATAAGAAAAGGAAGGTCACTGCGAGGCTCGTCTCCCCTGAGCTTAGATATTTAAGTTTGTTTCTACACTCGGAAAATATCAGAAAGCAGTGGAGCTGTGGCTACAAGCAGTCCATTCAATTTGCGCGGTCCTAACCATTTCTAATTAATCAGAGATAATGGGAACTGCAGATGCTGGAGAATCCAAGATAATAAAGTGTGCAGCTGGATGAACACAGCAGGCCAAGCAGAATCTCAGGAGCACAAAAGCTGACGTTTCGGGCCTAGGCCCTTCATCAGAGAGGGGGATGGGGTGAGGGTTCTGGAATAAATAGGGAGAGAGGGGGAGGCGGACCGAAGATGGAGAGAAAAGAAGATAGGTGGAGAGGAGAGTATAGGTGGGGAGGTAGGGAGGGGATAGGTCAGTCCAGGGAAGACGGACAGGTCAAGGAGGCGGGATGAGGTTAGTAGGTAGGAAATGGAGGTGCGGCTTGGGGTGGGAGGAAGGGATGGGTGAGAGGAAGAACAGGTTAGGGAGGCAGAGACAGGCTGGGCTGGTTGTGTGGTGCAGTGGTGGGAGGGGACGAGCTGGGCTGATTTTGGGATGCGGTGGGGGAAGGGGAGATTTTGAAGCTGGTGAAGTCCACATTGATACCATTGGGCTGCGTGGGTTCCCAAGCAGAATATGAGTTGCTGTTTCTGCAAACTTCGGGTGGCATCATTGTGGCACTGCAGGAGGCCCATGATGGACATGTCATCTAAAGAATGGGAGGGGGAGTTGAAATGGTTTGCGACTGGGAGGTGCAGTTGTTTATTGCAAACCGAGTGGGGTGTTTTACAAAGCAGTCCCCAAGCCTCCGCTTGGTTTCCCCAATGTAGAGGAAGCCACACCGGGTACAATGGATGCAGTATACCACATTGGCAGATGTGCAGGTGAACCTCTGCTTAATATGGAAAACCATCTTGGGGCCTGGGATAGGGGTGAGGGAGGAGGTGTGGGGGCAAGTGTAGCATTTCCTGCGGTTGCAGGGGAAGGTGCCAGGTGTGGTGGGGTTGGAGGGGAGTGTGGAGCAAACAAGGGAGTCATGGAGAGAGTGGTCTCTCTGGAAGGCAGACAAGGGTGGGGATGGAAAAATGTCTTGGGTGGTGGGGTCGGATTGTAGATGGCGGAAGTGTTGGAGGATGATGCGTTGGTGGGGTGGTGTGTGAGAACGAGGGAACAGGCCCCAAGCCCCACCTCTTCCTCCGTTACATTGATGAGTGTATCGGCGCCGCCTCTTGCTCCCCAGAGGAGCTCGAACAGTTCATCCACTTCACCAACACCTTCCACCCCAACCTTCAGTTCACCTGGGCCATCTCCAGCACATCCCTCACCTTCCTGGACCTCTCAGTCTCCATCTCAGGCAACCAGCTTGTTACTGATGTCCATTTCAAGCCCATCGACTCCCACAGATACCTAGAATACACCTCCTCCCACCCACCCTCCTGCAAAAATTCCATTCCCTATTCCCAATTCCTCCACCTCCACCGCATCTGCTCCCACGATGAGGCATTCCACTCCTCACATCCCAGATGTCCAAGTTCTTCATACCACAACTGGTCAATAAGAGTGGTCACTTTAAGAGTTGCTGTTCTTTAAAATTTCAAGACTTCTGCCTGTAGATGGTATTCTCAGCAACCCCACTTCTGACAGCACTGTGCAGTCTGTGGTATTAAATATTATCCATCATGTAGACTGATTTCTGTGGGGGAAAAGGTCTTGAGGTTTATAAACAACGGCAGTTATTTACCTAGGCATATTATTACAGGTATTCACAGTCTGGATCAAAAACAGAATTGCTGGAAACACTCAGCAGGTCTCGTATCTGTGGAGAGAAATCAGAGGTAACATTTCGAGTCCAGTGACCAGTCTTCAGAACAGTCTGGATTCTGTGCTTACTGAAGTTATTATATGTTACATTGACATAACTGACTGATTAAAGGTACTACACTGAATCCATGACATAGAAAGAATGACTAAAGGCAAGATAGTGTGTAGTCTTTGTGAAATCCTGCAGATCTATAGGTATAGGCTTACTCTCTTCATTTTTGTTAATTTATTTTTCAAAAAATTTTGGTAAATTTAAACTAAATTGTATTCAGGGATGGAATAATGTTACATTATCATTCTACACAAATACCTTAACTGTTCAAAGTCAACAAAGATTTCTCTGTTTCAGTCACTAGTTTATTTCTGCACGATGCCTGATGGGGAGATCATGGGATCACGTCCCAGGGGCTCTCCGAACATAATTAACGGTCATTTGCAAAACCCTAAACTGAAAGATTCCTTTAGTTAGAGACATTCAAAATAATGCTGTTTTACTTTAAAAGCACATTGTCACTAATAAAAATGTTTTTTTTTAATTTTTGGACCTCTGCACTTTCATCTCTCTCTGAATTTCTTCATTCACCCTCAAGTCCTCTCTCAGCATTTTTCTTTTGCCATAAGGTCTACCTTCTGTGCTTTGAACCTATTTCGATTCATCTCATGATCATCAAGTTGCCCTTCCTGGTTGTCATGTTAATAGGTCTCTTTCATCAGGCTTTTTTCTTGATTTTTCTAGATGATACTATTGTGGCCTACTCAAAAATTAATCCTTGAAGAATCCTTTGTTCTAAATAAATATTGTTCAATGTCAAATACCACTTTCCTCTCCAAGGCCCTAGAATTTGCTTTCATCTTTCAAGTGTGTTCTTATCTTTCCTGCACCTCCGTTCAATCTTTCTCATTTGTTTCTTGTACCTTCCACAGCAGCAAATCAATAACCATGGTCATAAATGGCAATCCCTGTGACTGTGATGGATTATCCTTTCCTACTGCTCTGCAGTATTGGACAATTAGTCACACCGTTCACTGTCAGCTCATCACTCCCAACACAATGAACCAGCCATCTTGTCAGTTCCAGTGCAACAGTTGAACCTATCAATCATGGCTAGAGCACCACTTCCTCTGTGGTTCCAACACCTCACATGTTCACCAAGGATCACCCTCTTTATCAAGTGTTGTCTATCCTTGTGCCTCTAGGAATCTTTGTAATCTCCTTTGGCTCTTCAAAACCGCAACAACTAGTTCCTGTCTTTGCTGTTCTTATTCTGATCCTCTGTATATCAGACACACCTTTGCCTCAGTAATGGTGAACTACTGAAGTGCATCACCCTGGAAATGCTCATTTGCAAATTTCAACTTGCCCTCTTTTAAGAGTCATCTTTGAAAAAATCTTTTTGACCAAGCTTTTCTGATCTCTGCATTTTTCACAAGTAAATATTTTCCAGATACGAAGCATAATATAAAAACAATTATTGTAAGTATGTTTCCCTTCAGAAGTTGGTCAGGATTTGCCCTGTTGAAAAATTTGGAATCATTTCCAAACCAATATCCAATACTTGAATACATCGAAAGAAAGGGAAACGCTGGTAAAGAATTAAAGATGTAAATACGGAGATTATTTTACAATTTATTACTAGTGGCTGTAGGATTTTTTCTTTACTAACATGTACTTTGGAAATACAATTAATTGGATCACTTTTTTCCAGGCTGTACTGATGTTGCACAGAGAAAATCACTAAAACAAAATCATTGCACAACTTAATAAAGTGTGAAGCTGGATGAACACAGCAGGCCAAGCAGCATCTCAGGAGCACAAAAGCTGACGTTTTGGGCCTAGACCCTTCAGAGAGGGGGATGGGGAGAGGGTTCTGGAATAAATAGGGAGAGAGGGGGAGACGGAAAGAAGATGGAGAGAAAAGAAGATAGGTGGAGAGGAGAGTATAGGTGGGGAGGTAGGGAGGGGATAGGTCAGTCCAGGGAAGATGGACAGGCCAAGGAGGTGGGATGAGGTTAGTAGGTAGGAAACCTTTCCAGAACCCTCTCTCCATCCCCCTATCTGATGAAAGGTCTAGGCCCGAAACGTCAGCTTTTGTGCTCCTGAGATGCTGCTTGGCCTGCTGTGTTCATCCAGCTTCACACTTTATTATCTTAGATTCTCCAGCATCTAAAGTTCCCATTATCTCCATTGCACAACTTAATACTTTTCTAGTGGCAATTTGGCAATGCAATCATTTACACTCATTCAACCAAAATCCAATGAGCAAAGACAACCAGGGAATTTCTGGTAATTCTTTAATTATGCTCATGTGAAATTATCTTTTTGTTTCATTTTATTGAATTGACCAAGCATTTTTAACATCTATTTTCATGATATTATGTGTTTAACATTATTTAAGCTACAGAATGTAATGAACAAGGATCATAACCCCAAATCATCTATGGATATACTTAACATTCAACTGCAATATGAGGAGATACAGCCAAAAGATTATTCCTCCACGGAGGAATCCTCGAATGTCACACCTGAAGCTATCAAGAAAGCTTCAAAGGGACAAATGCACGACAAACTGAACTGTAACCCCTTTTGAATATCTCAGGCTGAGAAAATTTTGAGAGAAAATACAGCAGTCTGGATAGGACAGCTGCTTTGTATTTTCCCTTTTAAGAATAAACAAGGTAAGCAGTTAAAGGCCAGATATAACTTTGGTCTATGTGCACTAGTGGATATACAGTGCTTGGATGAGCTTGTGGGCTAAGATACTCAAGTATACTAGTTTGGGTTAAAGTGCTTGTACCCTATAAAAATCACAGTCAAAAAACCATTTACTTAACACCATTTATTGCAAGTAAAGGATTCCCTTGCTTTGAGTGCTGGGAGCCACTTGTAAGCCACTTCAAAAGGAAATAGGAGAATCTTGAAATCAGTCACTCAACCATCAACATTCCACAGGTAAGTTTCACAAATGACCCAGAGACTAATCAGTATATCTTTTGTGCTCCTAAGATGCTGCTTGGCCTGCTGTGTTCATCCAGCTCCACACTTTGTTATCTTTTAAATTTGTTTTTTTCTTGAACTCTCCTCATTTCTAATCTGTGTGTTGTGCATTCTCACATTTAGTAACTGAGTAACTTCCATTAACTCAAGAAAGCCTGGTTAAATTGTCCCATTTAAAACATTTGGTCTGGGAGAAAGATACATACCAGGAAGGGGATTTTTTTTACTTAACCTTGTTACACCAAGCCCAGGGAGGAGGATGAAGAAAGGAAGGGATCTAGTTCAGCCCTTCTTATCCAAGGGTTTGGCATTGTGTCCCCTGTGGAACCATAATAAATTGGGGAACATCACCCAGGGACTGGTCATGTCAAGAAATAATGTACAGCATGCAACAGATTAAGCAGAAAGTGTTTATAAGTAAAGCTAATGATAAACCATGGATTATTGAAAGAAGGAAGGCTCATTTATATTATACGTTATCACAACTCATGGACATTTCCAAAAACGCTTCATGCACAGTTAATTACTTTGAACAACAGTAACTGTTGACATACTTTGAACTTTGCAATTCACTGCCATAGTATTTGAGGTACACAGTACTCCCTCTTTATTTTATTTGTTCATGGGACATTGGTGTGACTGGTTAGGCGAGCATTTATTATTCAACCTAGTTACAAGAAACTTAAGAATCAACCACATGGAGTCACATTCCACCAGATTTTGTTCCCTAAAGGATAATTGTGAATCAAATGGGGTTTTGTGATAATTGACAGTGGTTACATCATCACCAGCTTTTTAGTCCAGATGTTTATTGAATTGAAATTTCACCATTTTCCACAATGGGCTTCAGACACATATCCCCAGAACATTACCACCACACCACAATTTCAAACTCATGTACTGCCTATCACAATGAAACAAAAAGATCATTTCATATGAACATAATTAAGGAATTACCAGAAACTCCCTGGTTGTCTTTGCTCATTGGATTTTGGTTGAATGATGACTGAAAGATCCTCTATAATGCTTTCAATTAATTGCAGTACACCCACTTTTCAGAAACTTATTTCAACACGACTGACCTTGTTACTAATATACTGACCCGTGCCTTACCCATTCTTCAAAAAATTACACTAAGAAAAATTGGTTTTCTGTTTTTGGAAACACTCTCTCACAGCTGGTGTTCAAATATGAGGATTTCTTCTGTGCATTAAGATTATTTCCACATTTATAATCAGCTACAATTTGACATGGTGGGGCATGGAAACTAACAGCAGATATAATTTTATTGAGTTCCAGTATTTGGATAAACTCACAATGCCATCATACATTGCAATTGTCTAAGCAAAAATAACTTCTAAGGGGAATAATGCACATGTTAAACAAAGAAGACTACACTTTTATCTCTGTTGTCAGTCTTTCATTTTGTCTAGTTATTAAATAACATTTTTTTCTAACTTTGTAGACTGTTTTTTCTTTCTTTCTTAGTTTCCTTTCAATAACACATTGAACAATCCCAAAAGTTGCTCTGACCAGAGGTTATTTTGCTGAAAAGTTAGCTTTCACTTTCTCTGCAAAGATGCTGCTCTTGTTGAGTGCTTCTACCATATTCTGTTTTTACTCCAGAAGGAATATTGTAATTCTATGAAAATTAAGATACTTGCTTGGAAATGATACCGAGGGTTCACATAGCAAGGCGACATTTTATTATCAATCACTTATTAAAGCTATAATTACAATATTTTGAAATTATCAATATGATCTTTTACCTTGAAAATCAAAGGACTGAGTTCATCCGCATCTCCCTTCTTGATGAAAGGTAAACACAGCATCATTTTCATCATGAACTGCACCATGGTTCTTTTCAATTTCTGGTCAACTTTAACGGAAAGTATTCACAAAAAGTCAAAGCAGTTGTTTCACTAGTGATTGAGTGAGTCAGCGAGAAGTAACAAACCCCTCCCCCCAAAAAAACAGTTCTTATATCATGTGAAAGTCAGAACCAAGCGATTAGAGGGGAGGATCTAAGTTTTTTACTGAAAGCCCGTTTTGTTTTTTCACAGTGTCCATTGTTCTGACATTTTGTAGACACTGCTAATGATTGGTCTGCATTGCACTGACATGATTTCACGCATGAAACTCTTGTCAAAAGAGTTACTTGATTCACAGAAATGTGTTGCAAATTTCATTTAAATGCACCGGACTGTGTAGCAGGAGAAGGCTAGGAAATTACGTAGGTTAATACACGTTTTCATTGAAATGCAATTAAAACAACTGAAAATGTCGAAATAGTTGTCATCCGGGCTACACAGCCTCCAAGCCCCCTGCATTGGAAGTCAATGCCGAGAACAGTACGCTGACGCCAATTGCGCGCACAGAACATCAGAGCAGCAACGCACGGGTGCACCCATGCAGCTTGGGGGAATGTTCCCTGCAATCTGCTCTGGTTGGACTTGACCTGAAGGACTGATCATACCCAAACCCTGGCTAGCAAAAATAATGATCCCTAAACAGCAAAAGGACCAAATTACAAACTAACCATGGCCAACCTCCTGTACTGAGATCAAATGATCCTTCTGACCGACTGTGGTGGTACCCCCAGACTGACTGGAGTCCTCCTCCTCCCCATTGAGGACTTGAACTTTCTTGATCTTCTATGGCTTTCAGACCTGACCGTTTGTTTCACGTACGTGCAATGTATTTCCACATACGCTGTGGACATATGCTATAGGTGTGACATTGATGTATCACAGTGCCACACAGCAACGCTCCCTTCAGTATGCAGTGCTGTCACAGATGACGAGCTGTCTGCCTTTCTCCCTGTACTGTAACCCAATACAAGCCGGAGGTGCTGACAGCTTCGAAGTAAATGCAAAGTAAGTGAGCACTAACAGAAGAATTCAACAGATGCATCGTGTGTCGATCCATGAGATGAGTTGCTAAATTAAGTCCTGAAGGGAGGAAGTTTGTGAGTTGTTCTGAAAATAATCATGTTGATGTGGAGAGACTGGTTTGACAATACTCACTTGAGTCGAGGATGGGTCTATGGAGCATGCATGGAAGTGGTGGTGACAGCAAAGTTGGACGAGACCCTGAGAAGCAAGCAGTGAACTGTGGTGCCAGGTAACTGCTGTGACTTTCACGTCAGGATCTGGCACTGTCTTTTTTTCTCGGGGGAGGATTGGGGAATAAGGAGCTGCATTGGAATAAGAGGGGATTAGTTATCAATGAGATGCAAACACGTGAAAATAATATAACCTCTGCTCATTGGGGAAATTCAGAACTAACCACTTAATTTTTTCTTAAATCGGAACAACTTTTTCTTGATGTCAGAAACCCGATTGTTGCATTTGAACCATTTTGAGTGGGCAAAATTAATTTTTAAAAATTCGCAGGATGTAGTATCACTGGTTGGGCTGGCATTTATTGTCCATACTTAATTATTAAGAATCATCGACTTTGCTGTGGGTCTGGAGTCACATGTAAGCCAGCCCAGGTAAGGATGGCAGATTTACTTTCCTCAGGAATATTAGTGAAATAGATTGCTTTTGATGTCAATTAACAGTGTTTACACTGTTGCCATTAGTTTCTTTATGTTCTTTAATCTAGACTTTTCTTGAAATTCTAACTTCAACTGTGGTGAATTTCACTATTTTATTCAGAATAAGTGAGGAGACTCCCCCTCTTTGTGATTGGAACAAATATTTTTATTTCTTCTTTTAGCACATAGCTATCACGCTTTTACTGAACTTGGTTAACCAGATAAAAGATGAAGGACAGCCAATTCCAAGGTTTTTTTTCACTGAAAGATATTTAGTTTGATTTACCAAATCCTGGAAAAATAAGAAATTGTGACACCTAACATTTGCACTTAACCTAAGTAGAGTAGGGAAATGGGGAGGGGTGGTAGAGGAGGTTGCGTGTCCTCTGGCAAGGAAGGTAAGCCAAGCTGCATTTTAAACTTTTTAAGAGTCCTTGAGTTGGAAAATTGAAACCTGAGGCCCAACAATTTACCTGTTGTCCCATTTCTTCAGGGGTGGTGAGTCCTGCAGATAACCTTAATATCTTGGTGGATGGTAATATTTCAAAATTGAATTTTCACTGGTGTGGATTTCTGAGATTGAGAAAAAGAGGGTGAGAAGAGCATTCAGTATCCTAGCTGTTATATGTCGATGTTGCTCTTGCTTTCTTTTTTTGTTTGCTCAAAACAAATTGCTGAAGTATAGTTTGCTGGTATAGCCCAAGTCTTATTCCATGCCTTTTTCAAACTAAACATTTAGCACGTAGCCATTCATCTCCAATATTAGGCATAATTATCATAATATTATCCATGTTATCATGTATATGTGAATAAAACAACAAATGCAAAATTCTTGACACCTCACTGAGTTGAAGTGTCTCTTGATTGAAATGGTAATTCTATTGCGACCAGTTTAGTATGTTCTATGTGGGCTGCCCGGGCTTGTCAAGTGATCAGAACAGCCATTTTTGGTCAGTCATGTACTTTTTAAAACCATTTTTAGTCAAAAGATATCTCTGGCGTTAAAGCCAAATGATGTAAGTTGAATATTGATTGTCCATTTTCTCTACAATCAAACAATTTTAAGAAATGGCCCAAAATATTAGAACACAAGTTGAACCTGTGTTCATTTGGGTTATTTCAGGTCTCTACCTCTTGTTCCAACCATCAACATTTCTCACAGAAATGGCGTTGATCGCATAAATAATCTGCTATCTTTGTGGGATGGTCACACAAATAGCCAGCTATACAAGTCACAGGTCAAATTTACCATCACTGGCACCTGTGGCATTTAATATTGTTAAGGGTCTTCAGGTGCATTTAAAATGTTAAATGCCAGTTTGATTGTACAATTGATACTGAAATGTAACAGAAAATTGGCTTTGATTTCCATTTTTAAAAATATTTGCCATTGGGATACATTTGTGCTTTAGCAAGTAATTTCCCTCACCTCAGTTCACTGTCCTACCTCAGGACAGGCATATTTGCTTTTGCCTCCCTCGGCTATTTACACAGCTCCATTGCATTCCTGACACAAGCTCTGCACCTGCAAATTAAGGAGGAAACATGCTCAGGCCTAGTGATGTAGCATGAAATTTGAGAAAGAGGGAGGGTGAATATCTGGTGTAAGAAGCTTTTACCCCTTTCCTGCTTCACTTTATTTGGTGAGCGCCAATTCCCCAGAGAAAGTGAACAAGAAAATCCCATGTTTACTCTTACTCTCCCTCTGAGACACTTTTAAAATTTTAATAGAGGCAGTGGATTAGCATGTTCC
The DNA here is from genome assembly GCF_030684315.1 of Stegostoma tigrinum. NCBI lineage: Eukaryota > Metazoa > Chordata > Chondrichthyes > Orectolobiformes > Stegostomatidae > Stegostoma > Stegostoma tigrinum. The sequence continues at coordinate 23,058,463 of NC_081375.1, forward strand.
ACGGATTGTTGACTGATGCCTGCATTTAACAGAAGAAGTCAAAGCTGAAGTTCAGCAAAATCTGCAGATTCTGTTAGTGGAATAACATAGGTTGGTCTGGCCAAAATAATTTGTAAGAAAAGTAAGAAATCTCACATTTGTAATCTTACTCCTTAGCGTGGGTTTCAGGATAGTAGGTGTTGAGTTTTCCCTTGCTTGAAATAACTATGCATTTTTTTTGTAGCAATGGTTAGCCCTGACACTATATTCTTTTGTTTCATATAACACCTAGGGCTAAGACAAACTGTGTATGACCAATGTTTCTTTCTGCTAAATCAAACCAATAATCCACTACCTCCTTGCATCCCTACAAATAAGACATACAACATCTGCAGGTATTCCTGGGAGCTCTTTCCGTAGAAACTACAGTAGACTAGAAATTCCCATTCTGGCTTCCTGGCATAGGTGAATCCCACGGGTGCACCATTGATCCAAGTCTTGTAGATAAGATCGTTTGCACAGGGTGAATATGATCTTACTTGGGGTTTGGTCAAGTCGGCTTAAACTACACTTCCCTCAATATAACATGTCTAACTACTCAAGCTGACGATCTTTAAAACATATAGATAAACATATGGATGATAAAGGATTAGTGTAGGTTAGATGGGCTTCAGATTGGTTTCATAGGTCGGCGCAACATCAAGGGCTGAAGGGCCTGTACTGCGCTGCAATGTTCTATGTTCTAAAACAAAATAATTGCAAGGCAGAATTTTATAATTTCTACTTTTATTAATTCACATGATTACTGTGCTGTCAAATGCTGCAGGAAAGAAAGCTACATAGCCAATTCAATCCAGAATTGGCTTACTCCTACTGTAAGCCAGCTCTGCATGCATGAAAACCTGGTCATTGTTGAAAAATGTGGTGTCGCTCATTTAAAATAGACATTAGGCCTTTTTTGCTCTCAGAGGATTGTGAGCTTTTGGAACTCTGTGCCTGAAAAGGTGGTGGAAGCAATCCTTGAATATTTTTAAGGCAGATGTAGGTAGATTCTTGTTAAGCCAGGGGCTGAAAGGTCATCAGGGTGAGGTCGCTATGTGAATTTGAGCCTGCAATGAGCTTATTGTGCAGCAGAGTATCCTGAAGGGGCTGAATAGTCTTCTCTGCTCCTAATTTGTATGTTTGCTATGTTCTATATTCCTCCTACAAGGGCACATCAAAAAGGAACAATAGAAGTTGGACCGATAGGATTCTAGCTGGTTGATGTCTTTAAAGGACCCCTGCTTGGTGATACCCTCTAGAGCCAACTGAGGTTTGGGAGGGATCCTGAATAAAAGCTGCATATCCCCAGATATGGCAGAATTATAGGATGCTGAAAAAAAAGTAGAATCTCACCACAACAAGGTTCTGACTTCTGCTCAGCCAAGTTATTTTGAACATAATGATGAGATTAGACAAAGATTGGGGTATGTGTTTAATAAAGCCAAATATGGATGTTAAGAGTGCCCGACTCAGATTAACATCTGCACTCAGGCATTCGCGAAGCATTTACATTTCCACTTCTACGAGAATGTGTGTGTGTGTGTAAAACTCTGCATGTAGAGAACTCTATTTTGTACAAGTATCAGAAACCCTATTGGGGAATTTGCATAGTGCTGCCTGGCTGGAGTCAAATCTTACGTGGAGCACAGAATCTGAACTTTAAATGAAGAATGGTGGTTTTCAAACGACATGAGAAATCTATATCAGTAGCTTCTGTTTGGCTGTAACCTCGTATAGAAGTAAGGAAAAAGAAACAATTTCATTTAAAACCCTCATATAATAAAAAAGGGCAATGAATATCTAATCCACTTTTCCCTTCCCTAGCTACAGTAGTTGCTGCATAATCTATTCCAGTCAAACAGGATTATCCACATTACCTCCATCAGTTTCTCACAAGGCTAGTCAATTACTAATTCGCTTTCAGTACAGCAGATTATAAAATGCAATTTTGTCATAATAGCTATTGTCTTCAGGTGATAAACTGCAAAATGAGACAGATTCAAAGGAAAATATATCCCAGTATTCACATAGCACATTGGAAGTGATCTTGTAGAGATATGTGATAGTTAACAGCATTTAGCAGGAATATTTTGAAAATTAAACTAAACTATGAAAGTAGGACATAGATAATGATTCCAAATCTTCTGCCCTGTACAAAGTTTGGCCAACAAATGAAGTTGACTACCAGCTGCAGTTGATGCAAAATTGATGCATAAATATGTCTTAATAGAAGCATTTCCAGATGGATGGTGACGATTGGTTAAATGAGCTTCTTTACCCAATGTGCCTTGTGAATCTAAAAGCTTCAAGCATTTTACTATTAACATTCAATGTCTAGCTAACTTTAGGATTACAGTGACTGAACTATGTGGCTTAAAACAAACCATTTTAAATACAGCTGCACATTATCAGTGGATTAATACATTTTGCATGGCTTTAATGCTCTCCTGTTTGTAGCACATTGGATTACAAATTAGCTGTACTCATGCCAATGTATTTGGAGAAAATTTACAATGGAAATTATAGTGGGACCTTGTGATGCTGGGTCTTTGCCCTGTTGAAACTTTGACTTGGTTTTCCTGTAGGGTGGAGATAGGTTGTTGTCGTAACTGCTTCTTTCCAGCTTCAAGTACTAAAGTCACCAGAGTCCACACTCTCTCTTTCTCTCTCGAGAGGGAAGACTGATAGTGAGTTTAACCTGAGGGTCATCATATCTCAAACAGTGAAATTGAGGAAATAGATCCTTCATGGTAATCTCAGCTGGAATAGATATTGAAAGAGTTTGCATCACTTTGCATTACAAACCAACTGTCCCGCCATCAGGCCCCTAGGGTTTTCCTACCACCTTCAGTTGCATGGGCCAGCTCTTCCAATCAAACTCATTCTCCCAACCCCTATCCTAATTCATGTTCATATCAATTGCGGCATTTCCCCAATCCTCGCCATCCTAACCCACTGCCACACCTTCTGTGCTGATACTGGAGCGAGGGGTTATTAAAAATCTTCAAATTGCCCAACCTTGAGATATTAGAGAGGATCAAGTACTTCTTTGTAAATTAGAGATTCTCTTTCTCTTTGCACTTACAAGGACAGAGCAAGTTTGTGACATCTTGGGCTGAATATCATTGATTTTTTTTGTGAGCAATGCAGCAGGAAATTCATTACTTAAGTATGAAGGCTTTGAGCCTGTTACAGTCCAGATATCTACATTCTTCAAATTGTCAAAAACAGAAGCAGTCATTTGAGGAAGACTTTCTTCTGAGCTAGTGTTGGGAATTTACAAACAGGCACTCGGCTGCAAACTTTTATGTTCTCTCAAAAGACAATTAATCTTCCATATATGCCTTGACACTATCGATCCTTGAGACTTCAAAGGCTAAGGTCACATTAATACAGCTCTGCTGCACAATACTTTGTTGGTTACATGCTATAAAGCTGGTATTATTAAAAAGCAGCATATCTTCTGATTTAGTCTGAGTAGTGCCAAGGGAAATCTAATGTTATTTATATATTTATTGGTTATTGTAATAATAGTAGCACTTCAGGAAAATTTGCTAAATCCTCAGTTAACAAGTCATTTTCTATTACACAATGATATCAAGCAGGGACATATTGTTTGCTATACATACAGCAGTAAATGCACAAATGAATTTGCGTGTACATAGCACTTTCCAGAACAACCAGTTTTTTGAAAGTGCTTTATAGCCAATGAGGTACTTTTTTTTCTGTGTAGTCATTATTGGAATGTAGGAAATACAGCAGCAAATTTGCACACCGCAAACTCCCATTAATAGCAATGGTGAAAGGATCAAGTAATATGTTTTGTGTGATGTTGTTTGATGGCCAGGTATTGGCCAGGACACTGTAGTTACCTCCCCTGCTTTTCTTAGAAGTAATGCCATGTAATTGTTTACAATCACTTGAAAAACCAGACAGAGACTTGGTATGACATCTTGTCCAAAGGACATCACATATGACAGTACAGCTCTCCCACAGTGCATCCAGTGCAGCATTGTGGGAGAGCTGTACTGTCAGCTTTGATTGTATGTGTTAATGTCATGGAGCAGGAATTGAACCTTAAAAGATGTGTATGCCACCAAACTTATTCATAGGTATAACATGCTGAAATGAATATGGATTGTTGATCTTTGAATTTCTTTTGCCAATTTAATATCTGGGAATTTCATAACCAAGACCCTACCCAAGTTGGCCAAGTTTTGTAAAAACAATTTGAATTAGATTAAACACAGTCTGAGCCAAAATTAATATTTCATTCAAGTGCAATGGAAGCAGGCAGCTGACAATCTTCTCACCACTGTGCATGTCAGCCCCCACCACCCCCCATAGGAGCTATTTCAAAGGTTCTCATCTCCTGTTTGATTTACGCCATTCTGGGAATATTCACATTCTAAAGAAGAGACATCGCCTGCAATTTTCAAGTCAGCAGACACAGAAAACCCAACCAAGCTGTTTCTTCAAGGAGTTTATGTTTGGCAGCAGGAAGAGGATGCAGAACTGAACACAAGCTGAGAAGAATTTCTCTCCCTCAAGAAAAGACAAGATGTCTGGTTCAATATCATTTATTGGAAATAAACGCCAGAGTACTGAGAATTTGAGAACTTGTTGAGTAATGCAATAATCACTAAGCAAACATGGTCTCAGGTTAAAACCTTATGCCTCAAAGACACTCAAAGGACACTAAGCTGTATATTCTTTTATCTCCTTTTGTGCTGTACACTATCCTCTTCTCACTTTGTCCCTGTGTATGCATGAGGGCATTAGTGACTACATAAAGGCCTTATACTTGACATCACAATTTGATTATACTTCTAGTGGTAGTGAGCTTGTTCTTTCCATAATGGAATACAATCTTGTAATTGTCTCATTATTACATACAATAGAAAAGTTGACTACATTTTAAACTGGAGAAAGATATAGCCTCATGCTAAGAAGAACTTATACCTTAATTATGATCAATTGAGGAGATTGAAAAGATGAGACCCAGTTCATTATTTCTAACCTGGTCATAATAGGTGAAAGAGTACACCATTCGAGTAGATCAACTTGTATGCAGTCGGTAGACAAGTAGCCAAAACAAGGAAAAGCACCAAAAACTCGACATAGAACGATCAATGAATCTCATTGAGTTTGAAACAAATTTTCTAGTCTACAGAAATGATAAAGCATTGTACTGACACTGAGTGGCCACACAAGGAAATTGCATGCATTTTTTTCAGTATTTGAGGCTTGAATATTAAGCGCCAAAATTTCCATCCTACACACAATGACACAGCAGTTTTGAAAGTCATTTCCTCTGGTTGTAACAATGCAGGCAAAGGTACTTTTTCAAGCTGTAAACCTGTAAAAAAAAATGTTTACGGTGTGAATCAAGATGTTTACTAAGTCATAAGTAATGACAACAAAATTGAAAGTATAATGCACATTTATGTCTGTTGCTGTTGGGCACAAAAAACACCTTATTTTTAGAGATGCTTGATGCTGCACCTGGATTATCCTCCTGCAATCTTCGTTGAACTAGGTGTTGATCTTTTTGCTTGATGCTGATGGTAAAGGGGGAGATTGTTGCAACTGAGGGTGGAGGAGTGCAGTATTACTGTGTAGTCCCACTACTCTGTAAGTTACAACACAAATGTAAATGTCATACACATGGTTTACTGATTTGGCCAGTTATAGACTTTAGCTATATTAGGTTTAGGATTATGAGATCCTTCAACCAAGTTTATTTACTAAACAACAAATTATTATTTATTAGGAAAGCAGACCTTATTCAGCAAAGGTGTAAAGATGACTAATACACAGTTTGAAATAGAAAAGTATAATTATTTGTCTTCCTAAAAAGCCCCAGCACACAATACACCAATTAAAAGAGAAGAAAACATTCTCTGCAGATACGTTTGGGAAAAGAAATTCTTTGGCCAATAATTGTTAGCTCTTGAATAAGAAAGGATATGTTACAAAAATTCAAAATGGCTTTCATTTGGCTTCCTGGCAAATATAGACAGATGCCACTAATCATGAGCAGTCATCACTGGGACCTTTATCCACTGTTCATTCAGGAGATGATAAGTAATCAGAAGCTAATTAAAAGAACGGCTGCAATCGGTTTTCAGGTGGACGATGAGCTGGGTAGCTTGTCTTTCCCAGTCGGCTGTATCCCAACTGAACTCCAGACAATATTCAAAACAAAGCCATAAACCCTGGCATGCGATTACCACTAAACCCGTCCAAGCAATAAGATTAAACCATGTAACTTTCAAGGAAGACTGTTTGCAAAAGTTGTCAATGTCCTTCTCATGACCCCTTTTAAATAAAATGCCAAGTATCTCTTCTCACTCCAAATGAACCACTTTCCACGATTTGTTAAACATGAATCCAACAAAGTGCCTTCTTAATAATTTGTATTTGCTGGATCATGAAGTTACTGACGGTAATTGAACATACTTTAGCAGCTGCTGATGAACCAACTGCACCTCATCAATGCCAACTTTTGAGTTGCTAGATCTATCTCAATTCTACCCATTTAGTATGATAGTGCCACCCAAAAAGATGGTGTGTATCCTCCATGTGAAGACGGGACTTTTTCTCTGCAAGAACTGTGCAGTGGTCATTCTTAAACATACTGTAATGGACAGTGAGGATAATATCAATTAGGCTTTTCCTTCTTTTTATTTACAACCTGCTACAGACACAATCCAGCAGGAAAGTTCTTTAGGATTCCACCAGCTTGGTCAGTAGTGGTGCTACCGATCTAATCTTGGTGATGGATGTTGGAGCCCAGACCCAGAGTATAATTTGTGCAGATACCAACGCCAGTGTTTCTTCCAAGTAGAGCTCAATGTGGAGGAGTGCTGATTCATCAGCTAGGGAGTGGTGCTGGCAGGGAAGATAATCAGCAGAAGGTCTCCCATGATTGACTTGATTCCATGAGACTCTGTGGGGTTCGGAGTCAATATTGAGGAGTCCCAGGTGAATTCCCTCCCAATTTTTACCACTGTGCTGCCTCCTTTCCCCAGCCAGGAACGGTAATGCTAGTTTCTGGTTTGACAGCAGATAAAACAATTCCCTGGGCAATTCCTTTGGAGTGTACTATAAGAGGGATTCCACAGTGTCCCCATGTGCACCTCTAAGCTATGCTGAAATAACAACTGTCTGGCCAGCAGAAAATCTGGGCCATTGGTCTGTCACTGTAAAGGTGTAAGTTTGCATTGTTATCTCCCCTGACAAGCAATTTCAGAGAATATACATTGAGAACCTGTTGATCAATGGATTGTATCTTCCATTTATACAATGAGAGAAAAGAGAATAACATGTATTGTCATATCGTGCAGAAGATTAATAAATAACAACGTAAGTGTGTGTTTACTAAGCTGAAACTGATAGTTGTGATTGTTTTCCCAGTGAGGGGAACGACATTTACATTGCTGAGTTCCTGCCTGGCTGGAAATCTAACTATCTTGTCCAGAAGTGATTGATGAGGAAAGAATCTCTCTTTTATGAAAATTTGATTAAGACAAGGTTACTTTTAGATGTACCCAGGAAGTCTAATAAGCACCCAAACCATTTTCTAAACCAGATGTGACACCAGATGTACACTTTATGCAAAATCAGACTAAGATACCAAGGCAGTCTCATTTTATTTCAGTTGAGTTAGATCAGATGAGGCTTTGGAAATCTGCATGAACATGCCTCTTTCTGGTTGTTGCAATTAATTTACAATGATACACCACATAAGAGGCATCACTGACTTTTCAAAGCAATAACTAAAGTCATTGGACTAGCTAAATGTGAATGATGAAACTTGTAATTTCTTCATTGGCAGCGGTGTCATTGTCAGAATATTTTCAAGCGCACAATTTTCTGAAGCAGAGGGGTCAGGATATCAGTTGTTGAAACCTAAATGTTCAGTGCATCTTGCCATGTTCCTAGATAGGAAAAATACACGTGCATCAAAATAAAAGGTCTTCAGGGTTATCAAGTGGATGATACATATAATCACATGTTATCATCAACAAAATGCATGATCAATATCATTGTTCATAAGTAACTGCTGGGTTATTCTCTTGTGTTCACTTGTGAAGATCTTTGACATATAGAATAGCTGGTCAATATACATTCTCTATGTCTTGAAACAAATTAAAGTTAGTTGATTTTTTGCTGTAGATGTGATCCATTTCTCTGAATTGCTTTTTAGTTTTTAAGTACTTAATTCATGTGAACATTCTGAATTTGATCTCTTTTGTTAATTTCTTGATGGAATGTAAATGCACTAATCTCCATAGAAATAAATGCAGAAATGTATAGAGATATGCAGCAATTTGGTCAGTGTTATTTTCTTTTTACCTAATCTTCCCAGATTTGTTTCTTTCACCACTCTCCTGTTTGAAAGTTATTTGCCATCTTAGAAGTAGCTTCTTCTTTTCTAGAAATTTACAATCATTATTCCCCTTATTCTCTTATAAAAGCTATAACTTCAAGTCAATTGTATGATGATTGACATCAGTTCATTGCAAGCCTCTACTTTCAAATTCAACATTTTCAGAAATTTTCTGTTTTATATCATTTAAATTTTATTTGTTTGCCAAATTCTTTTCATAACTTGCATTTTTAATCTTAAATAACTTATTATTTTTAGAGCTTGTCTTCCAAGCCGATTGTTTCGTATTCATTGCACATTGTTCTTTATTAATGTATCTAACTAAATGTATCCCTCTCAAAACTATTCAAGTTTATCATGTCTAAAATTAAACACATGACCACTTTTATACTACTTTTACTCCAAACAACATTCAGGCAGCCCCTTGGTTCTGTTCTGGAGCCCGTTTGCAAGTCCATGTGTATGTAAGTTGGAAGACAATGCAGGGCAATGTGGCTGTTGTTAAGTACTGACCTCCAACAATCGCAACCATCTTCCTATATGCCAGGTATGACTTCAGCCAGCAGAGAGTTTGCCCTGATTACCATTGATTCCAGTTTTGCTAGGACCCCTTAATACCACACTTGGTCAAATATGGGCTTGATGTCAAGGACTATCACTGTCACCTCACCTCTGGAATTCAGCTCTTTTGTCCATGTTCGAAGCAAGGCTGTAATGAGGTCAGGAGCTGAGTGGTCCTGGCAGAGCCCAAACAGCACATCAGCGAGCAGGTTGTTGCCAAGCAGCACTGTTAATGACACCTTCCATGACTTTACAGATGATTGAGAGTAGACAACAGAGCAGTAATTGATTGGATTGGATTTGTCCTGCTCTTTGTGTACAGGATATATCTGGACAATTTTCCACATTGTCAGGTAGATGCCAGTGTTATGGCTGTACTAGAAGAGCTTTGCTTGGGGTATTGGAAAGTTTTGAAGCAGAAGTCTTCAGTGTTATTGCTAGTCTGTTGTTAGGGAGAATAGCCTTTACTGTATCTCGTGCCTCCAACAATTTCTTGAAATCATATGGAGTGAATTGGCTGATGGTGTAGAATCTGTGTGGGTAGAACTGAGGAACCGCAAAGGTGAAAAAAAAACCATAGCTGAAGTTGTGTATAGGCCTCCAAACTGTAGTCAGGAGCTGGGGTGCAAGGTACACCAGGAGATAGAAAAGGTGTGTAAGAAAGGCAAAGTTACGGTGATCATGGGCGATTTAAATATGCAAGTGAGCTGGGAAAATCATGTTGGTAGTGGATTGCAAGAAAAGGAGTTTGTGGAATGTCTACGAGATGGCTTTTTGGAGCAGCTAGTGGTGGAGCCCACAAGGGAACAGGCAATACTGGATCTAGAGTTGTGCAATGAGGCAGACTTGATAAAGGAGCTTAAGGCAAAGGAACCCTGAGGAGGCAGTGATCATAAGATGATAGAATTTACTCTGCAATTTGAGAGGGAGAAGATAGAATCAGAGGTAACGGTATTACAGCTGAATAAAGGCAACTACAGAGATATGAGGGAGGAGCTGGGCAGAGTTGACTGGAAGAGGACCCTAGCAAGAAAGACAGTGGAACAGCAATGGCAGGAGTTTCTGGGAGTAATTCAGGAGAAACAGCAAAAATTCATCCCTAGGAAAAAGAGGCATGATCCAGGGAAGATGAGGCAACCATGGCTGACAAAGGAAATCAGGGATATCATAAAAGCAAAAGAGAAAGCATATAATTTGGCGAAGGGCAGTGGGAAACCAGAGGATTGGGAAGCTTACAAAGACCGAGAGAGGGCAATAAGAAAAGAAATAAGGAGGGAGAAGATTAAATATAAGGTAAGCTAGCCAGTAATATAAATGAAGACTGTAAGAGTTTCTTCAGAAGGGCAGAAGAGAGGCAAAAGTGGATATTGGACCATAGGAAAATGACGGTGGAGAGATAGTAGTGGGGAACAAGGAAATGGCTGAGGAACTGAATAATTACTCGCATCAGGCTTCACGGTGGAAGACGCAAGCAATCTCCCAAAAATTCAAGAGAGTCAGGGGGCAGAGCTGAGTATGGTGGCCATCACCAAGGAAAAGGTGCTAGTAAAACTGATTGGCCCAGAAGGTGGACAAATCACCTGGACCGAACTCATTCTCACCTTTAACAACTTCTCCTTCAACTCTGCCCACTTCCTACAGACAAAGGGGGTAGTCATGGGCACCCGCATGGGCCCAAGCTTTGCCCGCCTCTCTGTAGCTTACGTGGAACAGTCCCTCTTCTGATGCTACACTTGACCCAAACCCACCTCTTCTTCCGTTGTATCAATGACTGTATCAGCGCCACATCGTGCTCCCACGAGGAGCTCAAACAGTTCACTCACTTTACCAAGACCTTCCACCCCAACCTTAAGTTCACCTGGACCAACTCTGATACCTTCCTCTCCTTCCTGGACCTCTCTGTTTCCATCCCTGGCAACCACCTGGAGACCGATATCTATTTCAAGCGTACTGACTCCCACAGCTACCTCCTCTCACCTCCCTTCCTGCAAGGATGCCATCCCCTATCTTAATTCCTTCACCTCATCGCATCTGCTCCTGAGATGAGACATTCCACTCCCGGACATCCCAGATGTCCTAATTTTTCAAGGACTGCAACTTCCTCTCCACGGTGGTCGAAAAGACCTTCAACCCCATATCTCGCGTTTCCCCCAACTCATCCCTCACACCCTGTCCCCGCAATAACAACAAAAACAGAATCACCCTCGTCCTCATGTACCAACCTCCAGATTCAACACATCATCCTCCACCATTTCCGCCAACTACAATCTCACCCCACTACCACAGACATTTTTCCCTCCCCACCCTTATATGCCTTCCGGAGGAACTGCGCTCTCTGTGACTCCCTCATCCACTCCACACTCCCCACTAGCCCCACCACCCTGGCACTTTTCCCTGCAACTGCAGGAAGTGCTACACCTGCCCCGACACCTCCCCCGTCACCCCAAGAAAGCCTTCTACGTTAAACAGATGCTCACCTGAACATCTGCTAATATAGTATATTGTATCTGCTGTTCCTGATGTGTTCTCCTGTACATCGGGGAAACTAAGCGGAGGCTTGGAGACTGCTCGGTTCACGACAAATGACTACACCTCCCAGTCGTGAGCCACTTTAACTCCCCCTCCCACTGCTTAGATGACATGTCCATTCCTGGGCCTCCTGCAGTGTCATAACGATGCCACCTGAAGGTTGCAGGAACAGCACCTCATATTTTGTTTGAGAACCCTGCAGCCCAATGGTCTCAATGTGGGCTTCACAAGCTTCAAAATCTCGCCACCCCTGACTGCATCCCAAAACCAGCCCAGCTTGACCCCACATCCTTGCCTGTCTGTCTTTTCTCCACCTACCTACTGCTCCCACCTCACTGACCAAACCCCACCCCCACTTCCTACCTACCAGCCTCATCCCTGCCTCCTTGACCTGTCCATCTTCCCTGGGCTGACCAAGCCCCACCCCTAGCTCTCCACCTACACTCACCTTTACTGACTCCATCCTCACCTCGTTGACCTGTCCATCTCCTCTCCATCTATCTGCTCCTTTATCTACCTTCCATCCGCCTCCCCCCCATTTATTTCAGAATCCCCTTCCTCTCCTCCATTTCTGAAGACCCGAAATGTTGGCTTTCCTGCTCCTGTGATGCTGCTTGGCCTGCTGTATTCATCCATCTCCACACCTTGTTATCTCAGATTCTCTAGCACCAATTCCTACTATCTCTGTATTAATATTCGGTCTGGTTGTTAATGGAAGGTAGTCCATATCCATGTTAGCAAACATCAACAATTTGTACTAATTATTAACCATTTGCAAGAAATAGCAAGGGATGACTCCTCTGGAACCCAACACAATTGGTCATGGTTCCATTGGATCTGACTTAATCATAATATCAGGTCTACTGGCATCTGTGAAGAAAAAATTGGAGTTAACATTTCGGGTCCTGTGACCCCTCCTCAGAACTGTTCTGAACAAAGGATCACAGGACCCAAAACATTAACTCTGATTTTTGTTTCTTCACAGATGCTGACAGACCTGCTGAGCTTTCTCCAGAAACTTCTGTTTTTGTTCTTGATTTACAGCATCTGCAGTTATTTCAGTTCTCATAATCTTAACATCGCTTCTGACCCACGTGCTCAGGAGCATTAACTGGGTGAATGTTGTGTTTAACCTTTAATTCTACATCTCATCCAAGATCACTCTTCTTACAACAAACTGTTAAATTCATGAATTATTCAGAAATTCTGTCCAACTCCTATAACCCACCCAATGCCGACCCCAAAACATCAATCTCTGACAGGGTGTTCAGCTCTTTTGGAGGAATTGTGAGAGGTATCTGCTTCTTTATCCTTTCTTGGAAGGTAAAAACATCAATGGAGTGGGCTTGGCACTTCTCATGGCGGCTGGCTCCCCAGCTGTGACATTTATACTGACCTGAATGTAACAACAACAAGACAGATCAAGGAAAAACTGATTCAACAGAAAACATTCCAAGATTCAACCAATTATAATTGCTTGTAAAGGAAAAAATGAACTGAAATTCTTACTCTCATTTCCTTCTGAATAAGCAATGATCCAAGGATAAACGTAATGGATGAAAAGAAGAACGAAGAATATTCTGAAGAAAATTATGGAGACAAGGAAATGAGGACTTCCTTACCACACCTGAGGCAGGAATTTCACTTTCTGCAGCAACTGGTGTCATTTCCAAACTTGCTTCAGAGTGAAGCTGCTGTGCTGCAGAAAATAACATCACACTAACTAAGAGAACACCATCATCAACAGTAGAATAAATTTCTGGATCAGGATCTTTAGGAAGTTCCTACATAGCACTTTGATCTTCAGACCTACCCTAGAAGTCAATAGTGTAGAAGGAGGCCATTTGGCCCATCGAATCCACACCGACCCTCCGGAGAGCACCCCACTCAAACTCAGCCCCCTACTGTATCTTGCAACCTCACATTTCCTATGACTATCCACCTAGTCAACACATCCCTGAACATTTTGGACAATTTCAGTTGGGCCAGTCCACCTAATATGTACATCTTTGGACAGTGGGAGGAAACCACAGCACCCGGATCCCTGATACTGTGAGGTGGCAGTGTTAACCACTGAGCAGAAAGTTCAGTCTTAGGAACAGGCACATTCCTGATAAAGATCTACTTGGCGATAAGAAAAATAGTTAATGTGGGTACTCCTTCAGACAGTTGCTCTGTTACTTGAATACTCTGTGTCACTGCTAATATCTAGGCTTTTAGTCTGGCAGTCCTTTTTAGGTGGCTTGACTTCACTAATCTCTTTTAGATTTAAATAAGAACTGAAAATGCTCAGCAGGTCTGGTAGCATCTGTGGAGGGTGAAACAGAATCTGGCATGAGTCTTCTTCAGAACTGTTTGCTTTATTTTAATACATTAATCTCAATTTGATAATCAGATTTAAGCTTTTATAAAGTATTTCTCAACTGTCCATGACTTGCTAGTGAGACTCACTTTCAGGCTTCAACTGACTTCTTTTGTCGATTAGTAATAACTGAATATTCAACAAAGGCTGAATCCAAGTTAAAGTTAAATATTTCATCCTCCTTGGATAACTTTTTTTGCTGGCTGCTGTCAGTTGTTTGTTGCATGTAATCAGCAAGGTCATTGGAAAAGCAGATAAATTCATTTCTTCCTCACCTCTTCCAACAGACATGAGGTGGCTCAAAAAAGAAAGCAGAGGCTAAATTGTCATGAATTTTATGGTCAAACAGTGTAGAAAGTTCCAGACCTTTTCATCAGTTGGATAGTCTGCTTTTATGTCAGTCTCATTCTCTGCCATTCATTCCTGTAAGAGCAAATGGAGGTAACTTTGCTGCAGGTCACTGTTACTTTTGGTGAATCCTATTCTCTGCTTCTCCTACCTTTCCTCAAAGTAAGTGAGAAATCTGCCACATCCTCCTGTGGTCCTATGGACGTTGGTTCTTCAATGAAAAATGGCTTGCAGATTAAGGAGTCAATTTCTTGTCGAGAAATGAATTTATTTAAATTCAGCTGCAGCATGGGAATAAAAAAGTTTCTATGTTACCTGCACAGCTCCGTTTTATAAAGAACAATGCTGTTTGGGAATGATGTACACAGTATCAATAATCTCCATTCCATTCTAGAAAAGGATAACCTGCATCTGCCCTCGCACTGTTATTGTAATGCCTCCTACACCTTGAGGTTTAGTTGGACACAGGTGGAGAATTTAAGCTTCGACCATAGTGGTGAATCAGAAAGAATGGCTATGCTTTCCTCTGTATCCACTTTAATACCAATTTATTTTCTACTAAACATGATATACATGCCAGTGGAACCACCAGACCACCCCACCACCCAGAAGAATATGTCTTGAGACTTGGCAGCATTTACTTCTTTGATAACTGTAGAATGGGGCAGTGTGTTTTTCAACTTCTGTCCAGCAAATAGACAATCCTCATTGTTACTTTATCGAACCAGCCTAAATTGGCAACAAAAGCAGAAATCGCTGGAAAATCTCAACAAATCTGACATTATCTGTGGAGAGAAACCAGAGTTAGCATTTCAGGTCCAGTGACCCTTTTTCACAACTCAGCCTAAAATGATACTCAGCATTGCTGGTTGGGTGGGATTGTTGACAATGTGAAGCTATCCTAATAGCACAGACAAGAAACAATGACAGAAAATGGTGCTCCTTTCTCTCAGTGTTATTTATCTTACCAGCAAATTGGTAGCTCCCTATTAATGAATTGAACTGAGTGACATTCAAGTGGTCTGGCACCAGGAAAGTTCTCTGTCTTCAAGAATAAAATCTCAGCTTTATTTGCAAAGTACAATCTGGTGAACTGCACAGCCTTTCCTCATATAAAACAGAATTTTAGAGGAGAGCACAATGGCTCAGTGATTAGCACTGCTGCCTCACAGCACCAGGGACCCAGGTTCAATTCCCCACCCTTGGGCAACTGCTTGTGTAGAGTTTGAACATTTGCCCCCATGTCTGCAGGGGTTTCCTCTAGGTGGCTCCAGTTGCATCCCACAGTCCAAACCTGTACAGTTCAAGTGGACTGGCTGTGCTAGATTGCCCCCAGTGTGCAGGCTAGGTGAATTAACCATGGGAAATGCTGTCTGGCTGGCTGGGTTGCTTTTTGGAGGGTAGACTTGATGGTCCGAATAGCCTGTTTCCACGCTGCAGGGATTCTGATTAAATTGAAATTTCTCAAAAGAGCTCCATCAAACACTTGCACACTGATAGAGTCCCTTCATGAGCTCATCTCTCAATCTTCCCTATTGGCAGTTAGCACCTGGCTGATATAAATTATTTATAGAAGAATCAATAGACTTCCCTAGCTCTTTGTTCTACCAGATAAATTTTGCCCTTTGATGGGATTGTGTCTTTAACTAGAATAAGAATCAAAGAACTAGATCACATCATCATATTTAACAGTGTGTTTTCTGTGCCTGACCTGATAAAAATAGTGTCAATACTGCTATTGATCACGTACAACAATACACTGATTTGGTCTTTATCTGATATTTTTGAGGTCAATGGCAATCTGGTATCAACTAAACCATTCGTCCTAGTTGACCTAATACAGGATCTGGTCACAGGCACTGAATGTGGTCCAGTAGCCCAAGAGAAGGCCTTTCTCTCAGTGTTATTTATCTTACCAGCAAATTGGTAGCTCCCTATTAATGAATTGAACTGAGTCACATTCAAGTGGTCTGGCACCAGGAAAGTTCTCTATCTTCAAGAAATAAAACTCAGCTTTATACTGCTGAGTATTTTTCTTCTTGAAGAGTTATGGCAACTGAAAACATTTTATTTTCTCCTCTTTGTGAAGATCTCTAATCTGCAGTAATCTCTTATATACTATGATCAGGCAGCATCTTCTTTACATATGCCATGAGTTCTGTGGATCTGGTCACCACTTGCCAACATGTTTTGAGATTAAATCTGGGTTATTGATAGAAGGTAATCTGCTTCCATGTCAGTTAACATCAACCACCTTTACATTAACGATATATAAGAAAATGGTAAAGAAGACATCCCTGGGAAACCAATGCATTTAGAGCCCAATTCCGTATCATCTGACACCATGATGGGCATTACTCCTTACAGACACACTCAGTGGAATAAAGGTATAGTTGGCCACTTACTCCACAGGAGCAGAACGGGAATAGATGATATGTTGATGCAGTGAGCTGAAGTAGGATAAGACATAGCATGTACAGGGTTAAAACATTGGAATAAATCTGAATGGCCTGTTTTGGTAAATTTACACACAATTCTAGGAATGATACATACATGATTATTTTGTAAATTCCCTATTAAAATGTTGCGATAATGTTACTTCCGCCATCTACAATTCGACCCCAAGACATTTTCCCATCCCCACCCTTGTCTGCCTTCCGGAGAGATCACTCTCTCTGTCACTCCCTTGTTCGGTCCACACTCCCCTCCAACCCCACCACACCCGGCACCTTCCCCTGCAACCGCAGGAAGTGCTACACTTGCCCCCACACCTCCTACCTCACCCGCATCCCAGGCCCCAAGATGACTTTCCATATTAAGCAGAGGTTCACCTGCACATCTGCCAATGTAGTATACTGTATCCATTGTACCCAGTGTGGCTTCCTCTACATTGGGGAAACCAAGCGGACGCTTGGGGACCGCTTTGCCGACACCTCCGCTCGGTTCGCAATAAACAACTGCACCTCCCAGTCGTGAACCATTTCAACTCCCCCTCCCATTCTTTAGACGATATGTCCATCATGGATCTCCTGCAGTGCCACAATGATGCCACCTGAAGGTTTCAGGAACAGCAACTCATATTCTGCTTGGGAACCCTGCAGCCCAATGGTATCAATGTGGACTTCACCAGCTTCAAAATCTCCCCTTCCCCCACCGCATCCCAAAACCAGCCCAGTTCGTCCCCTCCCCCCCAAGCCTGTCTCTGCCTCCCTAACCTGTTCTTCCTCTCACCCATCCCTTCCTCCCACCTCAAGCTGCACCTCCATTTCCTACCTACTAACCTCATCCCACCTCCCTGACCTGTCCGTCTTCCCTGGACTGACCTGTCACCTCCCCACCTATACTCTCCTCTCTACTTATCTTCTTTTCTCCATCTTCGGTCTGCCTCCCCCCTCTCCCTATTTATTCCAGAACCCTCCCTCCGTCCCCCTCTCTGATGAAGGGTCTAGGCCCAAAACGTCAGCTTTTGTGGTCCTGAGATGCTGCTTGGCCTGCTGTGTTCATCCAGCCTCACACTTTGTTATCTTGGGTATTTGTAACACGGTTTTAAGCTTTGGTCCCACATTGACTAATATTGGACTTACTTGATAAAAGCACATCTTGTTAACTACACTGCACTTCTACTACATCATGCACAGAAAGTTGTCCAATTGGTGAATGTTCCGACGGATCTGCTTTTTAACGGGTGTGCAAAGTTTAAGAAAATTAATGTTAACTTGTCCATCTCATTAGGATATGTGGTATCAAAGTTCAAAAAACTGTTAACTGTTCTATAATTTTATGGGGAAACGAAATGGAAGTAAACTTGCTGGAATATTTTAGGATAGGTTGCGCAAATATAACTAATTACTGTGCGTGTGGTAGTTTGTACGTAAATTGCTAAGTTTTGTTTTTGCATTGTCAACGTTGTACTGCGTTGTACAGAAGGGGGAACGTATATACCTCGGAACGGAGTGTTACCTTGCGCTGTGCAGCATCGGACGGGTTTTGTGGTGACACGCGGAGGAGTTGGAAGGCAAATTTCGGTAAAAGGCCGAGGAGCCGCTCCCGGGGGGTGTCATGGCGGAAAACATTGTGAGTAACGGCTTCATCTTCGGCGAGCTTCTTGCAGCCTGCTCGGGTTCGGGGCCTGAAGGCCTCCCGCCTAACATTGGTGGGCCGTCCTTATTACCTGACCTGGGACACGACCGACTGGAGAGGTCCCTGATTTTCCCACTTAACTGCCAGGCCCGGACTGAGGAGTGGGGGTTGACAGCTTCAGGCCAAGGCCCCGACAGCGGCCCTCCCTGTCCCTGGGGTTGGAATGGAGCATCTCCACACGTCTCCGGTGTCGGAGCAGTGAGGCAGCAGATCGGGTTTAGATCCCTCCCCTCTCCCTCCATGCCTCAGCCAGCTGGAGGCCGGGGAAAGATGTGGGGTTCTTTCGACCACTCACAAAATGACACGATGTAACCTCCAACATGACTTGCACCAACGTTTGATTATTTAGTCTGTGCGTGGACTGTAGATTTGCTTTGCTGCCCGGTTTGAAGTGATTACTCAGTTAAACTGAGTCTCTGCCTGATGCACCATATCGAGTTGTGATTGCTTCCTAGTCCATTATGTTGACTACCACAACTTTTTGGAGAATGCAGCCACCACAGTTGCCTAATCCTTCTGTGTTGCACTGTCAGTATTGTTTGTCTGTATGAGGCGCTCGTTCACAGCCAAAGCTGCGTTTTTGGCCTCTGCCGTTTGCCCAATTTTCAGCAGTTAGACACTGCTGCATAGTCAAATGTTGAGCAACAGATTTCGCGACCATTGTGGATTTTGTACTTTTAAATGTCAGTATTCAGAATTGCTCTTCTTGCTCATTCAATGACGTTCAATTTGTCTAACTGTAGGATTGAAATTATATGGTCACGTAATTGCTCAGTCACTTAGAAAAGGACACACTTTGGATTCAGTCATGTTGGCCAGGATCCCTGGTCAGTAAATTAGCTCATCCCATCCTGAATGAACACTAAGATTAGCTCGACCAAAGTGCTGCTGCCCTCTGGATTCAGACCCCTGAATGAGTTGGCAGTTTTGCATGGGGAGGGAATTTTAATATGTCTGCATAATTTGAAGAAGCTGGGGAAACACACTGAATATTTTTGAACAACCTGTTTTTGTTTTAATAAAGAAGCTTTGCTGTAACTTGTGCATTTGAAAAGAGACTACAAATTGAAGACTGTCTAAATGATATGAATTACTTGCAATCTGAAGTACTATATGCATGTAAATATTTATTTAAGGTAGTAAGAGTTCAGTAAATGCTTTATTATATCTTGTACACAACTTGTGAGTTTAAAGATATCTATCTGGATTGAAGCACACAATGATTTTGTAGTACTGTGGGCATTTTATAGGTGCTAGATTAATGAAAATTGTGACTTACTTTTTAAAACATTAATTACTACTTCATTGCAGTTTTAAGGCTGTAATGGTAGTGACAAATGAGTTAGTTGGGAGATTGGAAAATAGACACTTTAGTGATCAGCTGTTGTATGATGTAAGTGTGGGTTAGGAAGTTAGTGCCAGCTATTTACGTAAATGTTTTAAAATTAAAAATAAAGTTGGTCACTGTGCTGTAGCTTTGTGCCAGTGATGTCAAGTAGTAGTTTTCAGAGAAAGTTTGAATATAGATGCAATGATTGGAGATAGAGATGAGTGAAATCCAGTAACGAAAGGTGAACTACTGGAAACTCCAGCTGGTTAGATTGCATTTTTTTTTTGGAGAGAACAGAAAAGTTTGAAGATTCCACAACGAAATCTCTATGGAATGTAATCCAGACAGTGGGTTGGGAGCTGTTTTATGTCCATTTGTATAACACCTTGATTTTATGTTTATAGTTTTAAAAATGAAAACATTACCAATTGGAAAGTAGAAAAGGAACCCCTTTGGAACACTGTCTGCATTAAAGATTGAGAAACTAGAAGATACAGAACTGAATCACTCAAACACTACCACTGGTGTGATGGTGTGGACAGTTACAAAAGTCGGCACAAGAATTTACAATGGATTAGTAATAGAAAACATAACACAAAAAATAACAATTTGAAATAGGATTTTTGTAGCCAGAAATACATGTATGAATTAAGTTTTTGAATGCTGGCTTTGGTTCAGTTTGTAAGAT
This sequence comes from Stegostoma tigrinum, assembly GCF_030684315.1. Lineage (NCBI taxonomy): Eukaryota > Metazoa > Chordata > Chondrichthyes > Orectolobiformes > Stegostomatidae > Stegostoma > Stegostoma tigrinum. The sequence goes on from NC_081375.1 coordinate 23,078,837, forward strand.
CCTGCCTCTGAGTGTCAAATGTCCATGTTCAAGTCTAATCCCAAGACTTGAGTGTCAGCAGGGCTTTTCTTACACTCCAGTGCAGTCCTCTGAGCACAACATTGCTGGAGGTGCCATCTTTCAGATGAAATATCAAACTGAGGCCCCATCTACCTATTCAGATGTATGTAAAAGATTGTGCCGCACATTCAAAATGAGGAAGCGAGTTGACCTGTCACCAAAAATCACAAAAAAAACACCTGAGCATCATGACATCGCTGTTTATAGAGGCTTATGACATGCATTTGGTTGCTGCTTGCCCTCCATTACAATACCCTTTTTATTCAAAAAATACTTAAAATAACTATAGAGTGCTCTGTGTTGTCTGTCTGTTGTGAAATGTGCAACGTAAATACACATCCATTTTTAAAATGTGTGGTGATGTAGTGTGCCATGATGAAGAGATAGCAAGAACTGCAGATGCTGGAGTCAGAAACAACACTGGAGCTGGAGGAGCAAGAAAGTTATGTTTTGAGTCAGGACTCTTCTTCAGAAATGGAGAGGGATCTCAAATAAATGGAGGAGGGATGGGGCTGAAGAAGGTAGGTGGGATGGTGATAGGTGAGTGCAGATGATAGGCAGTGGTGGAGATTGGTCAGTGAGATAGGTGGGAGAAAAGATGGACAGGATATGTCAGGTCAAGGAGGTAGGGATGAGAGGGAGTGTTGGACATGGGATGAGGCTGGGGTTTGGGGAGATTGAAACTGGTGAGCTCCATGTTTAGACCATCAGGCTGTAGGCTTTTGAATCAGAATATGAGATGTTGCTCCTCCAGTTTGCAGGTAGTGTCATTGCGATACTGGAGGTTTCCCAGGATGGACATGCCACCCAGGGAATGGCAGGGGGAGTTAAAATTGTTGGCAATTGGAGGGTGTGGTCCTCTGTCATGTGCAGATGCTGTACAAAATGATCTCCGAGTCTATGCTTGGTCTCACTGTTGTAGAGGAGGCCCCAACAGGAGCAGTGGATACAGTAGACCAAGGTGACGGATGTACAGGTGAACCCCTGGCTAATATGAAATGTTTGTTTTGGGCCTCGAATGGGGGTGGATGGTGTGGGGGCAGTTGTAGCACTTGCAGTGGTTGCAGTGGAAGGTGTCTGGGTTAGTGGGGAGTGTGGAGCAGATAGGAAGCTTTGTTTGCATGAGGTTGATGAATCTGCATTACTTTTTTCTCAAACATCAAATGTAATGTTGATCAGAATTGGAAATAAGCCATACTACCCCTCTGCTTCGCCCTCCAATAAAATTATGGCTGATTTATATTAAATTGTCCTATTCCCCATCTTCCTTGATTCTTAGTGCACAAAAGTCTATTTGTTTCAGTTTTGAACATACTTAATAACCGAGTATCCATGGCTCTCAACAGTACTGAATTCCAACGATTCATAAGCCTCTGAAAAAATTTGTCCTTGTCAGTCTTCAGTGGCTGATCCCTTTTTTTGAGACTGAAATTAAGTTCTGTGCCGACCAGCCAGAGGAAAAAACCCTCAGTGCATCAACTGTGGCAGCCTCTTTGGAGAATTTCCTACCTTCCAATGAGATCACCTCTTGTGCTTCTGCAAGTATAGATATTTTTAATCATCCTGTTTAGAGATGTAATTACATACCTCTACACTTGAATTCATGCCTCCTAACTTAGCAGTAGGGATGCTACTGCTGCACCGCAAGAGCCCTGGTCTTCTGAAAGTATCGACTGTTTATATTTGGGTTGTACCCATACGAGTCAGTCATGTTAACCCTTTCTGAGGTAAGTATATCCTTCCTTAAGGAGAACGTTTTTTTAATAGAATACTTACATTGGCTCAGTATGTTATTGGGGAACTGGCTGGAGTTATTATTGAACACAGCTGACAACAGATGAATTGGCACTGATTACAATCACAACAGAAACTACATATTGTTAATGTAGTGTGATCATGTTTAGACTTGACTCCTAACCTGAGATGATATTCTTCTCCACATCTCAAAAGGCCACAGCAAAGAAATCAATAACAAAAATGAAATAATTAGTGCATAATTAAGTTACTTTAGGGAGCCACTGGTTAACACTATTCTGTTTGCTCTTAGCAAAATCTAATCCACTCTAATATGCTGATTAAATAAAATGGATTAACAATGAAGTTAAAGTATAAAATAATAATTGTAAACTCTCTAAGTTTTCCAAAAAGTGTGTATCGTATTGTTAAGACTAATTGCTGAACAAAATTGGTATATTTGATAGTCAGATAAATAATCTGTCATTCAAAATCAAGAGGAGGCATGGCATTAATTTTTTTGTGAATGTGTAGAATAATTAACTTGCACAAACTGATTATTTTTGCATATGTATAACTAATTACTGACCTATTATTTGTAGTATTTAGTTCATTTAATACCTCATCTATTTGGATTTCTCATATCATATACTGATGTAATTTGTACTTTGACAAAGTAAATACTGTACTTGGATGTTCCAATCAGGCAATTATGCTCCTGAATGGAGCATCTAGGGCAATGGTAGCGTACAGAGTGAGAGTTGCCAGAACTATTTGAAATTTTAAAATTTTTGCCAATCTAGGGATTGGTTCTTTGAAGCCACTGTTGAGACAAAAGACTAGAAAAATGTTTTATTCTTGAAATTACTTTACTTCAATTCTGATATTTTTATCGGATTCAGTGTCTGACTATTTCTACAGATGAAAAGTTGCTCTCTGTGTACCTCTTTTTAATGAATGGGTAGAAAAATACTAAATTAGTAGCATTCCAGAAATTGAATACAACGTCATCTGTTCTAGTTTGGTTAATTGATTTTGTTGTGGGCCCTTGTGTTCTTCGTCAAGTTTGGAAGATGACAGTATCACACTAGACCATGACTTTGACAAGCTTATTAAACTGAGGGGGAAGAAAACTGTTATAACTGTGGTAGATAGCCATTTGAACTAGAAAACTACAAACAGTTGCGATGACTGTATTGAACAATAACTTGTTTTTCTGTGTTGGTGGATCTTTATTTCTCCCCATCAATCAAGAAATCTGATTTGACCATTTTCTTTCAAAGATTTTAGAAGAGCTAGGGAATGTAACGTAGCCAAAAGGTAATTTGAACACCTAACTGAATTCAAAGGGAAGCTGCCAATTAAGCATTGGCTAAATCTCAATGCTGTTTATAATTGGATTTAATTGCTTTGCTTACTCCTTTGGATACCAACCAAAAAAAGTCAACTTGTGTGTTGGATCCAAGACATTTCTATCAAAATAGTTTTGGATGATATCCTGTGGGTGAAATTTCTTTCATGATGCATGTAAAGAGGCCAGTACCTTGTTAAATTTTGGGTTGCTGTTTTCTTTTCCCCCCTATTGTAGTTACATTTTAAACTGTTGAATGCCAAGGTGTTGACAGTTTGAATTATAGTGAAAAAGTTCCTCTTTTGTGTGCAGGCTTTGTTTTGCAAAGAAAAGTCTAATATTCAAGCCGAACAATACAGTGATCGAATCACCTGAGTAGTTTAGATTTGGATATGTGCAAAAAGTTGCAAGAGAATTAGAACTTTGAAACAATACAATTATCTACACTCCACAGGAACCATTTTAGAACAGTTCATTACAGCAGCAACTTAGGTAGCTCTCTTTCTCTACTTTTGTTCAGACAATGTGAGATTCAATGCATTATTAAACACTTGCACAGAATCTGCTCACCAGGTACCATCTGCCTGTGATCTTTCGGATGTTGGATATTGGTTAACTAATGGAATTTGGCTGCAGTTTTACTGCTTATTTTACAACACTACTATTCATGCTGTAGCCTGGCGAAATTAAGATATTATACACTTAAAATACATTTCACAGAAATATTTTAAATTTTCCAACATCATCTGTTTATAATATCTCAATTTGACACATTTCATAGTCAGCTGTGAAAGTAAGACTTTTCATTGTGGTTTAACTGCCCAGTCTTTTTCATGAGCTTTAATTTGAAACCTCCCACTAAATATGGTTCTTATCAGCAGATTACTGCTTGAGCAGGTCTAGGATGTGTATAAGTGAGGCGGGTGACGGCAGTCCCCGGAACCAGTCAGATTGAGGAATTCTTGGAGGTTCAAATTAGAATATTTAACTCACTGTCAAATCATGTACAGAGTGAAATAGGAAGGGAAAGAAAGTTTTGAGATCGAGGAATAAAAGAGTGAAAAATAGAATTTTAAGAATAGAATTGTTTTTGAAACTTGCCAAAAATAAGTGCAGTCTAAATGCATGTGACTCCAGACTTTACTACTAAATTCCAGTGTTGTAGAGCTTGTTTGGCAGTATTTGTCTTTTTTTAATGCCGTTTAAAAATTCAATAATAAACTTACTAGTTCTACCCTTTTTGTCAGTATTAGATATCTGTGTGATGAGTAGAGCAATTTCCCATCCTTCATTGGAATGTAATGCTGAGTCATTGGTGAAGTATCAATGGAGTACAGGTTCTGAGTCAGTAGGGCAAGCCAGAAAACACAATCTAAATTTTGATGTTTAACTTTGGGTGTCAAAGCTGGACGTTGTTCAGTTTGTTCCAGAGAAGCTATGAATACTATTCATAGTATTGAATACTAGGGGCGGCACGGTGGCTCAATGGTTAGCACTGCAGCCTCACACCACCAGGGATCCAGGTTCGATTTCAGCATCGGGCAACCTTCTGTGTGGAGTTTGCACATTCTCCCCATGCCTGCGTGGGTTTCCTCCAGGTGCTCCGGTTTCCTCCCACAGTCCAAAGATGTGCAGGCTAGACGGATTGGCCATGCTAAATTGCCCATAGTGTTCAGGGGTGTGTGGGTTATAGGGGGATGGGTCTGGGTGGGGTGCTCCAAAAAGGACGGTGTGGACTTGTTGGGCTGACGAGCCTGATTCCACACTGTAGGGAATCTAATCAAATCTAATCTAATCTAATCTATTAGTGTCGTCCTTATCCTTAACACAAAATTCAGGCTTATTTATTTCTTCATGGTCGTGAGGAATCATATGATGTTTCTGGGCACTTCATGAGGTTGTCAATGGTATTGCAACATTTATTTCAGATTTGTAATCTGTGAAGCCAGATTCTTGCTTTCCCCATCAGTTACAGATTATAATGGCTTAGTCAATGCCCATTTTTACAGATCTTGTTGTTGTCTGTTTGATCTTATGAATGTTGTCGCTTAGGAAGAAATCCCTTATGATTTAATATGGGCTGACAAACACCATGGAGGGATGGCAGACGCAATAGTCAAGTGTTGTAACTGCAGCATTACTATGCACTTTCATTTATTCTTGAAGCTTGCGTTGCACGCAACATTTGATTATTTAAAATGAACTGAGTGGCATTGCATTGTCGTAGGATTAGGCTGGCTAATAGCAGGTTTAGGATAAGCATTTCATACACTGAATTTTAGTTTTCAGTGGTTGAGGTTGTACGGGACATTGGTGAGGTCACTTTTGGATTACTGTATACAGTTCTGGTCACCCTGCTTTAGAAAGGATACTATTAAATTGGAGAGGGTGCAGAAAAGATTTACTAGGATGTTGCTGGGACTGGAGGGTTTGATTTATAAGGAGTGACTGGAACCTTTTTCACTGGAGCATAGGAGGTTGAAGGATGACCTTTATAGAAGTTCAAGGTGTAATGTTTTGTTGACCATACAGTTCTTTAAGATTTTTGAAAAAACTCGATGTAATTGTACAAAAGGAATCTGACAATTGAGGATGGTGAATCCTTGGGAACCTGTGCCGCAAAGGGCTGCGGAAGTCAAATCATGAGTGTAGTTAGTACAGATAAAGTCTTCATTGATAAGGGGATCAAGGATTACAGGGAGAATGCAGGAGAGTGCGGTTGAGAAACATATCACCCAAAATCAAATCATGGGGCAGACTTGGGCCAAATAGCCTAATTTTGTTCCTTTTATCTTACGGTCTTTTGTAGTTGTAGGAAGGAAGCCAGCCAAGTTTAGTGCCCTTATTTTGGTGATTATCTTTAATATGATCGTCTGCCATATACCTTTTGTTTTACATAGAGAAATTTTAGAATAAATGTTTGCCCTTGCAAGCATGGCTGAAACAGATGTGAAAATAAAATTGGGAAGTCCAAAAGAATGACTGACAGTCAATGGCAAATGATAACCCAATGTCAGTTGGATCAAAATAGATTGAAATGGTTGAGATACTACAAACGTAGCATATTTAATAGCTCAGTACTTTTGTTAGTTTTTGTTTTGGCTCACTTAAGTCCCACTGAAAATATTAATTAAATACATACAAATTTGCAGGTCATTTGATATCTTGAGCACTCAAAAAATGTTTCCAGATCTCCAATTTTCTAACACTTTTGAAGGGCTTTAATTGTAGTTTAAACAAGAGTGTTGTGTGATATTGCGTGCTGTTACTGTGAGTGCTTTCATAAAACTTTATCATGTTTATGTGCACTTTAAATATTTATTTAATCTTTTAGATTGTCCGTATTCAGTCACCACATGGCATGAAACGGATTAACGTGGGAAAACGAGAAACAGGAGCCCAATTTTTGAAAAAGGTAATGAATCATTTTCTTCAGGGGAAGTTTGCTTCTGAGAGCCTCAAATGTATTGTATATTTCCTTTGTTTTTCTGTTTAACTCCAGTAATTTTGGTAAATACTAAAAGAATTTTTCACATTATCTTGCTATTTCTTTAATGTTGACTTAAATATTATTCATAAATTCCTGCTCTCTCTCTTTGACATTTAAATGATTATGGGAGTCCAATTCCATGCAATATTAAATGACTTGTTACACTGAAGTTCTGTTAATTTTTACATATCTGATGCTTTGCCTGTAGCATGCCTCTCATATTTGAAGTATCATAGAGTCATTCAGCAGGCAAGCAAATGCTTTGGCCCAACTCGTCAGTAGCAACCAGCATTGCCAAACTAAATTAGCCCAACTTGCCTGTGTCTGGCCCATATTTCCACTAAAGCTTTCCTATTCATGTACGTATCCAAATGTCTTTTAAAAGCTCTAACTGTCCCCACATCTACCACTTCCTCTGGCAGTTTAATTCACGTACAAAGCGTCCACTGTGTGGAAAAATTTGCCCCTCAGGTCCCTTTTTTTAAATCTTTCACCTCTCACCTTAAAAATATGTCCCCTAGTTTTTGAACTACCCTACCCTAGGGAAAAGACCTGCTTGCTGTTCTCCTTATCTATGCACCTCATGACCTTATAAACCTCTATTAGCTCATCCCTCAACTTTCTATGCTCCAGTGTAAATAGTTCCAGCCTGTCCTTATCCATCAAACCCTCTAGTCCTGGCAATGTCCTGGTAAATCTTTTCTGCACCCTCTCTAATCTCATAATACCCATTCTGTAGCAGGGCGACCAGAACTGTAAACAGTACTCCAAAAGTGACCCTACTAATGTCCTGTATAGTCTCTACATGATGCCCCAACTACTATGCTCAGTGGTCTGACCAATAACGGCAAGTATGCTTAAACTCCTTCACCACCCTGTCTGTCTGGGACGCAACTCTCAAAGAACTATGTACCTGAACCTTAGGTTTCTTGTTCGCCAACATTACCCAGGGCTCTGCCATTAACTGTATAAGTCCTGTCTGTGTTACTGTTACCAAAATTCAATACCTTGCATTTATCCAAATGAAACTCCGTCAGCCAGTCCTCAGCCCATTAGCCTATTAGATCAAGATTCCTTTTGGAAACTTGGATACCTTCTTCACTATTAACTATACCATCAATTTTGGTGTCATCTGCAAACTTAATAACCATTGCTCCTCATCTAAATCACTTACATAAATCACTTACATTAGTGACAAACAACAGTGGACCCAGCACCAATCCTTCTGGAACACCAGAGATCATAGGCCTGCAGTCTGAAAAGCAACCCTCCACCACTGCCCCCTGTCTCCTGCCATAAAGCCAGCTTGTATCTGATCAACAGGTTTTCCCTGAAATCCACATGATCTAACTTTATTAATCAATTCACCATGTGGAACCTTGTCAAAGGTGTTACTAAAGTCCAAGTAGACAACATCTATCGCTGGGCCCCCATCAGACTTTTTGGCTACATCCTCAAAAAAGCTCAAGTTTGTGAGACACTATATTTCCTATGCATGAAGTGATGCCAACTATCTCTAATCGGCCCTAGCCTCTCCAAATGCATGTAAATCCTATCCCTCAGAATCCTCTCCAACTACTTAGCCATCATAGAACATAGAACGATACAGCGCAGAACAGGCCCTTCAGCCCTCGATGTTGCGCCGACCTGTGAACTAATCTAAGCCCACCCCCTTACACTATCCCATCATCATCCATCTGCTTATCCAAGTACTAATTAAATGCCCCTAATGTGGGTGAGTTAACTACATTGGCAGGCAGGCTGTTCCATGCCCTTACCACTCTGAGTAAAGAACCTGCCTCTGACATCTGCCTTAAATCTATCACCCCTCAATTTGTAGCTATGCCCTCTCGTACAAGCTGACATCACCATCCTCGGAAAAAGACTCACTGTCCACCCTATCTAATCCTCTGATCATCTTGTATGTCTCTATTAAATCGCCTCTTAGACTTCTTCTCTCCAGTGAGAACAGACCCAAGTCCCTCAGCCTTTCTTCATAGGGCCTTCGTTCCAGACTAGGCAACATCCTAGTAAATCTCCTCTGCACCTTTGCCAGTGCTTGCACATCCTTCCTGTAATGGGGCAACCAGAATTGCATGCAGTATTCCAAGTGAGGCCGCACTAGCGTTTTGTACGATTGCAGCATGACATCACAGCTTTGGAATTCAATCCCTCTACCAATAAAACCTAACACACCATAAGCCTTCTTAACAGCACTGTCAACCTGGGTGGCAACTTTCAGGGATCTATGTACGTGGACATCAGATCCCTCTGCACGTCCACACTAGCAAGAATCTTTCCGTTGGCCCAGTATTCTGCCTTCCTATTATTCTTCCCAAAGTGAATCACCTCACATTTATCTGCATTGAACTCCATTTTGCCTCCTTTCAGCCCAGTTCTGTAGTTTATCCAAGTCTGCCTGCAACCTGCAACATTCTTCCACACTGTCTACCACTCCACCAACTTTAGTGTCATCTGCAAACTTAGTAACCCATCCACCTATGCCTGCGTCCAAGTCATTTATAGGAATGACAAACAGCAGTGGTGCCAAAACAGATCCTTGAGGCACACCACTAGTAACTGGACTCCAGGCTGAATATTTTCCATCAACCACCACTTGTTGCCTTCTTACAGAAGGCCGGTTTCTAATCCAAACTGCTAAATTTCCCTCAATCACATGCCTCGCTATTTCCTCCAATAGTCTACCATGTGGAACCTAAACTTCTGACATCATTGATGTCAGAAAGACCAACCTATAGTTCCCAGGCTTCTCCTTACAGCCGCCTTTTATTCAGCCCAATGCATTCATAACAATTTATATGGTCCACAAAACTCTCCTTACAACTTTCTTTCGTTAACGCCATCAACATTGCCTTCTGTTCCTTTCGCTTTTTATAGCTCGTCCCCTCAACTGCATCTGGGCTATTGTCTTGACTCTCTAGCTGAAGACATTTCTTTCTGACTATCTTACGTTTGTGGTCTCTCATTCTAATATCACATGCAAGTGATAGCACTCTCAATTTCTAACTTAATAGACCCTTTATAATTGATCTCCATTAGTTTACTCTGTTTTCTCTCTTCCAGAGAGATTAAGAACCTTGATCTGTTCAATTTTTCCTGATAGGTATAACTCCTCAGTTCTGGTATCAGACTTGTAAAATCTTCTGAATTTTTTTCCAGTGCCTCTAATTTTTCTTTAATATAGAGACCAGAACCTCTCAAAGTGTGTAAAGTATAGTGTAAACAAGGTTCAATACAACTTCTGTTCTTTTGAATTACTCACCCCAGAGGTGAACACCTATGCTTTGTTCTTTCTTTTAAACTTTATTTGCTGTCTTGCTTGTTGTAGGTTGTACAACCCCAAATCTCTTGGTTCCATTACCCCATTTAGATAATTATTTTCAAAGGAGTCTGTGGCCTCCTTATTCTTCCTACCAAAGTGCATGACCTCCTCCTTAATGCACTTCAAAGTTTTTTTTGTCAATTACATTTACATTCTGCAAGCTTATTCATTTCTACTTGTATCTTATTATAGTCCACGTCTGCGTTAACTATGTGCCACATTTTGGTCTCTTGCCTGCATTTGAAATTGTACTTTGAAAGTGCAAGCAAATTGCTGTTTTATTGATGCGATTTCAGCCGCAAATCACTACTGAACAGACGGGAATCCAAATGATGAACAGGTCACCTGTCAAAAGGGAGAATTTGCTTGTTTACAAGCAGTTGCCAACGTACAAAAGTCTGCTGAAGTCAGTGATCATTTTCAGTTGCTCTTCAGACGTATCTATTACTGCACTTCGACTTTTTAAAATCGCAAATACTATGACTCAAAGCACTGATTCACCTTATCAGCAAACAGCTTTTCTCAAGTCGTTTCTTATGAAATTTATAAAGCTGTAAAATAAATTGGAAAGCCTGCAAATGTTGAATATTGGAAACAAAAACAGAAGCAGCAGGAAATGCATAGCTGGTCAGAACTGATAAAGGAACAGTCAGTTGTGATGGCAATTTTGAATAAATGTTGGCTTCATAACATTAAGCCTTATCTGTTCTTACAATTTGTGATATTAGAACATGAGTTAAGTGTTATTATGAATACAAACATTTAAGAAGAATTGGTAAATGCAACAAGACAGAAAACAACATATTTGAAGTACCTGAGGAGCACTTAGAAAAATATTCCCAAATTTAGATTATCTTGACTTCCAGATTACAATTGGTTGCAATTGCATTACAATAAATTGTGCCCAGAGCATATTACTAAGGTGAATTCAACATGTGTTTAAATGTTGGGGGTAAATATTCTGTTCACCACTGGAAAATAATGTCTTTGACCTGTTAGTGTATGCTCCAGTAATTGCATGTTCCCTTGATATTCACGGCATTATCGTTGAATTTCCCCACTGTCAACATCCTGGTGGTGACCTTTGATCAGAAACTGAATGGGTCTAGAGAGAAAAACAGGTCAGAGGTTGGGAATGCAAGGAGTAATTCTCCTCCTGTGTTCCCAAGGTCTTGTCTAAAAGTAATGCAAAATAGGACCGTGTTTAATTTGCTTTAAAATGTAGGAACTTCCAGTTTGAATTCTGAAGTGCAGGTCTTGGTAATTGATAAAGCTGGAATTTGTCAGCTGAGTTGTACTAAATTTTAGAAGATGTGCATTTATTGGATATAAAGGTAAAACAATACACTTAAGTTGAGGAAGTAAAGAACTTTTTTTAATTCACTCGAGAGGATGTGGACAACACTGGCAAGGCAAACATTTATTTCACATCTGAAGCTGTTGAGAAAGTTGTGTTGAGCTGCTGCCTTGAACAGCTGCAGTTTATTTGATGACAGTGCTCACACAGTGCTGTAGTCATTTAGTGGTTAATTCCAAACTTCTGACCTGTAAGACAAGGAATTTGTGTAGCTAGTCCAGTTAAGGGAGTGATGACTTCTACACTGCCCTAGGATGTTGATGTTGGGGAATTCAACAATGGCAATACTCATTGTATATCAAGGTAGAATTGCTTTTGTTTTGGAGATGGTCATTGCATTGCATTTGTTGTGGTTCAGATGTTCCTCAATCTCTTATTGACTGAAGCTTGAATGTTGTCCAGATCTTGCTCCTTGAGGACATAGATTATATCATTATCTGAGAAGTTTAAAATGGAAATGTGCAATCATCAGTAAATATTCTTTTTGGGAGCATTGAATGTTTCCAGCGCCAGAGGTGGTGATTTGTCCCATCCAGTCCCAGCTAGATCTCTGCAAGAGCAATTTGGCAAGTACCTTTCCCAATAGCTGCCTATTCCTTCAAGTGTTTATGTAACTGCTCTTTGAGGTGCTGTGGTTAAATCTGTGTCTGATAGGCTTTCAGGCAGTGCACTATAAATCATAACCACTCACCGCCCAAAGCAACTTTTCCTCGTCACCGTTAGCGATTTTACCAATCGGCCTTAAATTGTGGCTTCTAGATCTGAACCCTTCTGTCAAAGCAGTTTCTTTTTTCCACTTTGCCCAAATGTCTTGGGGTTTTTGAACACCTTTTATCAAATTTTCTCGCAGAATATCCAAATAGTTGAAGGCCCCTGTCCACAGAACTATTCTCAAATCTTCCCTGCACATTGTAAATCCTTCACAGCCTTCTGAAAGCACATTGTCCAGAATTGGATGCAGTGTTCCATTTGAAACTGAGCCAGTTCTGACCTTATTGTGAAAGGTGGATCCTTAATGAAGCATTTGAAGGTGTTTGAACCTAGGATACTACCACCTTGAACTCCTATTGTGATATTGTTGATTGGTTGCCAATAGTCACAAGACTAGGTATGATTCCAACTCCTGAAACCCTCTGGATTCAATTTTACTGGGACCTCTTGATGACACATCTTGTCAAATATTGCTTTGATGCCAAGGCTAGTCACTTATTCCACTTCTGGCTTTTGATCTGTGGTTCAATTCCAGAGCAAAGCAGGCGTAAGGTGCAAGTGGTCCTATTCAGCCCAAATTGAACATCAATCAACAGACATCTAGAGTCATCTAGACTCAAAGTTAACTTGCTGTCTCTCCATTGATTGTCTGACCCACTGTGATCTCCAGAATTGGTTGTTTTCAGTACAGATTCCAGCATAGGCAGTAATTTGCTCCTACATCAGTCAACAGATTATTGGTCAGTAGTTGTGATAATGGGAACTGCAGATGCTGTAGAATCCAATATAACAAAGTGTGGAGCTAGATGAACACAGCAGGCCAAGCAGCATCTCAGGAGCACAAAAGCTGACGTTTCGGGCCTAGACCCTTCATCAGAGAGCTCTCTGATGAAGGGTCTAGGCCCGAAACGTCAGCTTTTGTGCTCCTGAGATGCTGCTTGGCCTGCTGTGTTCATCCAGCCTCTCACTTTGTTATATTGGTGAGTAGTTGCCAGTTGCTAGCATTGTCACTGACATCTTCATCTGTTCGCTGATGATTGGGATGATAACGGGTGGTTTGGATTTGTCTTGATTTTGTGACCAGGATGCTGAGATGCATCAACGTCAGTGTTATAACTCTGTTGAACCTGCTTGGCAGGAGGTGCAGCTACTCCCGGAAAGCAAGTCTTCAGCACTACAGCCAACGTGTTATTAGGTGTCATAGCCCTTGCTGTGCCCTTGCTACATTCAGCTATTTTTGGTACCATACAGAGTGAATCAACTTGACTGAAAGCTGGCAGTTGTGAAGGAAGGAACCACGGGTTGTGGCTGAAATGAATTATTCACTCCCTTTCAGTGTTTGTGAATGCTCAGTCTTTTTTTTGGCTGGGCTTGACTGTTATTAGTGATGTTTATGAACCTTTCATTTCCCAATAGTTGTTTAATTATTCGATGTCATTCACAGTTGGATGTTGGAGAATTGCAGAGCCATAATCAGATCGGTTGGTTTAAGGATCATTTGATTGTGCCTACAGATTGCTACTTTTGCTGTTTAGCAAGTTGTGTTGTAGCTTCACCATGTTGGCACCTTATTGAAGGAACTTAAGTAATGTTCCTGGAGTGTTCTTTGACATTCCTTATTGCTACTATCGTAATGTGTAAGATTCAATGCTTGGATTATTTGCTGGCTCTTGCAGACTACGGTGGAAAATAAATCTGCTGCTGATGGCTTCCAGTGCTTCCTGAACGTCATGATTGTGAGCTGCAAGATCTGTTTTTAAATTTGTCCAACGCACTATGGTATATACAACATGACTTGTGGTGAAGACAGACTTCGATTTGCATATTTACTGTGTAATGGGTTCTCCTGCCAGTACTGTTGTGCAAGATATATCTGGGGTAGTTAGATTAGTGATGACAAACTGCAGTAGGTTTTTCTGTCATGTGAGTTCTCTCCTAACCGCCAGAGTAGGCCTGCAGAGTTCCTTCTTACTTCCTACTTTGTAGTGGTGCTTCCGTTTGCTCTTGGTGATGGACATTGCAAGCCCCCACTTTTGAGTATATTCTGTGCCCTGATACCAACTGGGATCCAGCACAAGAGGACTGCTAAAAGATGTAGATCTGCGAGAAAATTCCTTGCCAAGGTTTGATCAGGTGCATGACTCTTTGAGCTTTACCCTCGTTGTTGAGGACTCCTACAGCCACATCCCTCTGAACAAAGCACTACTCTGATGCTACTTCTAAATCTGTCCCAATTGACAGGAAGAACCCATGATGCAGTTTGGGACATTGTCTGATAGCTGTGATTCTGAGAGTCTGATTGTATTGGGTTGCTTGCTTTTATTCTGTCTGATGAAAAAGGTTGTTTCTTGTTATCAGAAATTAAGGGTGGGCTAGTAGTTGCCCATTTCGATCAAAGCATGCATAAAATCTTAACTTTTTTACTTTGGCATCCTAATTATAATTTAATTTGTTTTTCTTTTTAGGTTGCAAAGGAATTTGGCTGTTCTAACAATGGCTTTTCTGTATACCTTAACAGAAATAAAACTGGAGAGATCTCCCCAACGAATAAATCACTGTCTTTGCTTAAAATTAAGTACGTACAGCTATTAAACATTTTTAATAATAATGAAAACTTTTCAACATGTTAAAAGTCTTTTATTTGAAAATGAATGGGATGTATAACTAACTGCTGTCTGATTACTTTCATCATATGATGCTTTGGATTTATTGAAGTCTGGCAAATGTTGTTGAAATGACTTTATTCAATAGGGTTTCTTAAGCAAGTTTTAAACCTGAGTTGAGTAAACTTAGTCATGTATAATTTGATAGAAAATTCACAGGACAATTGAATACAGTCTCCAAAACATAAGTAAAAGTTCATTTTTGTTGTGAAAGATTTTTACTTAATTATCATAAGCCAGTGGCTCTACCTAGAAGAATAATTTCTATTTAATTTATTGTGTAGTTGGAGAAAAGACTAAAATGTGTACACATTTGCTGACTTAATTTGCTCTAAAGGACAAGAAAGTACATGAGGTGAAGATGTTTGTTTACTTTTGTTTTCTGTTCTCATTCTATCCTAATAGCAAAACACTTGGCCATTAGAGTGTTTCAAGAAATAGATTTGTGTAGACTGTGTTACTTACTTACTCATTCTTGAACTTTTCTAACTTTTTTTTCCCCAACGTTAAGCTACAGTTTTTGCATTTTGCTAGTAGATTACTTCAAATGTTGGCTTAGAAAGGAAACGTAGTTCCTCCTCGTTGCTTCAAGTGTTCCGAATTTTAGGAAGTGTTTGTTTAAAATTGTATTTGTGACAAGTGATTTCAATCATTTGTACATTATATAAAATATCCCCTTCTTGCATTAGATTAGGACATGAGTAATTAAAGTATCCCATTCATATGCCTTTAACATAATGAAATGATCCAAGGCATTACATGGAGGTGTAATAAAACAATAGCACCAAGACAAGGAAGCATGGGGACAGATAATTAAAACTTGCCCACAGAAAACTAGCACACAAATGCAGCAGTTGATCAGGAAAGATAATGGAACATTGTCCTTTTAATTCAAAGAGGTTGGAGTGTGTGGAGAGAAACTTTATTGCAAAAGCACAAGGTGCTGGTGAGACCATGTCTGGAATGAGAGCAGTTTTGGGCCCTTTGTTTAAGGAAAGGTTATTTCATTGGAGGTAGTTCAGAACAGAGTCTCTCTGCCCATTATGGAGGGATTGTCTTATGAATAAATGTTACACAGAGAATGAGAGGTGACCTCGTTGAAATATAGGATTCTTAAGATGCTTGACAGGGTAAATGCAGACATGAAGTTTCTTCTCACTGGAGCATCTAGGACCGAAGCGCACAGTCTGAGAATAAAGGGGTGCCAAATTAAGACAGATGAGGGAGTGCTTCTTCTGAAAGTTGAGAGCATTTGGAACTCCGTGGCACAGAGCTGTGGGTGCAGAGTTCTTGTGTATATTTAAGGCTGTGATAGATTCTTTATAGGCAGGGAATCAAGGCTCACAGGGGAACGGCAGTGCAGTAAATGTGAGGAGCAGGCTTGTGTGCTGATGGACTACTCCTGTTGCTATTTCTTATGGTCTTAAACATCTTGATCTCCTTCATCATAAGATCAGGGTTGGGATTAATTATGTTTACTGATGATTGCAGTGTTCAGCACCATTCACAGCTCTTCTGAATAGGTCACTATCGATGCCCAAATGCAGCAAGACGCGAACAGTATTAGGCTTTGAGCTGAAGTGTCAATTAACATTACCTTACATTTTGTGTGTTGCAAATGATTGTCTGCAACAAAAGATAATCTAACCATTTGACTCTTGACGCTCAATTACATTGCCATCACTGAGTTCCCCATATCTGCATACTGGA
The DNA here is from genome assembly GCF_030684315.1 of Stegostoma tigrinum. Classification (NCBI taxonomy): domain Eukaryota; kingdom Metazoa; phylum Chordata; class Chondrichthyes; order Orectolobiformes; family Stegostomatidae; genus Stegostoma; species Stegostoma tigrinum. The sequence continues at coordinate 23,095,256 of NC_081375.1, forward strand.
GGTTACCAATGACCAAAAATTGAAGTGGACTGATAAATTAGTGTAATTACTGTAGCTACAGAGCAGGTCAGAAGCTAGGAATTCTACAACTAGTTTCTCACCTCCTGAATTGCCAAAACCTATCTCCCATGTACTTCGTACAAGTCAGAGTGTGCTGGAATGTAATCTACTTGCCTGGATCAGTGCAGATCCAAAAACATTGAGGAAGCTTGACATCATCCAGGACAAAGCAACTTGCTTGCTTGGCACCACATCTACAACATTCACTCCCTCCACCACCACACTCAGCAGCAGTGCATTCCATTTACAGAGTGCACTGCAGAAATTCCCCAGGTACCTTAAGTAGCAACTTCCAAACAAGTGACCGCTATTATGTAGAAGGACAAGGGCAACAGATACATGGGAACACCACCAACCCGATCACCTGCAAATTCCCCTCCAAGCCATTTACTACCCTGACCTGAAAATGCATCAGGGTCTTTTCAGAGTTGCTGGATCAAAGTTCTGTAACTCTGTCCAATGACATTGTTGGTCTACCTACATGAAGTAGACTGCAGTGGTTCCAGAAGACATCACCTTTTCAAGGGCATTCCATGAATGAACAAAAAGAAGTGCATTAATTGCTGTTCTCCAGGGCACATATAAACATGATGGGCTGAGTGGCCTTCTTGGTGCTTCTAAAGTGATTCTAATCATATCCTGTGGTAAATGCTTGAACCATTCAAGTACTATATTTGTTCACACCTGATTCCTGTGCAGTTGGGGAGTCGAGATTAGATCAAATGAAGTTCGGAGGGCGGCAAATGAGAAAAGAAAACATTGATCATTTGCAGATAGTTCTAGGCAACAGACCTCTGGATGTTTCAGGTTCTAGAATCCTGGTCAGCTGTATTCTTTCTGCCCTGTGTGTCATTTTGGTGATGTCTGAATGCTAAAAGTTAATTAATGGCTCAGAAATGTTGAGCGGGCTTTTATTATCTTATTTTCCCCCTTTAAACTGTGACCCGGGTTTATAATGTGTTTGAAAACATGACACTCAGTTGAGAGTAACTGCTCAGAGAACTCAGCAGAATAATTGAATAATAATGACAATAAGACCAAATAACTTAACCTAATTGAACTTATAGCTGGATGCTGTTTATTTTTTTTAAAAGCAGCTGTTTGAAGGAATGCTAAGATTCCCAAGGCAATGAAAGGTTGCTTTGGCAGCAGGAGTGCTTTAATTCAGAACATGCTTGGTTTGAAAGTTTAATTGCTGGTCAATATTTTGACAGGTGTAGGCTTGGTAAATTTACCTTTTGATATCTTCTGCTTTAGACATGGAGACATGCTATTCCTCTTTCCATCAAGTGATGCTGGGACTTCCACTCAAGTTATGGAGACTTCACCTCAAGCTCCTGGAGGGTCTCGAGTTTCAACCACGTCTGCAGTGCCTGTTGTGGAGGATGAAATTGACCAGTACTTAATGAAACAGGATGGAAAGATCTACAGAAACCGGGACCAGCAACAGTAAGGCTTTCTGAACCTATGCTCATGTTAATTATGTGTGTGTTTTATGCTTTGAATGATAACTTGGTGTTCTGAACAAAGCCAATGTAAGTTGAGAGGTGACCTTGTAAAGCACAATAGAACATCTGTATTCAAGTTTATTAACTTTCTTGAGAGATAATGTGCCCTATTATGTTATTCCGTGCTTTCACTTACCATCTATATTCAGGAACATTGATAACCTGCTCTGAAATCATTCCCATGCTTCGAAAACCATTTCTTGGGAGATTTCTGGTTTTTGGCCTCTGTTCCCATCACTTCATTTGGTTTAAGCCAATAAAGTAGAGGCAAAATGTTTCTACATAACTCTAAGATTACAAGCCTAGTCGTATTAAACGTTATTGGCATAAACGTCTGTTGGCATGGTCACGTACCCATGAGCCCTAATATAACTGTGTGAACTTGAGAAAATTTCAACCTTGAAGCAAGATGAACAGACAACAAAATGTTCTCTCAGAACCAGGTTTGGTACCTGTTTTGGACCAAGTAGACCAGGTGCCTGTATGTGTACATTTGGTAGGAATGATCATCAGGTCAAGCTTTAGATTGTGGAAGAAAAATGAACAAATAAAAATAGAACTTCAAAGTTGTGAGAGAATTTCCATGGGATGAAAGGGAAATGAATTCAAAGGCTGACAGGTGAAACTGTAGTTCAACAATGGATGATCTTGAAGGACAAATTCAGCTATGGGTTAGATACATTCCAAGAAGAGTGAAAGCTGGGGGATTCAAAGTCATGATTCCTTAGCTGAAAAGGTAAATAAAGAATATGACTCAATAAAACAAGATATATGTCTATTGAATTTTTCAATTGAGATCTTGGTCAACACAAGAAGAGAGGAAATTAAGTCTGGCAAAAAGATTGAGAGTAGAATGGCAGTGAATATAAAAGGGAACCCACAAATGGTCTCCTACTAGAGAGAAAAGTGGTAATTAGATAAGTAGAGGCACAGATCAAGGTTAGAAAACTGAACGAGTACTTTATATTGATCTTCACTGAGGAAGAGGATGCTTGAAAAAACAGAAGCCAGTTAATGGATTATGTGAAACTTGATAGAATGTACTGGAAAATCTGTGTAGGCTTAGTTTGGATAGGTTGACTGGTCCAGATGGCTTGCATTCTAGGTCAGTAAGGGAAGTGGTCATGGAAATCTTCACAAGAAGCAGAAGAGATGACATGGATTGGAAAGTGCCAGATGTGGCACAGTTGTGTAACTGCAGGCAATTCAATTTATGAAAAAGTTTAGAACAATAAAGGGGGGGAAAAGATTAGGCTTTGAAGTTTGACTTCATTTAGGAGAGCTAATGCAGATTTGTAAAAGGCAATTCCAGTTGATTTTTGGATGAAAAACAGATGGTTGAGGAAAGTTCAATGTCTATTTTCTATATGGATTTTAAGAAAGCGTTAATTATGTTGGCTTATAGTGTAATCTAAATAATTCTCTCTCTTGATGGTCGCTGTGAACCATTACCCACTTGATTTATCGTATTGAAAAATGTGGCTGAGCGTTAGGTCTTCACTGAGGTGTAAACTTGTATTTACCGTACACAGAAAATGATAAAAATGGTTGTGCTAGTATCTATTTTGTTGTCTTGTTTTGGAAAACTTTGACATAAAGGGTTGGATTGTGACAGTGTAATGGTGTATAACACAAGATAATGAATTGACAGCCCACCTTTTGTCTCCCTTGATCTCAGCAAAAATAACGAGGAAGATGCAAAACAGCTTACTAGTTTGCTGTTGTTCACTTTTATACTGTCATGTGATCAATATCTAAGCTAAGAACTCTGCTTTCAGAATTTTGTCCTTTTCAGAATTGACCCCCTTCTGGGATTGTGTTTTTATCAGGTGTCGGCATGGAGCGCTGGGTAAATGTGTTCATTGTGTACCACTGGAGGTAAGTAGGAAGTCACAGTAATATAATTTGTTTGAAAATTAGTGTATAACTAATATGCATAAAATAATAATTGAGGCAACTATGACATTCATTTTTGGACACTAGTACAATTCAGTCAATCAAGTTTGTTGAAAACCATTTTTAACTTAGCAAAATGATTGGGTAGTAGATCTGATGTTGAAACGTTTCAACGCAGTTCCACATGCAGTAGTAATTATTAGTCAGACACTGGAATAGACTTGTGCATTTGATTAATGTCGTTATGGACTAGAATGCCTTAATTTTCTTTTGCTGACCAATTCTTGCATATTTAGTTCGTATTGGGTTCTCGAAGCAGTTATAACAATGTCCGCCTTAAATACATATAGAATCTTTAAGAATACTCCTTTAATTCATTGTGTGTTTTGTATTAGTTCCTATGTTTTGTTGAAAAAAATCTATAGTACAACTCATTTCACTGCATATATGGATTTGGACCTACTCAAGGTACACATTGTCGTACAAGAATGGATGCTAGATATTTTCTTACTGTCATTTAATTAACGGCAAAGACCCTCCCACACTTCTAGACACTCAGTTTTTATGTATTCTATGACATGCTGTCCAACTTATGATAAAACACCCTAAGAGTACTTTGGTGTTCGGGGTTTGAGTGAAGATTTGTAGCTTGCGTGCTGGATGTAGATATTGATGTGTTCACCGAGCCGGGAGGTTTGATGGCATCGAACCTTCCAGCTCGGCAAACGTACCAACATTGACAGTACTGTGGTATTTGTTATTCACCTAACATGCAGTTAGATTTATCTCTTCGTTTACAAGTGAAATCCTTGCTTTTGTTTCCCACAGTCCTCTGTGCAGACACATGCTATCAGTTGAAAAGGAAAATCAGTCACTACTTGGGGTTTTAATGCCATCATATTGGTTTTATTTTGTAATAATGGAATTTTCGTGCTTAGTTGATTTTGATACATGATTCAGTGTGCTCTTAACACATTTTTGGTTCCCATATTTGTAGAGTGAACTGTGATGTAACACAGTATGTTCTTCAAGGTTTTAAGTACTTTTGCCAAAATTTCTTCTTAATGCTTATGTATTTTCTAGCTTGATGCATAGAAGTTGTTTTGTGATACAGAACTTGAGTATTGTTGGAAAAGTCACATTTTGTGAAGCTTTTCATCTTACACTCATCAGGATAATTTGTAAAAATTAGTAATGTAAAGGGTGAATAGCATTTTACAATGTGGGAAGAAAGTGTTTATTGGCTGGTGTGGATTTTGAATAATAGAGGCATTGCCATTTGGAATGAGCCACTCCAATGATAGACACGTGGAGTCTGACTCTGTTCCAACTCATCTATGCCACCCAGGTTTCCCAAACTAAACTAGTCCTATTTTCCTGTGTTTGGCTCATATCCCTCTTAACCTTTCTTATTCATGTACCCGTCCAAATGTCTTTTAAATGTTGTAATTGTACCTGCCTCTACCACTTGCTCTGGCAGCTCATTCTACATACGCACCACGTTCCGTGTGGGAAAAACGTTGCCCCTCTGGTCCGTTTTAAATCTTTCTCTGCTGACCTTAAATTTATGTTCTCTCGTTTTGACCTCCCCTACCCTAGGAAAAGACCTTTTGCTATTCACCTTTATCTATGCCTCTCATGATTTTATAAGCCTCTATGGGATCACCTCTCAACCTCCTATGCTCCAGGCCAAATAGTACCAACTGCTTCTTATAACTCAATCTCTCCAGTCCCAGCAACATCCTTGAAATCTTGTCTGCACCCTTTCAAATTTAATAATAATCTTCCTATGTCAGAGCAACCAGAACTGCACGCAGTACTCAAAAGGTGGCCTCACCAATATCATGTACAGCTGCAACATGACATTCCAACTTTAAAACTCGATGCTTTGACCAATGAAAGCAAGTGTGCCAAATACCTCCTTCACCACCCTCTGATAGCACTTGCAAGGAACTGTGTACCTGAACCCCTATCTGTATGTTCAACAACTCTTCCCAGGACCCGAACAAACTGTCCATTGCATTCTCCGTGGCAATGCTTCAACCAATCAGCACTCTATGCTCACACAGAATAAAATGTTGTTTTCCCTGTACATTAGGACAGTCTACAAGAAATACCAATGAATGCAAAATGAAAGCTTTTTCGGTGATATCGAAGTATGATATTTCAGAGTTCCATTTGTTTTTCATCAAAAACAAATAGAAAACATCATTCTTTGTTATTCACATTGGAACATTCATTATTTCCTGATGTGAGGGCAGTGGTTGGTTGGTTGAGGTCGCAAAGATCATTACTTTTTAATTGCTTATCCTATCCACATTGCAAATCATTTTGACTGAATTGTATTGAAACAAAAGGGAGATGGGGTGGCATGCCCTCAAATGAGGACAATATCACAAAAAAAAAGGAGAATTTGGATAGGTTTTAATATATTTTATTGTGCGAACTAAATTTCAAGATAATCGAGTGGTTTTATCAGGTGAAGGGAAAGCTAAAAATATTACTTTAAGAGGTAGAAAATTGTTGGTAAGTGAACAGTTAATAAAAACAAGTGTTGATACAAAAATTCATAAGCAGTGAAAATGTGTCAGAGGAACAGTTAGGTGTATCATACCTCCATGAAAAGCAAGAGGAGCTCCGAACAAGAAGAGGTGATGATTTGTGCAGGGCTGACAGAGGGGATAGGTGCTGCATGTTTGAAAGTAAAATGGGAAATGTTGGTAACATGCATAGAGGATTCGAAGTGTTAAACTTGAGAGGGTACAGAAAAAAACTTTACAAGGATGTTGACTGGACTGGAGAGTTTGAGTTGTAGGGAGAGACTGAATAGGCTGGAGATTTTTTTTCCCTGGAGCATCAGAGACTGAGAGGTGACCTTGTAGAGGTTTTTGAAATTGAGTGAATAGGGTGAATAGCTAAGATCGTTTCTTCTAGGGTGTGGGGGAAAGAATTAAAAAAATGACCTAAGTGGGCATCTTTCTTGCACAGAGAGTAGGACGTGTATGGTGGAGGCAGGTACAGTTTTAATATTTAAAAGGTATCTGGTTGGGTATATGAATAGGAGGGGTTTAGACTGATATGGGCGAAATGCTGGCAAATGGGACTTGGTCCAATTAGGATGCTTGGTCGGTGCTGACAAGTTGGACTGAAGAGTCCCTCAGCACAGAAACAGACGCTATATGTTAGATACCTTGAAAAAGCACGGTCTTAATCTGATTTCCCCAGAATTTTGGGGTTTCATAAATGGGTGAATACAAGAAATGTTCAGACACAAAAGCTGTTTGTAGTTTGCCTGATTATGGAAAGGATAGTAAAGCCAAAGTAAGATAATAGGAGGAGAGAGAAAATATAACTGTAAAGCTTGGCTGTTGAGATTGGTTCCATTGGAGCAGTAAAGCCAAGACAAAATTTAAGAACTTAAGCTTTTGCATCTGTGTTGTATTACAGTATGAAGGGTTTTGATACGTTAACTAGTGAAAAACTATTTCCTCTAGTTTGGGAGCTAGTGATAAGAGGTCATGACTTTAATATTACTCAGACTTAAGCTTTTGAGGGAGAGAACAGTTGGAGCATACAACAAAAATACAGTACCGCAGCTGCTGAAAATTTGAAGTAAGCGTGGAGAATGTTAGAGAAACTCAACTCAGTTGAAATATTAACTCTTTCTCTCCACAGATGCTGCTGCTGAGTGCTTCCAACATTCTCTCTTTTTGAGGGATCCACTGTTCTGCCTTGGGAGTGTTTGAATGATCAAGGGAACGCTATGTGGGGTGGCGCAATGGCTCAGTGGTTAGCACTGGTGCCTCACACATCAGGGACACCGGATTCAATTCCACCCTCAAGTGACTGTGCAAACTCACACGAACAGTCACCCCGTACCTGCGTGGGTTTCCTCCAGGTGCTCAGGTTTCTTCCCACAATACAAATATGTGCAGGCTAGGTAGATTGGCCATGCTAAATTTCCCCTAGTGTTCAGGGATGGGCCTGGATCGGATGCTCAGTTGGTGTGGACTTGTTGGGCCAATGGGCCTGTTTCCACATTGTAGTGATTCTGTGATATACTATCGCTTTTTGGGAAAATAAGTGAATTTTGAGGCAGCAGATGATAGAGGTTCTCTGATCTGTCAATTTTAAAAATTCTGCAGAAATTGATTGCATTCTTGTTACCAAAGATTATTGGAAAAATTAGTTTGTTTATATTTGTGCTTTGGGACAGGCAACTTTTTAAAATGTCTAAAATTCCCAATATTGTTCAGACAAAATTTCACATTCTGTTTAGACTAGTTCTGAATTCTTCAAATTAGGAAGATAAAACAGGAAACATTGGTTGATTTGACAAACTGTCAACAGTAACATCAGCCCAGTAAACTAAAGGTACATGGTGCATTTGTGATGTGAGCAGTAAAAGGTTAAAGCACTATTTTACTTTGTTTTGTGATATATTCCAGTTACATCTAAAATACTTTTTATATCTGACAAAATGCTGAAGAAACTCAGTAGCTTTGGCAACATCTGTGCACAGAAGAATAGAATAAACATTTCAAGTCAAATAGCTCATCATCTTGTGTTCCACTGGACTCATGCTAATGCTATTTCCGTTTCCGAAGATGCTGTCAGGCTTGCTGAATATGTGTGTTATTCTGCTACAGTTCAAATTTTCAACTCAAACTCCAAAATGAATTCTGCAAGTCTGGCAGCATCTGTGGAGAGAAAACAGGAATTAACTTTTTAAATCCAATGATCCTCCTTCAGAAGGACACTGGACTCAAAACAAACTCTGTTTTCTCTCCACAGATGGTGCCAGATCTTCAGTTTCTCCAGCAGTTTGTGTTCGTGTGTTTCCCATTTCCAGTATCTATAGTTCTTTGGGATAAATAAAACAATATTAACTTGTTCATTTTGAGACTTTAACTGATAAGGCAACAGGAGGCAGTTTGTTATAGTAGTTCAGGAAGCTTTACTTAACTTCTAAACAATACTTAACAAAGCAGGATGACAATTTTACAGGCAATGAATAGAAATACAGAACGTGGGAGCAGGAGAAGGCTATTAGGCCAATCAAGCCTGCTCCACCACTCATCCTGATCATGGCTTATTGTCCAACTCAATAGCCTAATCCTACTTCCTCCAAGAACCTTTGATCCCATTCGCCCAATGCAAGATCTAGCCATCTCTAAGATACGTTCAATGTTTTTGAACCAACCACTTCCTGTGGTAATGAATTCCACAGACTTAGCAGTCTTTGGTTGAAGAAATATCTCCTCATCTCCATCCAAAATGGTCCACCCTGAATCCTCAGACTGTGACCCCTGGTTCTGGATACATCCATTGTTAAGAACATCTTCTTTGCATCTACCCTGTGTAGTCCTGTTAGAATTTTATAAGTCTCTGAAGCACATGGACACCCCTAGTCACACTCATGTCAGACCTGTCATCCCTGGAATCAGTCTGGTAAACGTTTGCTGCACTCCCTTGAGACTGAGAGCAAAAACATCCTCCTTCAGAAAGGGATGTCAGAATTGCGCACAGTATTCTAAGTGTGGCCTCACCAAGGCCCTGTGTAACTGCAACAACACATTCCTGCTCCTGCACTCAAAACCTCTCGCAATTAAGGCCAACATACCATTTGCCTTCTTTACTACCTGCTGCACTTGCATGCTTACCTTCAGTGAGTGGTGCACAAGGACACCCAGGTCCCGCTGGACACTCCCCTCTCCCAATTTACAGCCATTCATCAGTAGTAACCTGCCTTCTTGTTTGTGCTTCCCAAATGAGTAATCTCACGTTTATCCAAATTATACTGCACCTGCTATTGATTTGCCCACTCACCCAACCTGTTGAGATCACTCTGAAAGATCTCTGCATAGTTCACCCTCCCAACGGACTTGGTATCATCTACAAATCCTGAGATGGTTCATTTTATTTCCTCATCGAAATCATTAATGTATGTTGTGAATTGATGGGGTCCCAGCATTAATCCCTGTGGCACTCCACTAGTTACTGGCTGCCCGTTTGAAAAGTACATGTTAATTCCTACATCTTTGTTTCCTCTCTGCCAACCAGTTTTCTATCCATTTCAATACACTTCCCCAATCCTATGCGCTTTAATCTTGCACAATAATCTCTTATGCAGGACTTTGTGAAATGCTTTCTGAAAGTCCAAATATACCACATTGACTGGCTCCCCCTTATCAACTCTCCTTGTTACATCTTTGTATAATTCCAAGCATGATTTCCCCTTCATAAATCCATGCTGATTCTCTGGTCCTCCCACTACTTTCTAAATGCTATGCTGTAAAAGCCCTTGGTAATGGATTTGAGAATTTTCCTCACTACCGATATTAGGCTTACTGGTCTATAATTCCCTGTTTTCTCTCTGACTCTCTTTCTGAATATTGTACACTTAAAAGCAAAATATTGTGGATGCTGGAAATCTGAAATGAAAACTGTGGGATTAGTAGGGAATCCATTGAATATTCTAACTATTACAGTTGAGCAGAATAATAATCAGTCCCTCCTATGTGCAGGGATTGTTCTACACTCTACAGAATCCAGGAAGATGACCACCAATGCATCCGCTATTTCTAGAGCCACTTCCTTGAATTACTCTGGGATGTAGATTATTAGGCCCTGGAGATTTATCTGCCTTCAATCCTATCAATTTTCCCAGCACCTTTCTCTACTAATTTTGATCTCCCTCAATTCTTCCCTCTCATTAAATCTTGCATTCCCCAGTATTTCTGGTATTTGATTAATGTCCTGTTTTGTGAAGACAAACCAAAGTATCTGTTCACTTGCTCAGCCATTTTCTTTATTGGCTAATATATATTTCCCCCATTTCTGTCTGTAGGCGACCTACATTTGTCTTCACCAATCTCTCTCTTCACATACATACAGAAGTTCTTAGTGTCAGTCTTTATGTTGCCTTCAAGCTGACATTCGGATTGTATTTTCCCCTTAATCAATCTTTTGGCTCTTGCTTTCTCGTTTAGCTTAGGCTATCTACACTGTCTCTGGTCTCTTTCCACAACCACAAGGATCTTCTGCTCTGCTTTCATTTGGACAGGAGGATAATTTCACTTTCTCAGATATTGTCTGTTTATCACTGTTTCTAAGCCACAATTCACAACATGATCAATTATATTGTTACATTCTGATTTGCCTAGGTTAAGCAAGATTTTTTGATAATTGGTTTAAGGGACACATGATCAATTTCTAATTGGCTTTTGAGGGTGATGAACGTCAATTGTGTTCCCACTGTCTCCTGACTGGTACCTTAAGTTAACAACTATCTTGGCCTACTTTCTTCATTAGCTTTATTAGCACTTTATATGAATTTTATTAAGGTAGGTTGATATTCTCTTTACTCATATGTTTTAGAAAAGGGAGAGGTATATTGTCAGGACCCAGTGGCTGATATTTTTAAGCTCATTGATGCAATTTTCACTTACTGTGAAATTTTTATTAAATCTGGGTCTTATCATTGAC